>NC_042987.1:9856179-10162429 GCF_901001165.1 Salmo trutta | reverse complement strand
GAATCTGCTGTTTACTTTAACACGGTGCATCACACACGGATGTTTGGCAATTTGTCAAGCTGAGAGGAGACAGGGAAAGCGAAAGGTGACAAGCTTTGTCATCTTACTTCATGGCCAACCCCACCTCCTGCTTTCTGTCTCTCTCTTTTCTTCTCTCTCTCCCTTTCACTGCCTCTACCCAATCCTTCCCTTTCTGCATCTCTCCCTCTCCATCTCCCTCTCTCTCTCTCTCTCTCTCTCTCTCCATTAATCCCCCCACTATCTCTCCCTTTGTCGCTCTCCTACACACTCCCGCTGTCCCCAGTCACCCCCTTCACACTGTCCTTTCACACTCCCCATCTGTGCCTGTTTTAGAGCACCACAGAGAGCCAATCACTCTGTCTGATTGTTAAACAGAAGTGTCCATGCGGGATGTCTCCCCTCTGTCCTTAAAATCCTTCACAGTGCACTCCAGTCAGACCATAAAACTGCATTTATTAACCAACGGTTATTCTCCTATCACACCGTAAATGAAATTTAGTACCCAAGCTTGATGAGGACCACAGAATGCTCCAGAATGGTTTCAGTAACGCTTGTGGCTTGTTCGTACAGTCCTGTAAAATGTCTGACCACAGAGATCGTGTGTATAACACTAGTACTGCATTGGGAGCCACTCTTGAGTTTTGAGTGCTGCTATGTCAAACACCATATTCAGGGAACTGTCATTTAGTCATATGGTCAGTAAGCACAGACAAAATGTATCCACATCATTAAACATCACATATAGCAACTCCATTATTGACTAGAGTGGTAGTGGTAACCATTGGTAACATTTCCATCCCATCAGTGCTATACAATAGCAAGTAGCAACTCTATGCTCTATGCAACATTGCATCTAATGTTTTGCTCAATATGACATTGAAAAGGCATTTGTGATTCGACCGCCTCATCATACGCTTGAGCACGCCATGTCTTATGGCATTGAATATGTCATCTGAGCTAAAGAAGCTGATTAATGTATGTTTAGGAAGCCGTAATGATCTGAGGAGATGTGCATCCTTTTCTATGTGACTACCCTCTTCCCATATTTTTCTGCGTCACACAACGCCCATCTTCATTTTCTCAATGTGTCCGACTGCTTACCATCTCCTCTCTGCGTCTTTCCAATGTGACCACCCACTTTCCGCTTCTCCCTGCGTTTTTCCCAGTGGGCGCCTCCCACACTAAGACTTTAGTTATCACTGGTTTTCCCTGTGCATGAGATGATAAAGACATGAGATGCTCGTTTGAATGCATGAAAGTGAGTCCCGAGTGCAAGTTCACTGAGCGTGAAGGAGGGATGGGGGGAAGGATGGGAAGAGGAGAGAAGGAGGGGAATAAGAGTTAAGCCATGAACTGCCTCGTCCCAGCCATAAGGACAGCTGCAATCATGTGAGCCGTAATCATTTCATCTCATTCTGCTTGTGGAAACAGTGCATTGAAACGTCGCTAGTCCTATCTCTGGTTCAGGGCTAGGCTGCAGAGCTCTGGGGCTTTGAAGCGTGGATGGGCCTTGTCATGTGACCATGGAGACTTGGCTGCCTGCTGTACTGTATGTCCTGGGAGGATGATTTATGGACTGATACAGCTGATTGGGTCGGCTGAGAGAATGCAAATAAGCATACACACACACACACACACACACACACACACACACACACAGAGTATACACACAGGGCTTCCCTCTGATAGAAAAGCCCTCTGGGTGCTATAGTTAACAGTGGGCCATGAAAACGTCCCTAAAATCGCTCCATCGTATCACAACGCACAATTAGGCCCGGGATGGCATTGCCCCAGAGTTTGTGGTGTGGTATGGTGCTGCCTGGATATGCTCCTCTTGGGCAATGCCTGCCTGCACTACCTTTCCTTCGTGGTTATGCCCACAGGGTTGTGAGGGAGGGAGATGTGGTGTCGGTAGGGTCGCAAGCACCACTGCCTCCTGGGTACAGGCTGTTTATTGTGATTATAGGCCTGGGCGGTGAACACTCAGACTGGGGTACTGGTTAGAGCAACAGCAATCCAGCTCCAGTCCCTTAGAGGAATACACTAACAGCAGTCTCCTAGATTAGCTTTTCCTCCACAGACCCCATGCAGCAAAAGAGCCTGTGGGGAGATATTCATCTCACAATGTAATCGCTACAACACAAGGTAGAATAGGCATACATGCCACTGTGGCTATGGAAGCCCACGAGTACATTCTGAGACGTCCAGGACTTCTTGAAAATACGAATTAATCGCAAGAGGGGAGAGTTTGAAACATCATTAAAGCCAGCAGCAGCCATTTGTTCTAGTTTTCAGGAGGAACAACCTTGGGCCATCATCGTTGTCTCGTCACCAGTGTTGAAATGAAATCCATCAAGAAGCGCCTCCGTGTCTATCCATCTTCGAGAGCACGAGCTGAAAGAAAATGGCATCCGTTTTTTTTGTTGTTGCCTTCCTTGTCATCTAACGTGGCAGTGTGCCCTCACGCAGAATACAAGGAGTTAAAGCCATTCTTTTTGTGCCGAGCCATCAGTGGACGGAAGGCAGAGCGGAAAAGGAGAGAGAAGTGATTTCCATGCTAATGGGAATGTTCGCGGCAGGGCTTTCTCTCTCTCTCTCTCTCTCTCTCTTTCTCTCTCTCTCTGTCGGTCTCTGTCGGCACATATGAATGTAGCTGCTGGACTGTGAAAGCCACGGGGGGGGCTTACCCATCCACGTCTCGTGGGGGGATGCTGCTGGCTGGCTCACGTGGGCACTGTCACTGGCAGGGGGTAGAGTTAGAGAGGAGTGGGTGGTGGTGGTGGTGGAGGAGGAGGTAGGGTTAAAATAGAACCTAACTCGAAAAATGGAACACCCCAAGGGGACATGTGTAGTTGGCGTAACTTTTGCATTTGCCACTCTTGCCTCTGTGGGGTTTCAGCAGGGGGTTTGAGTGGCTGCCTGATCATGTCCAACCAAAGACGTTCCCTGCGGTCTATGTCCAACCGAGCGCTTCCCTGGGGTCTGCTGCTCAAATAGGAAGATGTGGAAATGTGCCAGTGATGTCAAAGAAAACCTTCTGCCAGCGACAACGGTAGTAGAGGTGAAATCGCCTCAGTCTGTCCTCTCTCATTTCTTATGTATGAGCTTGGCTGGAACCCTGCTTCCACATTTATGCTGGTAATACATAGTGCATGAATCCACATCAACGTCCCCCTCGAATGCTTGCGTTGTTAAACAAATGCTCACCACTTCAAAGTGTATACAGTAGATTATACAGTCAAATATGAAGCTAGCAAATTAATCGGCAAATGAAGGCTGTTCTGCTGTGGCTCTCAATGCCTTCGGTTTGAGGGGCTCCTGTCCAGCTGTTTCAGTGGGTCAAAGATGAGTGAGGATGTGAAGTAGTTATTGGTGAATAAACACAGCCATTAGACTGTTAGGATTGGATATGTGGGCAGGGGAGCTGACCTCAGTTGCTACGCAGTCGCTCAGGAGAGCAGAGAAGGCCTGGAACACTATAGCCATGCCAGATCTGTATGTGCCAACTCTGACCCTCGTCAGTTGACTAAAGCACATACATTGGACAGGCTATGATAAACACTGCCTCTAAGGCCAAGAAGAAGCCAGTAGAGAGGAGAGAAGGTCTGGGTCATGGCAGGAAAATGTGAGGAAACGATTGTAACTTGACCCTGTATTTGACCTTTGACTCTTCCTCCAAGGCCTTGAAGAACTCACAGAGCTCATCAGAATATGAGATCGCCCTCTCTCTGCCCTTCATAATCTAGTCTGCACTCTACTGAACACAACTACACTGAGTGTACAAAATATTAAGAACACCTTCCTAATATTGAGTTGTACCCCTTTTGCCCTCAGAACAGCCTCAGTTCGTCGGGGCATGAACTCTACAAGGTGTCGAAAGCGTTCCATAGGGATGCTGGCCCATGTTGACTCCAACGCTTCCCACAGTTGTGTCAAGTTGGCAGGACCATTCTTGATACACATGGGAAACTGTTGTGTGAAAAATCAAGCAACGTTTCATTTCTTGGCACAAACGGTGCGCCTGGCACCTACTACCATAACCCGTTCAAAGGCACTTCAATCTTTTGTCTTGCCCATTCACCCTCTGAATGGCACACATACACAATCCATGTCTCAATTGTCTCAAGGATTAAAAATCCTTCTTTAACCTGTCTCCTCCCCTTCATCTACACTGATTGTAGTGGATTTAAGTGACATCAATAAAGGATCATAGTACCTTTCACCTTGATTCACCTGGTCAGTCTGTTAATGTTTTGTACACTCAGGTGTTTCTCAATATGCATACTACCGTGCTCCACACTCTCATGCATTCTCCATCCACGTTCTCTTGAGTACGTTCTTGCGAGGACGAGTGTGGAGAATGCATAAAACAATACATTTGTTGTATTACTGTATTACCTCACGCTTCACTTCCCCATTCACTGAACCTTCTTCCAGCCAGGACAATGGCAACAATAGAGACAAACCAAGATATACACAAACCAAACGTTTTACTTCATAATTATCAGCTAGATATGTGAATTGTAATAATCTAGCTAGAGAGCTAGTTAAACAGGCAAAAATGACCTAAAACTTGTTTTATCCAATATAATGTCCATTCTTCGTGGGTAGCTAGCTAACAATTCTTTGTGGTAATTCTTTGTGGCCAAAATTAACACAGCATGTATTTATTAACATAAAATATAAAATATTGTTGTCAGGCAACATATGACATGTGAATAGGCAACATTTCATTCCGAAGTTGGAGTGTATTTATATAGCTATTTTTTTATGGCTCCCGAGTGGAGCAGCGGTCTAAGGCACTGCATCTCCGTGCAAGAGACGTCACTACAGTCCCTGGTTCGAATCCAGGCTGCATCACATCCGGCCGTGATTGGGAGTCCCATAAGGCGCCGTACAATTGGCCCTGCGTTGACTGGGTTAGACCATCATTGTAAATAAGAATTTGTTCTTAACTGACTTGCCTAGTTAAATAAAGGTTCAATTTAAAAAATATATACACTGCCGTTCAGAAGTGTGGGGTCACTTAGAAATATCCTTGTTTTTCTTTAAAGAAATTTTTTTTTTTGGTCCATTAAAATAACATCAAATTGATCAGAAACACAGTGTAGACATTGTTAATGTTGTAAATGACTTTTGGAGCTGGAAACGGCAGATTTTTTATGGAATATCTACATAGGCGTACAGAGGCCCATTATCAGCAACCATCACTCCTGTGTTCCAATGGCACGTTGTGTTAGTTAATCCAAGTTTAGCATTTTAAAAGGCTAATTGATCATTAGAAAACCCTTTTGCAATTATGTTAGCACAGCTGAAAACGGTTGTTCTGATTAAAAAAGCAATAAAACGGGCCTTCTTTAGACTTGTTGAGTATCTGGAGCATCAGCATTTGTGGGTTCGATTACAAGCTCAGAAGGCCAGAAAAAAAGAACTTTCCTCTGAAACTCGTCAGTCTATTCTTGTTCTGAGAAATGAAGGCTATTCCCTGCGAGATATTGCCAAGAAACTGAACATCTCGTACAACGCTGTTTACTACTCCCTTCACAGAACAGCGCAAACTGGCTCTAACCAGAATAGAATAAATTGGGTGTTTGATTTTTAACTAAGTTTGACTAATTTAGTTGGGCATCGTTGCTCAGTTGCAATTACAAAAGTAATAGTGATAGTGACGATAACAAAACAATTAAGTAATTAGCAATAATTCCAATACTTGTTATTGCTAATTAAGTTCCTCATCCTCAGAGGAAGTCCTAATTAAAATAGAGGTGATTAATATTGTCCTCCTTTTTATCATTTTATTTTGCTCCCCATTTCTTTTTCCTCTTTATTAATATTTCATCTAAAGTTCAGAGCTTTCTGCTTCAATAGACAGTAAAATCACTATTGGAAACATTACTCTCAGACTCTTTCTCTCCATTTTTCTCTCTCTTTCTCTTGCTCACTACCTCCCTCTCTCTGGCTCCCCATACCAACTCCCTCTCTCACTTTTTCTTTATTTGCGTTCAACCTGTGTCACCCTCTCTCTCTCTCTCTCTCTCTCTCTCTCTCTCTCTCTTATCTCTCTCTCATGCATTTCCACTTCCACACTCCCGCTCTCGTCCTCTTTTTTCCCTATCTGCATCCCTTTCTATGGCCAGTCGTGTGTACTAGTCATACTGATTCTGTCCATTTATAGTGTTCTCTCAGTAATACCCATCATTCAGTCAGTGTCCTCTGTGTCCCTGGGGACTGTTCACTTCCTCCTACTCATTACAGCATTAATGTAGAGGCCCATCCATTTATGAGGTAAATACAGTATGTAATGTATATCATGTCTCTCTAAGTGTGGCAGTAATGTAGTGGAGGACTCATTCATCCTGCAGGCACGCCATGTTAACCCTTTGTTGCCTGGTCCTGCAGTATTAGAGTGGTGCCGTGATGTCCAGTTAGCCTGCCGGTCAGATAGCCGAGCCTCCCTCTATCTTGCTGTTTCTCTCTCTATCGCTCTCACTCTCCCCCAATCTATCTCTCTGTATTAGGCTACTAATATTTATGCCTACATTTCTCCCACTCTCCAGCCTTCTCTCCCTCCCTTGCTGTTCTCTTCCCTTAAGCCTCATCCACTAGAAGTGCTTGTGTGATGGACTCTTACTAAACGGATGCAGATTTTATTCAGGCTATTTTCAACCAGTGCGTGCACTTTAGCCAGCTAGACACTTTTTTAATGACTCTCCTTACTCCCACCACTTCGGAGAAACAGAAAGCCTCCTACCCAAATAAGACGGGTCCTACTCCCCCCCCCCCCCATCTCTCAGCCCTCTCCTCTCCTAGCGTTATTACTATAGCCTACCCTGCAGTGAGTCTGCAACTCACTGTCCCTGTCCTCTTCTCTCTTTTCATTTTCCTTTTGGTTTCATTTCACGGAATTCATAACCTATGTGCCCCTTTCAGAATCTCTTTTACTAGGACTAGTCACCTCTTCTCTTTTTATCCTTCTTTCACTCCATACCTCCTCCTCCCTCTATCCTCAGCTCCTTGTCCTCCTGTCTCAGTGTGATGTCACAGATAAACCTGTTTAAACTACAGCCACCCCTAATTAACTCCCACTGGCTGTCACTTCACTTCCCCTTTACACTAATCTCCCATCAGTGTGGCCTGTTTCAACCAATCACCACGCTTTGCCCAGGTGCCCTGACCAATCACGGTGTTCATAATTTAACCATTGAACACTAAAAAGCAGTTTAGTAGTCTGGGGGAAAAAAGTATCTTCTGTTATCTCCAGTGAGGTGAGGGGGAAGATGGTGAGTTGAAGGTGTTTCTCTTTGAAGTGCACTTGAGCAGAGCACCGTGGAGGGGTTTGAGCAGACCACCATGGAGGGGTTTGAGCAGACCACCATGGAGGGGTTTGAGCAGAGCACCGTGGAGGGGTTTGAGCAGACCACCATGGAGGGGTTTGAGCAGACCACCATGGAGGGGTTTGAGCAGACCACCATGGAGGGGTTTGAGCAGACCACCATGGAGGGGTTTGAGCAGACCATCATGGAGGGGTTTGAGCAGACCATCATGGAGGGGTTTGAGCAGACCACCATGGAGGGGTTTGAGCAGACCACAATGGAGGGGTTTGAGCAGACCACAATGGAGGGGTTTGAGCAGACCACAATGGAGGGGTTTGAGCAGACCACAAGGGAGGGGTTTGAGCAGACCACAATGGAGGGGTTTGAGCAGACCACAATGGAGGGGTTTGAGCAGACCACCATGGAGGGGTTTGAGCAGACCACCATGGAGGGGTTTGAGCAGACCACAATGGAGGGGTTTGAGCAGACCACCATGGAGGGGTTTGAGCAGACCACCATGGAGGGGTTTGAGCAGACCACAAGGGAGGGGTTTGAGCAGACCACAAGGGAGGGGTTTGATTCTCTCTCCTGAGCGCAATTACCAAGGCCTGATGGGGAGCACTGTATCAGAGAGCCACAAAGTATTGAGCCTGTGTCCAACCATGGTGCTTCACCACAGCTCTCTAGAAAGGCCAGAGCCAGGAGTTTCAAGTCATATGTGATTATTGTTGCCTTGGCATCCTGTCCTCATATTATTTGGAGCTGTCGCTCCCTCTTTCTTTCCCTCTCGCCTTCTCCATCGATCTCCAGTGGACATGATGAATGATTTCAGTTGCCCGCTTGACTACATGGTGAGAGGAAAGCTGATAATGACTACTTTACCATCGCCATCACGCCTCCCCCCATTCACTCCTACAGCTGTCTCTCTCTCTCTGTGTGTTTGTTTGTTTGTGTGTGTGTGTGTGTGTGTGGTGCACGCACCTGCATCACTACTCTTGTGTAACATAGCTCTGAGATTTATGATTGCCTTCAAGCAGTAAATCGACATATAGACAACTGTTACAGCGAGTGTTTGTTGTGTATGTTAATGATAGAGAGAGAGAGTTTCTCTGCATCTGTGTGGATAGGCTGATAGTTTTTTATGGGGATCACTTGAATAGAACTTAGCTAATTTTGGGTGTCATTAGTAATATGAATGTTTTGTGGGATGGTCTGAGTCTTTGCCTTCTGGTGCCCAGTGTCCCAGATGGTTGATTCGTCGTCATGGCAAATAAACTGATATGTTATGTTGATTCATTGGCACAGTTTCCCCTTCAGTAGGCAGGCCCAGGCCCCGGAGTCTCTGTGGGCGTAAGCATGCTGAGTTTCATGTTTCGCTGCCTTAGGAGATGGAAATGTACATTTATATCCCGTAATATACACGGTTTGTTCTTTCTTTAACTCATTATTAGAATACAAAGAATATGTCTTTATTATTCATAGCCTACGGAGCATAAATGTATATTTTTGCTGACATCGTGCCCAGCCAATCCCTCAGGACACCACACCCACACACACACGAGGGCCCCTAGGGACCGGAGTTGTTCCTGACCACATGCCCTGATGAGGAAAACATGAGTTAATGTGGTCAGGAAAAACTCCTGGCCCCTAATCAAACATGTCAGTGATAGTACTTGGATCCTAAATCAGGTGTCATAAGCAGATAGCTTCTTCTAGCAGATAGCTTCTTCTAGCAGATAGCTTCTTCTAGCAGATAGCTTCTTCTAGCAGATAGCTTCTTCTAGCAGATAGCTGCTTCTTCTAGCAGATAGCTGCTTCTAGCAGATAGCTGCTTCTAGCAGATAGCTTCTTCTAGCAGATAGCAGCTTCTTCTAGCAGATAGCTGCTTCTTCTAGCAGATAGCTGCTTCTAGCAGATAGCTGCTTCTAGCAGATAGCTTCTTCTAGCAGATAGCTTCTTCTAGCAGATAGCTGCTAGAAGAAGGAGAAGGTTGGTCGTTGGGCCAGAGGATCAAAGAGCAGGTGAACGACCAGGGAGCAGATAACTCTCAAGGGCCCAGCACTTGGATGTTGTACTGTGGAAATGAGCTTGATGACTTAAGCTGTGGACATGATGCCACTTGATTGATGTCAATTGTGGTGGCTAACGCTACATTCTCCTTATGTTTGAAGAAATATAGGACACAATTCTGGTGTTTGTCCAATGTTAAAAGTGATGGCAAACATTATCTTCCACCGTAATTCGTTGATTGGATTAATACATTACAATTTAACATTTGTCCTGTGTTTTGTTGTGAAGGACGAAATCCTTATCTAACATTTTGTCTTACTCTGATGTAGGCGGATATAGACGGTCTTACTCCGTGTTTATTTGATGTAGTCCCGATGTTGTCTGGCTGAAGTGCTGGTTATCATTTTTACTGTCACAAAACACTTCTTACAATGTTATTCCGTCTGAGCCTCAGTGTTTATCAGATTTTCCCGAGCAAGAGCAAGGTGTGGATAGCTGCTCTGCTGAATGAGCACGTCAGTTTTGTGTATGTATGGAAAAAATATATATTTCTTTCTCCCCACCTCCCTTGATCTTGTCACTTGAGTTGATGGTCCGTGTGTGGTATACACCAGTTTGCCAAGCGACTGTGAAGTGTAAGAAATGGACTGTGCGTGAGCAATGCAGACCTGCGACTGACTAGCTAGCTACTGTATTGCTCTGTGCTCTCTCCCAGAAAGATTGAGTCACGGGAGCAGTGTATTTGTCTGTAATATAAACTGCAGCTCCAGCAAAAGGGCCTTTTACTGTGGTGATTTAATGTGAAGAGCACTAAAAGGTAAAGCCCCCTGCATGTTTAAACATATCTGAGTGGAGAAGAACCAAAGGCCTATTATCTGTCCTTGATTAAAGGCCCAGTGCAATCCAAAACAGGATTTTCCTGTGTTTTATGTATATATTTCAACACTATGAAGTAGGAATAATACTATGAAATAGTGAAAATTATGATAATGCATTTTTAGTGTAAGAGCTGTTTGAAAAGGCTGGCTGAAATTTCGGCCTGTTTTGGAGGAATGGGAGTTTTGGCCTGCCTGGTGACATAATAGACCAATAAAAAAGAGGGTTGCAAACCTCTCTACCAATTACAGCTAGTTTTAAGATGTCCCCTCCCCACTAGGACACTATTGTTGTTTATTTTTGACCATTTTAATTGAAAACAATTACAGTAAGGTACTTAATTGTTACCCAGAAATGATTTGATATTGCGATAAAAAACGCTGCATTGGACCTTTAATAATCAAACTTGTTAGCAGATAAGAAATAACAGCAGGAGACAAACACAGACATTGACATTTATGAGTCCTCTCTATCTCGTCTCACCAAACACAAACAACGTAGGCAAGAAGAAAGGCGTGTCATGTAACCTGTGATATGTCTCTCTCCCCTGCCATGGCCTCTTCCCTCTCTCTATCCTCCTTTTTCTCACTCACTCCCCCTGCTCCCTGTTTTTCATCATATCCCTTATCTAAATCTCTCTTTTTCTCTTCCTCCCTCCTCTCTCTCTCTCTCCAGGTATGTGGTCGTTCTCCGTGTCCGAGCTGGCTGTTCCGGGGGCGGAGGTGGGCCGTATCTCGGCAACAGATGCTGACCTGGGCGACAATGCCAAGCTGGAATATACCATCCTGGAGGGAGAGACGGGGAACACCTTCAACATCAGCGGAACGAACCAAGAGGCTGTGATCACACTGAACAAGGTGAGAGGGAAGGTAGATGTGGGAGTAAGCGAGGGAACGTGTTTGATGTTACCCGAGAGAGAGGGTTGGAGGGAACGAGGGAGGGCGGAACAGGGTGGAATAATGGAACAGATGATGAGGAGGAGGAAAGGAGGAGAGAGAGGAAACAGGTGAGCCTGCTATGCTGGATATCTAGTGTTTTCTCTCTGAGCCAGACGGCCATATCTGTGTGTGTGCTTGTTGAATCAGCTCACATTTGCCTTGATGCTGTCTGATTCTAGATGATTCCCCCCAGAGCTGACTGTCACTCTGGGTTATCTACTAATGAAGACGTGTGGTTGGGGATGAGAGCTGACACTGTGTTTGTTGCGTGGAACATGTGTGTGTATGTGTGTCTGTCTCCCGCGTTATTACTCACCTGTGAGTGGGCCTCTCTCACGTGTGATGTTGATGTTGACTGACATCAATAGCAGCAACACCAAAGACCCCTAGTTTGTCTCAGAGACACGCCTGAAATATGCTATTTGAAGCTAAATTAGCCTTTCAAAGAGGCACATACACAGTGTGTGAGTGTTAAAAATATACCCTGCTCTTTAATATAGCCTGTCTCTTAGATCTGAGATATGAGAGACTCTGAGGCGCCTCTGATGGTCATCCAGTGTGTGTGTGTGTGTGTGTGTGTGTGTGTGTGTGTGTGTGTGTGTGAGCGCCTGCGGATGTGTGTGTCACTGTCCCCCAGTCCCCCCAGGGTTTGTGAGATGTGTTAAAAAAGCCTTGGCCGGAGGTAGGGTTGAGAAGGATTTCCAGGCCTGGGATGTGTTACTTTGATAAGAGAGAGAGGGGAGGGAGGGAGGGGGGAAGAGACAGTGAGAGGGGGAGAGGGAAGGGGAAACAGAGAGAGGTGAGGGAAAGGGGTGGGGGCACTGATGTATAAAAGGACTGGATACTGCGTCCAAGATGTCCGACCATTGTTTTTCACATAATCTACTCACGTTTGCACCCGCCGATTCATGGACCGTCTATATCCGGGTTGCGTCCGGTTTACATGACCCAACATCACATGTGCACTAGCACTCAGTGGGCACAGGGAGCACCGCGAGCAGCGACGACGTCGTCACGTCATCCAAAAACATGGCAGACATTGGATGAATATAAAATGTAAAAATCTTCGGTGATAGAATTATTTGAATTATTCAATGGATGCTTTGTGGACAAAGGTCATGACTAAAGTGTCTTATTTGGAATTTTCAAATCTGACTTCTCTTTGTGGCTGTCAATGGAAATTGTATTTCTGGTCCGGGCGTCAGTTAAACTGTAGTACAGAAGCAAGACTGTAGGTGCAGTTGAAACCGTGCTTCAAGACCAGAACCCTGGCCCCTTGGGGGGGGTTGGATGGAAGCGGGGAGGAAAAAGAGAGTGAAATTAGCGAGACAGCCAGAGCAAAAACAGACGGAAGAGATAGTGATAAAGAGAGGAGAGAGAAAAGAGAGAGAGACACAAATGAAGCGGAAAAACACACCCAAAGGAAGACAGGCAGGCTGAAAAATAGAGGTTTGTTTGAGAAAAAAACGATAGAGTTAGAGAGCGAGAGATAGAGAGAGCAATAACATAGAGAGAATGTCTAAGCAGCATCCGGCAGAGGGAGATAGAAGTGATCAATTCACCGTGTGCTCAGTCACTAGAGAAATGAGAGGGAAAACGACTTGTAAACAAATACACACCACCTCTCACATCCCTCTCCAATCACCTCCCTCTCCTCTCACATCCCTCTCCTATCTCCCCTTGGATTCCGACTCCATTGCACTGAGGACGCCAAACAAAACCTACAATTATTTTTCCAATATGGAACGTTGTCTCCCTCCTTCCCCAAAAAGATATTCTGGAAAGAAATAGAAGAGATGGATATTTTTACGTCCGTCTTCTCTAGTGCTCTTCCATGTTGGCTCAGGGAACACACGGTTGTCGTTGTGACAGAGGGAGGATAAGAATGATAGGTGGGCGCTAGGTAGGTGGGTGTAGCTGAGAAGAAGACTTGAGGAGGTTACAAAGGATTTAGCCTTTCAGAGAATCCACACGCAACTAATGGAAAACATAGAAGATACCACACTAATAGAAAAATAAACAAAACCTAAAAATGGCGCTAAGCTCCCGCCACGATTTACACAACAACAAAAAAAAGCAGTGTGTTTGGGTATGTGTTGTATGTGATAAGTGTGTGTGTGTGTTGAGGTTTGTGTGTACTGAATCACTCACTGTCGATTTTTTTCAGTTTGTCTGGAGGGAAGAAATAAAAAAAAAGGGAGGGGTTTTGTGGAAAGAGATCTTTTTGCCCTTGAGGAAAATATTTCCGACTGGAACAATCTCTGCTACCACTGAGTCTGCCCTGACCTCGATGTGGGAAGAATCTTTCTACCATTGATCTTAGACTTACAACCACACACACAGCCGCGCGGGGACACACACACAGGCACACTGGAATACATACACAGGCAAACACACAGACACAGGCGCACACACATACACAGGCACAAGTGCGCCCGGGCACAAACACACAAACATTGTTGACCTTGGCTTGCAGCTATCCCTGTTAACTATCAGTGGGATGAGAAAAAGGTGGTGTGAAGGAAGGTGTGAAGGAATACAGTAATTTGTTTAAAAAAGGGGGGAAAATGGTGGCGCCTTCCTAAAAGACTGAGGTTCAGCCCTGTGTGATGTGACAGATGACAGGGTGGGGGGGAGTGTGTGTGTGTGTATGTGTATCTGTCAGAGACAGACAGCGACAGGCCCATGGGCAGTGGTAGAGAGTGGAGAGGTGGGGTGAGGTGAGGGTGGTGGAGGGTTAGCCAGGGACGTGCAAGGGAAGCTGGGTCGTTAACACTCCGGTAGTCAGTCTGGGTAAAGACTGGAGACTGCCTGTCTCTTATCACTGCTTATTCACAGTCAGTCTCCCAGGGCCACAGCAAACTCTATCTCCTCTCTCTCCATATCTCTCTCTCTCTGTGTCTCTCTCACTCACTCTCCGCATCCCTCTCTCTTTCTGTTTCCCTTTCTCTCACTCTCTCTCTCTCCCTCTCTCTCTCCCTCTGTCATCCCCTCGCTCATCCTCCTCCTCTCCTTTTCTCTTTTCTCAGGGGCCATTTTGTTGGATACTAGCAGTTTTTGTCTCAGTCTGACTCATTGTTGTGATTCTCCCTCTTAACTGCCTGGGCAGAGGTCACCCTAATTCAACCTCTAAACGGTGGCCGGGGATTTGAAAATAGACAACTATTCATTTATGGGTTATATGAGCACACCAGTAGGTTTTTTGAAATGGGCTTTTCTGAGGGCAGTGGATTGAGATGAGATCTAGTCCCTGTGCACACAGTCCTAAACGCAGAGAAAGGGAAGGTTCGAAGCCAATAGAATGTGTTTGGAATTTGGAAATACATTTTGGTATCCAATCTCTCAAGTCTTAAATGACACCACTGCCACTCTCATACCATTGTGTTGGTGCAAACTACAGGTCTACCAGGTAAACATCTCATTCCCATTGATGTTAAATATATATATATACATATGCCTGAACCATCGAGTGAACTAAGGTTTACAATAAGGCTTCTTCTCTGTAAATAAGCAAGGAGTTCCTTGTTACTGCTCTGCAAAGCTGCCACCCAGTGGTGGATATAACAGCTGTAATCAGAGACAGTTAATTGACATGGTGCTCTCTACTCACATGTGGTAGTGAAGGGGTGGTAAGAAAACTCCAAACTGACCTTTAGAGCCGTTACCCCCATAGGCACTTTTACCCTGTCAGTGGTCAAGGTGGAGCTATTACCATATTGCGTATACCTACAGTATCCAATCCTTTCACATCTACATGAAGTCAATAGCTTGGGTCTATAAGGTTCTATCTGCAAAAAGATGATTCGGAGATAAGTGGCTTTCAAGTTCCAAACCCTCATTGGTTTGAATGGCGTCAGACTTTTTTTAGATTGTATTCTTTTGAACTTAGCAACATGAATCAGGGTATTTAGAGTATATACAGTGCCTTTAGAAAAGTATTCACACCACTTAACGTTTTCCACATTTTTTGTGTTTCAGCCTGAATTTAAAATGGATTTAACACAATACCCCATAATGTCAAAGTGGAATTGTGTTTTTTGAAATGTTTACAAAACAATAAAAAATGAGAAGCTGAAATATTTTGAGTCAGTAAGCATTCCACCCCTTTGTTACGCCAAACCTAAATAAGTTCAGGGGTAAACATTTGCTTAACAAGTCACATAATAAGTTGCGTGGACTCTGTGTTCAATAATAGTGTTTAACGTGATTTTTGAATGACTTCCTCGTCTCTGTACCCCACACAAACAATTATCTGTAAGGTCCCTCAGTCAAGCAGTGAATTTAAAACACATATTCAACCACAAAGACCAGGGAGGTTTTCAATGCCTTGCAAAGAAAGGCACCTATTGGTAGATGGGTAAAAATAACAAAAAACAGACTTTGAACATCCCTTTGAGCATGGTGAAGTTATGAATTAAACTTTGAATGGTGTATCAATGCACCCAGTCACTACAAAGATTTCACCATGAGGCCAATGGTCATTTTAAAACAGTTACAGAGTTTAATGGTTGTGATAGAAGAAAACTGAGGATGGATCAACAACATCCACAATGCTAATCTAATTGACAGAGTAAAAAGAAAGAAGTATGTACAGAATTTAAATATTCCAAAACATACATAGCGACATTTTGTTTCCAACAATGTACTAAAGTAATCCTAGAGGAAAACCTGGTTCAGTCTGTTTTCCACCAGACACTGAGAGATGAATTCACCTTTCAGCAGGACAATAATCTGAAACACAAGGCCAAATCTACACTGGAGTTGCTTACCAAGAAGACAGTGAATGTTCCTGAGTGACCGAGTTACAGTTTTGACTTAAATCTACCAGAAAATCTATGGCAAGACCAGAAAAGGGTTGTCTAGCAATGATCAACAACCAATTTGACAGATGTTGAAGAATTTTTGAAAGAATAATGGGCAAATGTTGCACAATCCAGGTGTGAAAAGCTCTTTGAGACTTACCCAGAAAGACTCACAGCTGTAATCGCTGCCAAAGGTATCTCTACAAAGTATTGACTCAGGGGTGTGAATACTTTTTGTAAATGAATATTTCATTTTCAATACATTTGCTAAAATGTCTAAAAACATGTGTTCACTTTGTCATTATGGGGTATTGTGTGTACGTTTTTTAATTCAGGCTGTAGCACGACAAAATGTGGAATAAGTCAAGCGGTAGGAATAATGTATAGGTAGAGAACATTGAACAGAACAAGGCTATGGCAACAACTACATTTGGACAAAAAAATGCAGATAGAACCTTCTAGTCACAAGCTTTGGAAGTGCCTAAGGGTAGTAAGACCTAGCTGAGTCCAGAGTGTGCTGACTACACAGCTGCATGCTACACAGGTCTATGACACTGATCCTCAGCAACATTTGGAGTTCAATGAGAAATTGTCCTCAGTTGGTAGAGCATGGTACTCGCAAATGCCAGGATATGATTTCAAATGTACACACGCATGACTGTAAGTCGCTTTGGATCAAAGTTCCTGCTAAATAATATATGCGACATCATAAAAGATGATCATCTTCCCCCAATTATTACATTCTCTGATTTCACTCAAGGTATGTTTTTTGGGGGTATGAGCTGTGTAAATCTTCTATTCATATATCTGTGTGATTCCACCTAGGGACACTTTAATTCCATTGGTTAGCCATTATTTCCATATGCTCTCACTTTAAACGGCTGGCTGATCCACGGTCACCGGCTAGCAGCGCTCCGAGGATTATCTGTGTTTGTTTTCTCACTGAGAAGAGAGATTGTACTAATCTCCTCGGAGAGAAGGAGAGAGAGAAGGAAGAGAGAGAGAGAGAGAGAGAGAGAGAGAGGATAGAACATGGGACATGGAAGAGAGAGAATGGGAGAGAGAGAGAGAGAGAGAGAGAGAGGATAGAACATGGGACATGGAAGAGAGAGAATGGGAGAGAGAGAGAGAGAGGATAGAACATGGGACATGGAAGAGAGAGAATGGGAGAGAGAGAGAGGATAGAACATGGGACATGGAAGAGAGAGAATGGGAGAGCGAGAGAGAGAGGATAGAACATGGGACATGGAAGAGAGAGAATGGGAGAGAGAGAGAGGAAAAGAGAAATAGAGGGATGAGTATACATGCAGAGGGAGAAAAAGAGAGGAAGGAAGGACATGAGCAGAGTGAGTGACAGAAAGGAGGGAGAGAGAAAGAGCAAAGTGTGGAGAGATTTAGAGGATACTCTGTTCCATCAGTACTAAAGTTGCATGTCTGTCTGCAAAATTGCTCAGAGCTAAGTCTGCAATCTTAAGTGAGTAGTCAGACAAAGACATAATCTTGATGTAAAATGTTGAGAATTGAGTAAAACCTCACATAGGCTACGCCAGCAGGATAGAGATGGCTCTTATACAGCATCGTGCAGTTAGAGAGATCATTTTTCACTTGCATATTCCCCTACGGTAAGATGGAAACGCTGGCTACACATATACAATAGCTGCAAAGAAGTCGGATTCAGATCATTTAAAGCCTCACTGATCAGCCTGCCCCCCCCCTCCCCCCCGACACACACACACACGTATGAGCATGAGCCGTATTTGATGCATGATGTATTTGACTATTGTGCCCTACTGGTTAGTTAATTAATTTCATGCTTAGACCGTAGCAAAAGGCAATTGTTACAGAGAAAGAATTAGAATTTCAAAAAAGAGTGGGAGAGAGAGAGAGAGAGAGAGAGAGAGAGAGAGAGAGAGCGTGGGAGGGTGAGAGTGGGAGAGTGAGAGAGTGGGAGAGAGATTGTGGGAGAGTGGGAGGGAGAGAGTGGGAGGGAGAGAGAGAGTGGGAGGGAGAGAGTGTGAGAGAGAGAGAGAGTGGGAGAGAGAGACGGAGAGTGGGAGAGAGACAGAGAGAGAGTGAGAGTGGGAGAGTGATGGGCATGATACACTAGCACAGGATGCCGCGTGGTGAAACACCACTTCCCATTCATTTCAATGGAAGGAAAGCAGTGAAAAGCAGAGAGGGCGGTGACCTTTGGGTGGTGCGAAGGTGGCGTCGGAGGCGGTGAAAAACTTTCCCCAACTTTATGCAAATCACCAGTGGCGACCTCTGGGCGATGACCAATCATATCGAGTGGTTCCCATGACAAATTTGACGCTATGCGACCAAAGGCTGGAGACTTTCTTCAGCAAAGATGGCTGACAAAAATACTAGGATGGAAGCAAATGTAAGTGATTATAGCGTCATAACGAATCATGCATAAAATTGTACAGTAAACAGGAATATTAGTTAATGTAGAGACAAACGATTACGCATATTTTTTTATCATAAAGTTAATTTACAAAAATTGCGATTTAGCAAGCTAGCTAGCTTTATGCGTATGAAATTGTAATTCTGGTTGTTTAATGTTTTAGGGACTCCTCAAACAACCAGCAAACCAGGCTGTCGTCTTGTGAAAGAGCGGATGTAAAGAATCTAGCTAGCTAAAGCATTTACTGCAAATTGAATGTATAATTTTGTAAGCTTGCCTTGCTGATATTTGCCATGCAATGCAGATAGATTAAATAACATAGCTAGCTATGTTCTTGCTTATTGTGCAGTGGAGGATAAAAATACCTGTATGCCTATGGATGTGTAGCTAGCTATCTAGCCGATCTGTGTATGAACCCTAAAGCATTTGGTATACATATTAGTTCAGACCTAGCTATGAACCTCAGCTATCATATCCAGTTGTATCAACTTCAAAACAGTCTCAATGACATTAATGAAGCCTATCGATTGAGTAGAATATAATATAACTTTGTGCCAAGGATGCAAGTCGTATATACAGTGAGGGAAAAAAGTATTTGATCCCCTGCTGATTTTGTACGTTTGCCCACTGACAAAGAAATGATCAGTCTATAATTTTAATGGTAGGTTTATTTGAACAGTGAGAGACAGAATAGCAACAACAAAAATCCAGAAAAACGCATGTCAAAAATTTTATAAAATGATTTGCATTTTATTGAGGGAAATAAGTATTTGACCCCTCTGCAAAACATGACTTAGTACTTGGTGGCAAAACCCTTGTTGGCAATCACAGAGGTCAGACGTTTCTTGTAGTTGGCCACCAGGTTTGCACACATCTCAGGAGGGATTTTGTCCCACTCCTCTTTGCAGATCTTCTCCAAGTCATTAAGGTTTCGAGGCTGACGTTTGGCAACTCGAACCTTCAGCTCCCTCCGCAGATTTTCTATGGGATTAAGGTCTGGAGACTGGCTAGGCCACTCCAGGACCTTAATGTGCTTCTTCTTGAGCCACTCCTTTGTTGCCTTGGCTGTCTGTTTTGGGTCATTGTCATGCTGGAATACCCATACATGACCCATTTTCAATGCCCTGGCTGAGGGGAGGTTCTCACCCAAGATTTGACGGTACATGGCCCCGTCCATTGTCCCTTTGATGCGGTGAAGTTGTCCTGTCCCCTTTGCAGAAAAACACCCCCAAAGCATAATGTTTCCACCTCCATGTTTGACGGTGGGGATGGTGTTCTTGGGGTCATAGGCAGCATTCCTCCTCCTCCAAACACGGCGAGTTGAGTTGATGTCAAAGAGCTCCATTTTGGTCTCATCTGACCACAACACTTTCACCCAGTTGTCCTCTGAATCGTTTAGATGTTCATTGGCAAACTTCAGACGGGCATGTACATGTGCTTTCTTGAGCAGGGGGACCTTGCGGGCGATGCAGGATTTCAGTCCTTCACGGCGTACTGTGTTACCAATTGTTTTCTTGGTGACTATGGTCCCAGCTGCCTTGAGATCATTGACAAGATCCTCCCGTGTAGTTCTGGGCTGATTCCTCACCGTTCTCATGATCATTGCAACTCCACGAGGTGAGATCTTGCATGGAGCCCCAGGCCGAGGGAGATTGACAGTTTTTTTGTGTTTCTTCCATTTGCGAATAATCGCACCAACTGTTGTCACCTTCTCACCAAGCTGCTTGGCGATGGTCTTGTAGCCCATTCCAGCCTTGTGTAGGTCTACAATCTTGTCCCTGACATCCTTGGAGAGCTCTTTGGTCTTGGCCATGGTGGAGAGTTTGGAATCTGATTGATTGATTGCTTCTGTGGACAGATGTCTTTTATACAGGTAACAAACTGAGATTAGGAGCACTCCCTTTAAGAGTGTGTTCCTAATCTCAGCTCGTTACCTGTATAAAAGACACCTGGGAGCCAGAAATCTTTCTGATTGAGAGGGGGTCAAATACTTATTTCCCTCATTAAAATGCAAATCAATTTATAACACTTTTGACATGCGTTTTTCTGAATTTTTTGTTGTTATTCTGTCTCTCACTGTTCAAATAAACCTACCATTAAAATTATAGACTGATCATTTCTTTGTCAGGGGGCAAATGTAAAGAATCAGCAGGGGATCAAATACTTTTTCCCCTCACTGTACATATAGTTATTACCATGCATAAGATCCTCACATTGTAGCCTGTACATTTAATATATTCACTGATCATGTAACTCGACCTTGGCAAATAAAGGTGCAGTTCAGTTATGAATGTCTTTGAGATTATTTTTCAGTCATATCCAATTCCAGGAGTATCAAATTCCAGTCTTTGAATGATGCTGTGTCTACATGTATGTACTACAATTATACACTTCAACAGTGTTTACCAATCTTGGTCCTGGGACATCAATGGTTTCACATTGTAACTAGTAAACTAGAAACATGATTTAACTAGTTAAAGGCTGATTTGTAATTCATATATACAGAAATAGAATTTAAAAAAACAGTACACTACACTTCCTATGCATCATGTAAATACTCTAAAACTGGTTCATCTCAATATCTAATTTCCTTCATCTGCATTGATCTGAAATACAGGATAGGTGTAGTATTTCATCAAATGAGAGACTTCATTTCAACCAGTAGAGAATGTGAAACGTTTTATTGAAAGAAGTTCATTATCCAAGTGTTATAAATACATGCATTATAAATATTATAATTGTAATATTATAAATACAAGTTCAATCTGTACTTTAATGCATATATGTTGTGCATTACAAAAACAGAGGAAGAAAGAGGTGGCGAGAGAGGTGTAAAAGACAGAAAGGGAAAGATGTAAGAACATACGGGCAGGGAAGGCAGCATATGATTAATGAATCACAGTGCTACCCAAATATTCTCTCAGTTCATCACAATTACATAATAGTGTCTCTAGTGGCGTCTCCTAACCAGCCTTGGGCTCCCAGTCAGCCCGAAGGTTATCTTAAAAGCTGGTGAGGTGGCGATGACGGGTCTGGGGGTTGGCATCCTCTCTCACATCAAAACATACCTGCAGAGTAGAGACAGATGGAGAGAGAGAGATGGCATGTTTTTATTTTGTATTCTAACATTGTTATTCATCATAATAATCAGGAGGTGAAATGCAAAACTGACCTGGTATCATTAACTCTGGGACTACTGCATCTCTATCTGTATTTCAATGTAAAGCATCTCTTTAATAATACTTCCTGTTGACCTGACCAAGTGACCTCTCACCTCTGATCATGCTGTGCCCTCTATGTAGCCAGTTTAAATGCGGGAGGGGTTCACCGACAGAGCTGATATAACCATGAGGATTTAGCGAGAAGGGGAGAGAGGGATGAAGTGAAGGAGAGACATTGAGAAAATAAGATAGTTAAAGAGACAGTGTTAACAGGAATCTGTGTGAGTGGCCTCACCTGGTGTCCACACTAAGTGGCTGCAGAGTACCTTATGCTGAAAAACATGCAGACACACGAGAACAAACAATATAGCGTAGTTATAGAAATAATGAAGTGTCTTACTATTCTCCATGGTTGGCCCTCTTGCCTATTCTTTGAAGGTGGAAGGAGCCACAGTTATACACCTGAACCTGCTTACTGCACAACACAATGCATCAGATTGATACATGAGTGTGTAGGTGTGGGTCATAGGGTGTCTAATTGTTCTACATTTTTTTTCAATATGGGTGATTTAAAATAGCCTGTTTTGTTTTTGTACAGACATCACACCCTTCCCGAAACAGCACCCTCACCTGAGAAGTAGAAATCAAAGGGAGAGAAATGGTGAATTGAATAACTGCAGTTGACATAGCTAAGTAAATGGAAGAATACTCTTATTGCAATGTGAATGGCTCTTAAAAGAGCCTTTGGTTGTGCATAGTGTAGTCTATGGTGTTGCCAGGGAACAGCACCCTCTTCAAAGAAGTAGGAGGTGAAGATCTCCCGCACACAGATTGCCTCTCTTGCTGCGTTGTTGGACCCCATCCTTGGAACATTCTGCAGAGCAGCAGCCTTCTCCTCTAGCACACGGCGGTGAGCTGCATATCCCCTCCTGGTCCTCGTGTCCATCCTCATGAGGTTATGCAGGACACAGGTAGCCTTCACACACCTGAATTCCTCCTGATGGCCCTGGTCACCCAACCTTGCAGTGGTCTACACGTTAACTGTAGGCAATCGTTTTGAAGGAATCTCCAGTTACAAGGTATCTGTAGGAATATGGAAGACAATGTAATTATTAGAGACATTTACATCACCAGGTCATTGTAGATTACATTGGATTGATAGATGCATGGACACACAAATATACATGTGTAGCATGTGACAATAACAGGATCATATCAAGGATAGCGTCACAAATGAATACCTAAATACCACTTGAAGCTTGATGATGAGTTAATCATTTGAATCAGCTGCGCAGTGCTAAGGCAAAAACTAAAATGTGCACCCCTTTGAGTCCCCAGGACCAGGACTGAGAACCACTGCTCTTCATTGGGACCTCTTCATGTGTAGACAGGCTTTCATAGCTCTCTTTATCTGAGGCCAGAAAACCTCACAAGAAATTACACCGCACTGAATATTATGTTACTATTATCTCCGTCCTCACTTCTAGGGACTGGAACTACACAAAAGTACCTGCCCTATCCAGAATAGCCTCCTCTCTCACTGACAGTTGGGGCTGCTATCCTTTCACCCTCCTCCATGGCTGTTAGCTAGCTACCTACAAACGCATTTGGAGTTGTTTTTTTTACAGTGATAAATACATCAAGATAGCTAGCTAATATGAAGTTAGGTAGATGGTGATATTTTATTCACTTAGCTAGCTATCTATACAGTATGTGAAGTTGGCTAGATAACTAGCTAGCCAACCAGCTAGCTCATTTAGCAGCTCATCTGAGTTAGCCTGCACTGTAGCTAGTCTAATAATACATCGTTCGACATGTATTTACTTATTTGAATAGGTTCTCCCAGCCATGTGGACAATTGGAAACAGGGCAGCAAAGTTTGTTTGTCACCAGAGCGTTTCAGAGGATATTACTATTGAACTATGTACCCATTTAATAACCAGACGGTCATACAAACTTGCTATGCTGAATTCTTGACACACAATCAAAATGCTGCTATATGCTGCCATATGCTGCCAGCACGTCCACAAGCAAGTCACAATGTGCGGCCTAAGCGGCACGCGGCAATTTATCGCTATCTAGTGTACATGCACCGCGAGAGTGAGAGAGAGAGAGTGGGAGAGTGAGAGACTGAGAGAGTGCAAGTGGAAGAGTGAAAGAGAGAGATGGAGATGGAGAGAGAAAGCAGCATAGGAAGAGGAAGTGAGACAGAAAAAGGGAGGTGGTGGTTGTGATAAGTGCTTTCTGTAAGCCTGAGCGAGAGAAAGAGATGAGTGTGTGTTCTGGGTGTCAGAGATGGACCTCTACACACTAGGATGGGAGTGGAGACTGTGATGGAGTGCATGGGAGAGAGGGAGGGCGGGAGGGAGGAATGAAGGGAGGGTGGGGGGAAGGGAGGGAGTGGGTGATAAGTGTGTGTTCACAGTGTAAGTGACATCTCTCCTCCTCAGACAGATTGTCTCTCTCTCCCTCTAATGGGATCCTGTTAGAGAACCTTTCTCTCTGTCTACCCCCTCACTCCCTCTCTCTCACTCTCCCTGGCTCTCTCTCTCTCTCTCTCTGACATTTCCCTTTTTCCTGCTTGGAAATCTTCCCGTATTGCCTATATTTCAATATCTGTGCCCTTCAATTCCCCTTTTCTCACTGCCTCGTTTTTAATCAATCTCTGTCCTGTTAAGATTACAGATTTCTTGGAAGAGAATGCAGTTCTTTACAACTGTGAGAAAATGAAAAAAAGAGGGGAGATCAGAAAGAAGAGAAAAAGATCCATATTTTCCTCCAACAGGGACATTCAAAAATAGTTTTTTTTCACTCATGCGTTGAATATTGCTCATACCAAATCACTCTATTTATTCCTAGTCCAGTCCAGTCTGCATATTTCTGCCAATCATACTGACTCCGTCCAATATTGGCATGTAAGAAAACCTTAGAACACTGTTTTTAACCAGACCCAGCCGTGCCGCTCTCCAGAATGTAATCAAAGTAGGGCTTGGCCCCTGCTAGCAATCACCTCTCCTGATCTGATCAGAGACGGGCTCATTGCTAGAGGAACCCTCCTGCTAAGAGAAACCACAATGAGCAGCCAGCCAGAAAGACAGACAGGCAGACAGTCATAACGTCTCAGCAGATGCCAGATTCAGACGAGATTGGAGCTGTATCATGAAACCCTCACAGCTTCCTACTTGTCTGACTACATCTGTGAATGTAATAGCATGGGTACATTACGTGCCTGGAGTCAACCAGGTCAGTGCATCATACTTGATGCTGATGTTTAAGTTTCTACCACTGAATAAAACATACGTTTGCGAAATGTCAATGTGATTTTGTTTTCACAGTCAAGGTGAGCTTATTGCGTTTGTATGGAAATGTGTCTGTTTCCACACCGTGCCCAGGAGCACACACGAGAATGTGAACACATTAACTACCGGTGTTGTAAAGGGAAAGTGTGATACACGATCACTTGGCAATGTTACACTACAGAACCAACATGTAGTTACTGTAACCTCGTTCCCTCTCTCTCTCTCTCTCTCTCTCTCTCTCTCTCCCTCTCAACCCATATCAAATTGTATTTGTCACATACACATATTTAGCAGATGTTATTGCGGGTGTATCAATAACTGTCCCTCACTCCCTCTCTGCAGGCTGTGGACTATGAGAGTCGTAGCTCCTACTCTTTCTCCGTGGAGGTGTTGAACCCCATGGTGGACCCTCGTTTCCTCCGTCGTGGGCCCTTTAAGGACCGCGCCTCCATCCGGGTGGCCGTGCTGGACGCAGACGAGCCGCCCCGCTTCTCCCGGGCTCGCTACCGTATGGATGTGTCGGAGAACTGCCCTCCCGCCTGCACCGTGGGACGGGTTAGTGCTGTGGACCCTGATACTGGACTCACCAATAACATCAGGTACTGGACTAGAGTGGATCCTATACAGACCAGGGGAGAACCTCTGTCCCCTCTCATTGAGGCCCTGAAGTTCAAGGCCGACCGGGATCCTCCATTATAGTGAATGAGAAAACCTCAACGGGAAAAGGGCCATCTTCGTATAAATCAGGGATGGGCAACTTTGATGGGGGTGGGGGCTATCATGATGAGCCTCAGTGGCTCGCGGGTCTGCGTGCCCACATCCATACCCACACATGCAGTCAGAGCCAGCCCTAGCCTTTTGGGGGCCCTAAGTTAAATTTTGGTTTTGGGGCCCCCCACCTTGAAAGCAAAACATTTTAGCGGACCCCTCTTGACAGTAGAGATAAATTGAAGTTTTATAGTTAGCATGCTGCAATTCTATACATTTTGTCATGAGGCGGAGAGAAAATTTGCAGTACAAGTATAGATAGCTGTACAAGTTTAGATAGCTGGCCGCTAGACTAATTTACCAATCTAAAGATTTTTTTGCTGATATGGGCTAATTTTGGAACTGTCAGTGACTGATATAACAAGAGAAAAATTGCTGATGCACAACCAAATTTCGAAATTGCACCTTTGTATTCTACCATTCTAACTCTCTACAGTAAGTTGAGACCCCGACCGACCCTGACCGAGGGTCCACCCCGGTCGGCCTTCAACTTGAGATCCTCAATGAGAGGGGTCAGCACTGAGCTAGCCTGCAACGTCACTTCCTGGTGTAGCTCAAACTGCACGTTATATCTTGAAAATATTCCCCATGAGATGCCATCTTAGTCGCTAAAATCAACTTCCTTGAATTCAAATGCGCTGTTCAGGCTTCACATAGAAATTAATGGTGTGACATCATTGATGGGTTTATCCATTTATGTATGCCATCTATGATATAGACAGACAGACTGAAAGACAAACAAGCATGTGCAAACGCACGCATGCACACACTAAGAAAGGTGCAAGGCAAAATTATATATATCCCATAGTGACAAAGCGAAAACAGTTTTTAGAAATGTTTGCAAATCTATTAATTTACATAAGTATTCAGACACTTTGCTATGAGACTCGAAATTGAGCTCAGGTACATCCTGTTTCCATTGATCATCCTTGAGCTGTTTCTACAACTTGATTGGAGTCCAGCTGTGGTAAATTCAATTGATTGGTCGTGATTTGAAAAGGCACACACCTGTCTATTTAAGGTCCCACAGTTGACAGTGCATGTCAGAGAAAAAAACAAGCCATGAGGTCGAAGGAATTGTCTGTAGAGCACCGAGACAGGATTGTGTCAAGGCACAGATCTGGGTACAAAAAATGTCTGCAGCATTGAAGGTCCCCAAGAAAACAGCGGTTTCCATCATTCTTAAATGGAGGAGGTTTGGAACCATCGGGACTCTTCCTAGAGCTGGCCACCCGGCCAAACTGAGCAATCGGGGAAGAAGGGCCTTGGTCAGGGAGGTGACCAAGAACCTGATGGTCACTCTGACAGAGCTCCAGAGTTCCTCTGTGGAGATGGGAGAACCTTCCAGAAGGATAACCATCTCTGCAGCACTCTACCAATCAGGCCTTTATCGTAGTAGCCAGATGGAAGCCACTCCTCAGTAAAAGGCACATGACAGACAGATTGGAGTTTGCCAAAAGGCACCAAAAGACTATCAGACCATGAGAAACAAGATTCTCTGGTCTGATGAAACCAAGATTGAACTCTTTGACATGAATGCCAAGCATCACATCTGGAGGAAACCTGGCACCATCCCTACGGTGAAGCATGGTGGTGGCAGCATCATGCTGTGTGGATGTTTTTCAGCGGAAGGGACTGGGAGACTAGTCAGGGTTGAGGCACAGATGAATGGAGTAAAGTACTGAGAGATCCTTGATGAAAACCTGCTCCAAAGCTCTCAGGACCTCAGACTGGGGCAAAGGTTCACCTTCCAACAGGACAACGACCATAAGCACACAGCCAAGACAACAGAAGTAAAGTACTGAGAGATCTTAAGTGGCCCAGCCAGAGCCCGGACTTGAACCCGATCGAACATCTCTGGGGAAACCTTAAAATAGCTGTGCAGAAAAGCTCCCCATCCAATTTTTACCTTTATTTAACTAGGCAAGTTAGTTAAGAACAAATTCTTATTTTCAATGACAGCCTAGGAACAGTGGGTTAACTGCCTTGTTCATGGGCAGAACGACAGGTTTGTACCTTGTCATCGCAGGGATTTCAACTTGCAAAATTTTGGTTTCTAGCCCAACGCTCTAACCACTAGGCTACCCTGCCGCCCTGACAGAGCTTGAGAGGATCTGCAGAGAAGAATGGGAGAAACTACCCAAATACAGGTGTGCCAAGCTTGATGCTGTAATCGCTGCCAAAGGTGCTTTAACAAAGTACTGAGTAAAGGACTGAGTTAAGCTTTAACAAAGTCTGAATACTTATAGAAATGTTATGTTTCCATTTTTCTTTTTTTATAAATTTGCACAAATTTATAAAAAACGTTTTCGCTTTGTTATTATGGTGTATTGTGTGTAGATTAATGAGGAGAAAAAAAAAATGTAAGCAATTTTTGAATAATGCTGTAACGTAAAACAAAATGTGGAAAAAATTCAAGGGGTCTGAATACTTTCCGAAGGCACTGTTTAAAAAAAAAATTGCTAAAATTTCTAAGAACCTGCTTTTGCTTTGTCATTATGGGGTATTGTGTGTAGATTGATGAGGGGGAAAAAATATTTAATCCATTTTAGAATAAGGCTGTAACGTTAAACAAAATGTGGAAAAATTCAAGGGGTCTGAATACTTTCCGAAGGCACTGTATGTTCTCTTCAGAAATGCTTATGTTGCCTCTGTTGCCTCCATGTTGTGCAGTCTGTCTTTGCATCTTCTCTGCTGTCACTGTATATCTCTGTCTGTCACTCCAAAGTGTTAATTGCTGTTTTCTTCCTATGTCCACTGCACTCACCTCTGAGCTGTCTCTGCATAGCATCCTTTCCCACAGCACTGGTATCAGAAGACCACACTGTCAGTGCTGGGCCCAGCAGCATCCTAGTTGTGAATGAATAAACACATTTATTAGATGAAGAAGAACGATTACTAAATAAATGCCTAATAGATGAGCATTGGCTGATAATACCTTGTGAAAGCCTTACTACTAATATTGCTGTAATACATGTCCCTCCCTATCCTAAGGGTTAATTACTATTACATATATAATATAGAGCCAAAATATCAATTGACTGGTAGTACATGTGTCAGTGAGTCTCTCTCTCTCTCGCTCTGTCTTGCGCTCTCTCTCTCTCTCTCTCTGTTATCTCCCTACGTCCACGACACTTGACTGTTGCAGCTGAGCTGTCTGTGCTGTTAAGCCTAGAATAACTGGGACCAGAAGACCAGGGGAGCCAAGCAATATCCTAGCCGAGGGTAACAGTTTATTTTAAGGGTCCATAGTAAACCATTTATAAGGAATTTAAAACCATTAGCTGATCATTTATTCATTCTTACTCCCACATTTGTAAATGTTAGTAAGCTAGTTATTCACAGTTCTTCATGTATATACAGTATATTTCCTGAAACATCCTGTGTTGTGTGCTTGTTCTTTTACCAGGTACTGCAAGAACGCTTACCAATGGCATGCCCATCTTTATGTGAGAAATTACACTGGTCACTCAAAACATTGATAAAGTATTTATAAAGTATAAATAGCACTCACTTTAGATTAGGGACTGCAAAAAATACTTTACGAAATATTAGTAAATGGTTTATTAATTTGGGAGTAATGATTCATACATGGTGAACACACAATTTATAAATACCTTGTAAATGTTTTTTTACGGACCCTTAATGTAAAGTGTTACCCATCCTAGTTCTGAATGAATAAACACATACAGTACCAGTCAAAAGTTTGGACACAATGTAGAAAATAGTAAAAATAAAGAAAAACCCTTAAATGAATGGTGGTTTCCAAACTTTTGATTGGTACTGGATATTAGACAAAGAGGAAAATCATGGAATAAATGTCTTGTAGATGACCATTGGCTTATATAATACATTTTAAAGGCCTAATTATCAATTTAAAAGTAGTGCATTTCAAGTGTTCCTCCCTGCCCACATAGCTAAGTGTTTACAGTGCCTTAAGAAAGTATTCATACCCATGAACTTATTCCACATTTTGTTGTGTTACAGCCTGAATTCAAAATGGATTAAATAGATATTTTTATCTCTCACCCATCTGGACACAATACCCTACAACAACAAAGGGAAAACATGTTTTTAGAAATGTTTGCAAATGTATTCAAATGAAATACAGAAAATACTTTGAGTCTTTTTGGGTATGTCTCTAAGAGCTTTGCACACCTGTATTGTACAATATTTGCCCATTATTCTTTTGAAAATTCTTCAAGCTCAGTCAAGTTGATTGTTGATCATTGCTAGACAGTCATTTTCAGGACTTGCCATTGATCTTCAAGCCGATTTAAGTAAAAACTGTAACTAGGCCACTCAGGAACATCCAACATTCTTTTTATCCCAAAAAACTTCATAGTCCTTGCCGATGACAAGCATACCCATAATATGATACAGCCACCACCATGCATGAAAATATGATGAGTGGTACTCAGTGATGTGTTGATATCCCCCAAACATAATGCTTTGTATTCAGGACAAAAAGTAAATTTCTTTGCAACAAACCGGATACATGTTTTGGAATATTTTTATTCTGTACAGGCTTTCTTCTTTTCACTCTGTTATTTAGGTTAGTATTATGGAGTAACTACAATGTTGTTGATCCATCCTCAGTTTTCTCATATCACAACCATTAATCTCTATAACTGTTTTAAAATCACCATTGGCATGGTGAAATCCTTGAGCAGTTTCCTTCTTCTCCGGCAACTGAGTTAGGAAAGACGCCTGTATCTTTGTAGTGACTGGGTGTAGTATTGCCCCAATTTACCTTTATACATGGTGGCTTGTGTTTAGCAAAAAGCACTGTATAAATGTCTTAACAGATGGCTATTGCCTTACCTACATGTTATAAAAGCCATTCTAATGGCTTGTTAGACTATTTTGCAGGGAGCCTAGTATCTAAATGTTCCTCCGAATCCCCCCTTCGCTAATTAGCCTACTATTATAAGTATGAAATATATTTCATACACTATACAGACAAAATATGAGGCCTAACTGGCAGCAGTAGGCTGCATGATCTGTGTTAGTGTACGTAAATGTGTCTTTCTCCTTTTTTTTCCTACCTCGACTGCACCACAGCAGCTTATCTGTCATTTCTCACAGACGGAGCATTCAAACCAGCAGAACCTGAACTTGTAGCAAATTAAGTTGTTTCATTTCACACAGTTAGCAGCATCAGCCTCAAGTGCTTTTTTTTTGCTCTCTAACAATTTCGGCAACACCTTTCCGTTTTGACTGAGTGACTGACACAGTGGCGATTTTAGCATATAAATCTTGGTGGGGCAAACCAATTGTTTTTTTTTATGCATGCCAGAAAAGCCACTACACAACACAACACTAAACAATACATGAATTGGACTATAACGGTGACAAACAGTGCCCACAAACTGTTAGGGCCTACATAAAGCTGTCCCAACAGCAGAGCTTTATTTTCAGCACCATATAGTGAATCCTTACCACTGCTACACCTGGTTATCAGCGGATCCTTGTCTGGCAGCGAAACAGTTAATTCAGCCTCGTTTACTGCCTTTTTAAAAAACATAGCTGATATGGCTGACTTGGTAAAACAAATGTGTTTTTCTACTGACAATTGAGATGTACAAACTAAGGCATAAGGGGATGAGCGGATAAGAGGCAATCCATAATTTTGATTAAGACAATAATGAGCGAGTTAGGACAGACTTAGTCAATATAACTATTTGTTCAGCACTTTTGAAATGTACAGTGACAGAATTCAGAACTTGGGCCGTTCTTACAGTATTCTCCCTGTACACCAAGTCAGAACCGTAGGATAAATAAAGGGGGCATATAAGCAGACAATGAAAGCTCTTACAATATTTGATGATGACATTTCTCTAAAACAGGCTACTTGTGCACCACCAAGTCAGAACAGTAGGCTAAGTTATGAGGGGAAAAGGGAGCAAATTATTAGGGTGAGGCACATGGGCTACTAACAGCTTACTACACAACATACACTTAGTATTACTTTCTTAGCTACAGTATGCATATCTCCCTGGCTTATTACATAATATATGCAGCAGCATGCAATACCTTTTTGGACTCACCTTGTTGTGCTGTGCTCACTTGAACAGGAAGATGGTGGGGCATTCTTTCTTGTGGGCAAATTTTGTCATCAAACTTTGTCATCAAAGTCTGGCATTCTCTGGATTTTATGGCGCTTTCAAGACAACTGGGAACTCTGGGGAAAAAACAAAGGCGAATCATGACGTAAGTGATCTTCAGGTCGGAGCTCTAGAAAGATCCCTGAGTTCCCAACTTGCAAATCCGAGTTGGATGACCGTTGAAAACGTATTTTCCCAGTCGGAGCTTGTTTTTTTCCGAGTTCCCAGTTGTCTTGAACTCACTGAAGTCTGATATTTCCCAGTTCCTAGTTTCCAGTTGTTTTGAGTGCTGCAGAAGTCATGCTGGATTGACAGCATTGCCAATGTTTAATGTTTATACTTTTTAGCTTGGAAAAGAGACCCATAGACCCAGACTTGGACCACACACCCACTCCACTGTATAGCAGGCTAGTGATTGCTTTGCAACACTTGCAGCTAGCCACTGATTCCATCCAAACCACTCATTGTTGAATTTGCATTTTACAACTTGTGTAATGTTTATGTCCAATGGCCTATGAGCACCGTTAGGTTTTATCTATAATTTCTCTTCATATGACAACGATTGAGAAGGATTTTCCAATAGATTGTCGACTTGATTCATGATGATGACTTCTAGCTAAGATTTTAAAAGTATGATTTTGACATGATCAGTCCAATCAAAGCTACGGTTGATATAATGTCATTTTATCTGTGGCAATGACCTTGAGCCTTAGTGGGCTTGAATTTTTGAGCTCTCCCTGTAGATTTTGCAGTGACGTAGTGTCCCCATGAGTGACAGAACGCTGAGCCAATCCTGGCACAATTATTGTATTTTATTTATTTAACCGTTATTTAACTAGGCAAGTCAGTTAAGAACAAATTCTTATTTACAATGACAGCCTACCCTGGCCAAACACAGACGCCACTGGGCCAATTGTACACTGCCCAATCACAGCTAGATGTGCTACAGCCTGGATTCAAACCAGGAATTGTAGTGATGCCTCTTGCACTGAGATGCAGTGCCTTAGACCGCTGTGCCACTAGAGAACATTACCAACCCCTATGCTCCGTATTTTCCACTGGCTGCCCCACCACCACAGAAAGCACTGAGCTAGGCTGAAACACCAATCAGAAAACCGGCGAACCCATCTTGATAGGGGGGCCGTTGCCCACTGGTTAGCGAAACACTCAATGTGGATGATTATGACAACATGACAATTATGACAAAGTCATTAAAGAAACTGGCTCATGGGCTCCTGGCCTTGTCCATTTTTTAAAGTGTTATATGTAGAAATGTTTTTTTGGGGGGGGACCAGCCCACCCCAATAAAAGGGTCCGGCCCTTCTGGCATTTGCCAGAATTGCCAGACGGCCAATCCGCCTATGAACGGTAGTTAGAATGTTCATTGAGATATTTAGATAAGTCAGATCCACTTCAAATGAGTTCGTATCGACTACGATAATTTGCGATAGTAATTCCACGGCCATTTATATCCTCTCATCCTTATCTTCCTCTTTCTCTCTCCCTCTCTTCTGCCCCTCTCTCTCTTGGTTTTCTCCCAACTTCTCCCCCCCTTCCTCCATCTCTCCCAGGTTCTCTATTGATCCCCAGTCAGATCCAGAGGCTCTGTACCGTATCACCCCGGACAGCGGCCTCATCACCACGGCCATGGAGCTGGACCGCGAGCGCGAACAATGGCACAACATCACCGTCATTGCCACACAGAGAGGTCAGAGGGCACAACCTTGTCATCATTTAGGGCTAGGAGTGTTCCCCGACCACTTGATCTGACCAGGATTAACTCTACACTAGCTATAGTCTACCTTTTCACCCTAGTCATTACACCTATAAACCCTCATAAAATGAAGTCGTAGAGAGCTGAAATACAATACACTCCACTAAGCAGCTTTACTTGATATGTCTTGATGGCTTATATTAGCTACACAGTGCCAGTGGTACTAGTGGTAGCAGCAGTGTAGTGCCCCAATGCTTCATTCATGGTGATAGTAGCAGGGCTTATAGCATGTTAGCACCGGGTGTGAAATTAGGGGGAATCAATGGAGGGCGACCACCTTGGATGGGAGATAGCAGATCCTAATTAAACTACCATTTCCACCAGCTAAGAAAAATCCCAAATGAACCCCTTAAAGTCATATCAGTTAGTGGTAACACAGTAGTACCAACAGTAGTGGTTAGTGTGGTGACAGTGCTAGTCTTTATTTAGGCAGTGCTACTGGCCGGCGTGGCAGTGGGTCTTCAGTAGTTGTAATGCTGCTGCCAGAGTTGATTAATGAGCTCCATAGAGTAACCAGACCGTTGGAGGCGGTATCAGTATTGCTAACTGTCTCTTCTCTCAGTGGCCAGAGGCAGCCTCTCTCCTCTGCTCTCACTGCCTGCCACTACACTGGGAGCTCATTGCCTGCTATGTGGACCTAAGGCTTCCGTCCATAACATGGTGTTACTGCTCAGAGTGTGTGAACACAGTCCAAAGAGACTACCCAAAAATGTGTGTGTGTGTGTGTGGGCCGAAATGTGTGTGTGTGTGGGCCGAAATGTGTGTGTGGACTCATGTGAGCAGTCCAAACTGAGTCAGTGCCTTCCAAAGTGTGTGTGGGTGTGTGAATGCAGTGTGGACTCCGTCCCAATCCATTTAAACTGTGCCCTGATGTAACTGCTTTGCATGAATGTCGGCTCACCTATATTGTTATTGTTGGATGTTGGAGCTTTGAAAAGTCAGTTTGATGTGGAAAGAGAGCGATGGAGGCCCTAATTCCAACGCTCAATCTTAAAATATAGCAATATCCCCCAGATTCAGCCAGATTGATAAAACATCACATGACAAATGCTATGTTCACTTTAGATTCAAACCAAATCTATTGAAGGCAACCATGTAGGCTAGGTCACAAGGACACCCTAGCGGATTGATCAGCTGAGTTGAGATGTGTTGGCCACTCTGCGGTCGTGAAATGCTCTCTGTAGTGACACGGATGTCCCTGGTTCCTCTCCCCCAGACAACCCCAGTCAGGTGTCCAGAGTGGTGGTTACCATAGAAACGCTGGACCTGAATGACAATGCTCCCGAGCTGGACAGAAAGTACACAACAGCCATGTGTGACTCATCAGCCACCGGACAGGTCAGTCAGAGAGAGAGAGTGGGTGTGTGTGTGTGCTGGCGTGCATGTGTAAAAAGTCTTTGAGTGTTCTTGTCGATTCCTTCGATCATTTAGTCCACGCTTCCTCCGTCTTTCTGCCTCTATTTCTGTCTTGCTTTTTCCACGTTGCCATGTTGTCTCTGTTCCAGTAATTTGTTGTCTTTGTCCATCTGTTCCTTCTATCTGTGTTTGTGTTTATTCCCTCTTTTGTGTGCCTGTGTCTTTGTTGTTCTGTCTCACGATCTGTGAATCTACAGGAACCGTCTTGCAGGGACGTAATCCATCAGCCAACTATTGTACACTGAACAAAAATATAAGCGCAACATGTAAAGATCCCAGAAATGTTCCACATGCACAAAAAGCTTATTTCTCTCAAATTTGGGGAACACATTTCTTTACATTCCTGTTAGTGAGCATTTCTCCTTTGCCAAGATAATCCATCCACCTGACAGGTGTGGCATGTCAAGAAACTGATTAAACAGCACGATCATTACACAGGTGCACCTTGTGCTGGGGACAATAAAATGCCACTCTAATGCCGTTTTGTCAGACAACACAATGCCAGAGATGTCTCAAGTTTTGAGGGAGAGTGCAATTGGCATGCTGACTGCAAGAATGTCTACCTGAGTTGTTGCCCGATCCTGTAGGTTCATGCTCTACAACATTCGCAGAGTACGACCCTGCCTCACACAGGAAGCGGCGCAGGTCCTAGTCCAGGCACTTGTCATCTCCCGTCTGGATTACTGCAACTCGCTGTTGGCTGGGCTCCCTGCCTGTGCCATTAAACCCCTACAACTCATCCAGAACGCCGCAGCCCGTCTGGTGTTCAACCTTCCCAAGTTCTCTCACGTCACCCCGCTCCTCCGCTCTCTCCACTGGCTTCCAGTTGAAGCTCGCATCCGCTACAAGTCCATGGTGCTTGCCTACGGAGCTGTGAGGGGAACGGCACCTCCGTACCTTCAGGCTCTGATCAGGCCCTGCACCCAAACAAGGGCACTGTGTTCATCCACCTCTGGCCTGCTCGCCTCCCTACCTCTGAGGAAGCACAGTTCCCGCTCAGCCCAGTCAAAACTGTTCGCTGCTCTGGCACCCCAATGGTGGAACAAGCTCCCTCACGACGTCAGGACAGCGGAGTCAATCACCACCTTCCGGAGACACCTGAAACCCCACCTCTTTAAGGAATACCTGGGATAGGATAAAGTAATCCTTCTAACCCCCCCCCCCCCCTTAAAAGAATTAGATGCACTATTGTAAAGTGGTTGTTCCACTGGATATCATAAGGTGAATGCACCAATTTGTAAGTCGCTCTGGATAAGAGCGTCTGCTAAATGACTTAAATGTAAATGTAAATAAGCTGCCTCCAACGTCATTTTAGAGAATTTGGCAGTACATCCGACCGGCCTCACAACCACAGACCACGTGTATGGCGTCGTGTGGGCAAACGGTTTGCTGATGTCAACATTGAGAAGATAGTGCCCCATGGTGGAGGTGGGATTATGGTATAGGCAGGCATAAGCTACGGACAACGAACACAACAATGTCAATTTGATTGCACATGATACCGTGACGAGAACCTGAGGCCCATTCTCGTGCCATCTATCCGCTGCCATCAAGTCACGTTTCAGCATGATAGTGCACGACCCCATGTTGCAAGGATCTGTACACAATTCCTGGGACCTGAAAATGTCCCAGTTCTTCCATGTATCATGCTGCATGAGGCAAATGGTGGTCACACCAGATACTTACTGGTTTTCTGATCCACGCCACTACCTTTTTTTTAAGGTATCTGTGACCAACAGATGCATATCCGTATTCCTAGTCATGTGAAATCCATATATTAGGGCCTAATGAATTGATTTCAATTGACAGATTTCCTTATATGAACTGTAACTCAGTAAAATCTTTGAAATTGTTGCATTTATTTTTGTTCAGTATATAATGGATCTGAAAATATATGTATTTTTTTATAAAGACATTAAAACAGAGAAAATAAAGTTTATAATGTAGAAACCCTTTCAAAATGAGAGCCATAGCTTCTGCATAACTCAGAAACTTCCTAACATCTAATTCCTGGTCTGAATCACTGCGCTAGCACTAATGCACTCTAAAGTCCATTAAAGAGGTATGTTGTATTGCCTGTTCTCCACAGGCAGTATTTTAAGAGAGTCCCAATGGTTTAAACTGAGATAATATTCACTAGATCGAATAAGATCATTTATTTTCTAAGTGCATCTCCACAGTCGGAACCCAGGCTTAGTAGATTGTATACGGAAAGCCAACCCAGTCATTCCCTACTCTGTTATGGCTAGATATACTTTAATTACTTCCTACTTGGTATTAAAGGTTATATCTAGCAGAGTCTGTTTGTTTTGATTAGGTAAATGCTGAACTCTTGCACAGGGATGTGGGCGGTAGTTAAAGGAATGCGTTGTTACAAAGTGCTCTTTCTCGATCTCTATTATTTTTCTCATATCCCCCTTCTATCTCTTCTACCTCTGCTGCTACAGTGAGGGGAAAAAAGTATTTGATCCCTGCTGATTTTGTACGCTTGCCCACTGACAAAGAAATGATGTCTATCATTTTAATGGTAGGTTTATTTGAACAGTGAGAGACAGAATAACAACAAAAAAATCCAGAAAAATGTCAAAAATGTTATAAATTGATTTGCATTTTAATGAGGGAAATAAGTATTTGACCCTCTCTCAATCAGAAAGATTTCTCACTCCCAGGTGTCTTTTATACAGATAACGATCTGAGATTAGGAGCACACTCTTAAAGGAAGTGCTCCTAATCTCAGCTTGTTACCTGTATAAAAGACATCTGTCCACAGAAGCAATCAATCAATCAGATTCCAAACTCTCCACCATGGCCAAGACCAAAGAGCTCTCCAAGGATGTCAGGGACAAGATTGTAGACCTACACAAGGCTGGAATGGGCTACAAGACCATCGCCAAGCAGCTTGGTGAGAAGGTGACAACAGTTGGTGCGATTATTCGCAAATGGAAGAAACACAAAAGAACTGTCAATCTCCCTTGGCCTGGGGCTCCATGCAAGATCTCACCTCGTGGAGTTGCAATGATCATGGGAACGGTGAGGAATCAGCCCAGAGCTACATGGGAGGATCTTGTCAATGATCTCAAGGCAGCTGGGACCATAGTCACCAAGAAAACAATTGGTAACACAGTACGCCGTGAAGGACTGAAATCCTGCATCGCCCGCAAGGTCCCCCTGCTCAAGAAAGCACATATACATGCCCATCTGAACATCTGAATGATTCAGAGGACAACTGAGTGAAGGTGTTGTGGTCAGATGAGACCAAAATGGAGCTCTTTGGCATCAACTCAACTTGCCATGTTTGGAGGAGGAGGAATGCTGCCTATGACCCCAAGAACACCATCCCCACCGTCAAACATGGAGGTGGAAACATTATGCTTTGGGGGTGGTTTTCTACTAAGGGGACAGGACAACTTCACCGCATCAAAGGGACGATGGACGGGGCCATGTACCGTCAAATCTTGGTTGAGAACCTCCCCTCAGCCAGGGCATTGAAAATGGGTCATGTATGGGTATTCCAGCATGACAATGACCCAAAACACACGGCCAAGGCAACAAAGGAGTGGCTCAAGAAGAAGCACATTAAGGTCCTGGAGTGGCCTAGCCAGTCTCCAGACCTTAATCTAATAGAAAATCTGTGGAGGGAGCTGAAGGTTTGAGTTGCCAAACGTCAGCCTCGAAACCTTAATGACTTGGAGAAGATCTGCAAAGAGGAGTGAGACAAAATCCCTCCAGAGATGTGTGCAAACCTGGTGGCCAACTACAAGAAACGTCTGACCCCTGTGATTGCCAACAAGGGTTTTGCCACCAAGTACTAAGTCATGTTTTGCAGAGGGGTCAAATACTTATTTCCCTCATTAAAATGCAAATCAATTCATAACATTTTTGACATGCGTTTTTCTGGATTTTTTTGTTGTTATTCTGTCTCTTACTGTTCAAATAAACCTACCATTAAAATGATAGACTGATAATTTCTTAGTCAGTGGGCAAACGTACAAAATCAGCAGGGGATCAAATACTTTTTCCCTCACTGTATCTATCTATCTATCTATCTATCTTTCTCTTTCTCTTCTTGTCTGTGTGTCTCTCGCCGACCTCCCCCTCCCCCATCCTCCCTCCCCCTCCCAATCGTTCCTCCTCTGTGTCTGGTCTCACCCTCTCTCTTATCTCTTCCATTCAGGTGGTGCAGGTGTTGCGTGCGATTGATAGAGATGAGGGAGGGAATGACAGCGCTGTCTATTTCAGCATCCCTCCAGAGTCCAGCGTCGCCCTCAACTTCAGCATCAGGGACAGTGGAGGTGTGTATAGTCTCTCTCCCTTTCTTTCTCTTACATCTCTCTCTCTCTCTCTCTCTCTCTCTCTCTCTCTCACACACACGTCCCATCTCGCTCCCCCTCTCTGTCTGGCCCCCTCTCTCTCACACACACTCCTCTCCCCCCTCTTCTCTCTCTGTCTCTACCTATCTCCTCTACCATCCATCTCACAGCCTCCGTGCCTTCAAATGTTTACATCTTTTATCCTCCTCCCCTTTTGTTTCCCCTGTTGTTTACCTTTGCCTCTACTCTACATCCATCTTTTCCCAATGCTTTCGGACACATCCTCTGAGGGAAGCTGTGGGAAGCTATGGAAATAACATTATATAGTAGAGATTTCATTCAATTAAATTCAGGTGTGTTACTTGTGTTTTTTCCCCCCTCTAATGTTGTATTTCCCTCTGTCTCGCTCTCTTCCTCCAGGCCCCACCGGCACCCTGTTGCTCTTGTCGCCCCTGCAGCCCCTCTCCCGCTCCTCTTCCTCCTCCCTCACGCTGCACGTCCCCCTGGTACTAAGAGACGGGACATCTGGCCTGACCTCCACCGGGACGGTCACCGTGTCCGTCTGCCCCTGCCTGAGAGGAGGGGCCCGGGCTGGGGAGAAGGAGAGGCAGGAGAGGCAGACGGAGGGAGACTGGGAGTGGGAGAGAGAGACGGTGTGTGTCCCCCAGCAGTCCACCTCTCCTTCCCCTGGGCTTAGCACCGCCGCCCTGCTGGCCATCCTGGCCTGTGTTGCCACTCTGCTGGGTAAATATACTCAATCCTGGTCTCAGAGACCCAGATCCACAGGGTGTGCACTGCAGGCGTTCGTTACAACACACTAGCACACCTTATCCAACCAATCAAGACTTGATGATTAGGTGGTTAGTTATCCTACTGGGAAACACAAACCTAATTTACATCAAATTGGATTGGAATTTTACTGGGAATGACCTCCTGAATGCCTACGTCGATCCAATTCCAATGTGACAGGGGTAGTACAGTACACAGTGTATCTATGTCTGACTGGCTGTGGCTCTAAGTCAATTACTGATTTTAGCATGCAGGGCAGAGATATGCTATACCAACACTCTAATCTGCCCCTTCCAGTGTTTGTTTACTCTCTCTCTCCCTCCCCACCTCCCACCCCCAGCGGTCAGTGCCTTGTCCCTGTCCCTCCGCCGTCAGAAGCGGGACTCTCTGTCCCCCCTGGAGGAGGACGATGTGCGGGAGAACATCATCACCTACGACGACGAGGGTGGGGGTGAGGCCGACACGGCCGCCTTCGACATTGCAGCGCTCCAGAGCGCCCCCCACAGCTCACGCAGGGTATACCGCACCCTGGACAGCAGGAACATGTGAGTGTGTGTTTAATTGAAAGCTGTACTAGGAAAAAACACAGGCACATACAACTCCAGTCCTCAAGAGTTCTCAGGAGTCTCTCTAAGACTGTATTGATCCACTTAGATCATGTGTTGCCTCAAAACTAATCAGCCTCTTATCTAAAAAATAAAGAGGAAAACTATGACACTTTATTCTACACTTTGTTGGGCACCACTAACTTCCACTTTCCCTCAAACATGGTCAATTGTTCTGAGTGATATATGTCTATGTTATCTTATCCCTCAATGGTATTTGTTTCTGTGTAAAGCTGCTGTAACATGCTATAACATGTAGTCTAGCCTTGTCACACCCTATCTTCTATCCCCCAGACGCTACTCCCAGCACGTCCAGGACAAAGCCCAGTCTTACAGCTGGGCCCAGAACCCGACCCTGGACCCGACCTACTCCGGCCCTGGAGGGCCCATGTACGGCCGCCTCTGCTACAGCAGCCATACCCTACCTGTTCTCCGACGTACTCCAGGGAGCCAGTTTGAGCCGGGCCTGTCTGAGCTGGCCTACCGCTTCCCTGGGAGCCAGCCGGACCACTCGTTGGTCATCCAGAATCAGGGGGCCATGGTGGGGGCCCTGGAGCCAGGGGCCGTGTACATAGGCCCAGCTGAAATCAGCAGCAGAGAGAGCAGAGACGGAACAGGCCTACAGAGCGGGGTTAGCACCTCAGATGGAGGGACACCGCGGACCAATGACAGCCAGGAGAGAGGCGGAGGGGGAGCTATGAGCAACTGTACAGAGAACAGCAGTGAGCAGCAGAGCCAAAGTCAGGACTCAGTGGACTTGGTAAGAGACAGACACCGTATATCACAATCAGTCAATAAATGTTATCATTTGGTACTCTTATTGCACTGCTGATTGAACAGGATTCTGAGGGAAGATTATGATGAATATGTATTTTTGTAATTTTTTTAAAAATTTTAATTTAGATTTAAGAAGCTTTCTGTCCTTCTTTCCTTTTTTAACGTTTTGTCTCTTGATTTTCTCCTCCTTCTTCATCCTCCTCTCACAGTGCACTATTAGTTCTTTCTAGTGCTCAATTAACCTCTGCTGCTTCTCTTACCTTCTCAACTCTGTTTCTCTTTCACTCTGTATCTTGCGCGCTGTCTGTCTATTCTTCTTCTGTCTCTCTGCCTTTTGCTTTCTTCCTCACGGCATCTCCTTTCTCTCCCTCATCTTCCTTATCTCCGTTTCTTTCTTTTGGCCTTTTACTTACGCTCCGGCTATCTGCTTTAATTATTTCTCCAATTCATCTCTCCGTTCGTTCCCTTACAATTCTCTCTCCTCTCAACCGCAATATCACATCTTGTTATCCTTTATCTTCTACTTCCACTTAACAGCGCCGTTCCCTTGCCCTGCCCCTGTCCCTAACTGACCCTCCTCCTCCCCGTCCCCTGCAGGTCCAGTCTGAGACCCTCCCCCGGGAGAGGGAGCACAGCCTAGTCCTGACCCGCTCTGGCTCTGTGGTTGGCCAGGGAGGTGCCTGGGTGTGTGACTCGGCCACCCTGCCCATGGCGGGCCGCAGAGCCTCCCGCGCAGGCCTCTCCCCCAAACGCACCGGCTCCGGCTTAGCTGAAGGAGGTTCCTCTGGTGGTGGAGGTGGAGGCCCTGGGGCGAACGGCCCAGACAGCAAGTCTCAGCAGTCAGCCGCCCGCAACTACACCAGTGTCCTGCAGGGGGAGGCAGCAGGACTAAGGCAGGACTACCCTGGGAGCCTGGGGAGGGGAGGGCTGGAGATTGGCAGCAACTTTGTGGTGGCCAGGCCAGACAGGGAAGGCGGAGGGATATCTCTGACTGGCACTTCTTGCGGGGGGATGTACCCAGAAGGGTTCATGGCTGACTGGCGGGACAGGGTGGGTATTGGGGCATACATTTTAGGGAGAAGGGATATGACACCCCAGATGCTGCCCTTCCCAGGGCAGGCCAGGGGCACATATGGGGGCATCATGGGGTATGGGGCAGGGTGGGTCCCAGGGATAGAGGCGGGGAGAGGGGGTCCAGTACCAGGTGGTCACTCCTTGGCCCTCAGGGTGGGTGAGTTCCTCCGCCTTCGTCTGGCTCAGGTCACCTTTGACCCTTCGCAGCCTCCCTATGACTCAGTGCAGGTGTACGGGCTGGAGGGCACAGGGTCACGTGCAGGCTCCCTCAGTTCGCTGGAGAGTGAGGGAGAGAAGGATGCAGAGAAGGAGGAGTGGGGAGGAGGACTGGAGGAGTGGGGTCCGCAATTTCAGGAGCTAGCCAAGCTGTTCCAAGATAGGGAGAAAGAAAAACAAGAGGACAAGGAGAAGGATGGGGAGGGAGGGGTAGAGAACAACAAAAAAGAGGCTGAAAAAGAGGAGGGGCAGAAAGAGGAGCAGTCTGGAGATGAGGGGAAAGACAGAGAGGGAGAAGAAAAAAAGGAGAGAGAATGAGGGAGGGGTGGAAGAATGATTAAAAGGCAAGCAGAGTTAGAATAATGGGAAGAGAAGTTAAAGGAGAGCGAGATGAAGAGGGAGAGTAATAAAAAGAGACAGATAGAAATGAGCCCAGGGAAGCAAGGGCAGGGGAGGGAGTGATTGATGTAATTTAAAGCAATAAGTGGTGAAAGGCTGATATGTGTGAGCACAGATACTGAGACAATGTGCATGATGTTTCTCCACTAAGCAGCAACAATTTGTTAAGTGGTCTGGACAAAGAGAAACAACCTAAACATCCAAGACGGGATTTTCATTCAGCTCTACATCTATAGAAATAGAAAGAGGAGAGTGGGAGTGAGCGAATGTGTTTCTTTGTTTGCGTGTGTGTGGGATGAGGGTGTGCATCTGAGAGAGAGAAATTGGAAACAAATACTTTTGTGGAGGGGGATGATGTGCCAGCAAGACAATACATTCAACAAGGAAGTATGGAAAATTAGGGTACCACACGGAGGAGAAAGGGATATAAGATGAACAAGACAGAGGGATAGAGAAGAAAGACAAAGAGAGAGAGAGAGAGAGGAAGAGAGATGATTGTGCAGAAACTGTCAACTCACTACTTCATTCCAAATAAAAACGATGAATCATTTAAATCGCTGAAAAAGTCGTATCACCGGAAAATACACATTGTGAGAAGAAAAAAAGGGATATGATATTCCCAGGCTTAGCTGAGTGTCGTTGTGTTTACAAACACAGGCTAGACATTTTTTAACATGTTTATTTTTTTTGTGAAGCTTGCGTTCAATTGCCACACTCTATTGCACAGAAAAGCTACCATTCCCCTGAATTAAGATGAAATTGTCAACCCTGTTACGGTCAACTCTGTTACAGTCAACCCTGTTACGGTCAAACCTGTTACTTTATTTGGAACTTAATAGGCACTTACTATAGTATTTTTTTAGTTAACCTCTTGAGATGGGAAAACATGTTTTTTATTAAGATGAAAAAAATTCTCTAATTAGGTGGAATCCAAGTTTATTATGACCAAGTTACACTTCTCAAAAGGCAACGGATTGATGGAACGACCCACACACACTAAAGACTAATTTGTGTTATCAGGCATTGATTGTATAAAAATCACTAAAGTAAAAGTATTGACAAGATGCATTGAATCTATGTATGAATCTAATAAATCTCTTCTAAATCGAGTATTTTACTGTATGTAGGGAGGAGAGGAGAGACATGACTATTTTTGATGCAAAATCTCCATCTATTCAATCAACATGTCTTGAGGACCAAGTCTGCATGATTTGAGAACAATCTCAACCAATCTCAACCCCCCATTCCCACTCTGGAAACTCTTAACCGTCCAATCCATAACTTCCATTTATCAGTGAAGAGTGTCAGAATGAAAACCAGCAGACCCAGCGAACAGAAACGACTGGGCCCCGTAATGGTCAAAGGTTAGAGGTCAGTTTAAGAATGAGCTGGGTTTTCAGCTGGAATGCACTTTTATACTGTGTGGCATTCAATACTAGACTATGAATAATGTCAGATCAAGTTTTTTTTTTTTTTTTTTTTTTTAAAGAAGATGTCTTTGGACAATAACTACTGTTCTACTGTATGTACATGCATTTGTAAATATCAGTGAATACCATTGTTAAAAGAGAAGATAATTGTCAAAAAAATAAAAGTGGAAAAACTGTCACGTTTGAACAGAGCACTGTTGGGACAACTTAGACCTGGCCTAGATTAATATTTCAACCAGACTGAACTTGATTTACCTGACCTGAACTAAACTGGCACAATGTACTTTACATTAGGTCAAACCAGAATATTGTGTGCCTAACACAACATTCTTGTGGAAAAGCCGAGTATTCAAATATGTCTTTAACCTGGCAAAAAGTGTTGTACAGAACATGCGCACTCGATTACTTGTGAGGTACTCTTCTTCATCAGCCATGTATCTGACTAGAACTAGAAGCCTGGCATGCAAAGTTATGTGAGGTAGCTTTCTAAGCCAGCATTTCAATTAATTCAGTTTCCATTGAAAACCATTTAACTGGACCATGAAAACTGCCCGATGCTGTGTTCTATTCTCCAATGCAATTGTCACAACCCATTCGCTGAATTGACTGGAGCTGTAATGGAAGAATACATATATAGCTATTGCTCAGTGTCCCCGTAAAATGTGGAACATTTTACAGGGACACGAGGCAGCATATAGAGACTCCTGCCAGCTTAGACTTTATGTGCCATGCCCAAAAGTTGTGCACTGTTAACTTAACATTGGCTCAGATTGTGACAAACCCCCTAGTGAAAAGAGGAAGTCTACACAATCACCATAAGAGTCCACAATCACACTGTGTCACTGTGTAAGGTCCTGTTGAAATACTTTTAAAAACTCACCCTTCGTCTCTCCATTCCTTGGAGTTATCACTGATTTGACAAGTCAAAGCTATGAAAGGGAACCCTTCCTTTCACCTATCAAAATGTGTTAAATCAGTGACAATTACTGGGTGGAATGGGCGGAAGCAGGGATGCGTTTTGAATGTATTCAAATCGGGCCAAAGACTTGGCCGGTCAGACTCCAGCCCTGATATGGCTAGCCTCCATAGTATTGTATAGTCTAGACACCATAGTGGAGGCTATAGAGGGTTATTCAACTCTTACCCTACGAGGTCCGGAACCTGCCGGTTTTCTGTTCTATCTAATAATTAATTGCCCAGGTCTACATTAGTCCCTGATTAGAGGGGAACAATGAAAAAAACAGTGGAACTGGCTTAGAGGTCCAGAGTTGAGTTTGAGGACTATAGAGGTTAGCCATATCAGGGCTAGTCAAGCCCCTATTCACAGGGAATAACCACATACACCTGTAAAACACTCACATACACTGTGGAATATGCTATGTAGTTCACACCTATAAATATAGATAGTGTAATATATGTGTGTGTCGTAATTATAAACTGATTGGTGCCTCATCTACTGTGGAATAATGACTTATGTCACCCGAAACATGGTTAGCCAGTGCCGATTGGCTCCTGGTGTTTTGCTTGTGCTGATTGGTCTAAATCAGAGTGATGCTCCAGCTGATTGATCTGTAGATGGCGAGGCCTTGGCTTGTAGTGCCGCCGTCACTTAACTACTTGATTGAACTGATTATGTCACCTCCGGAGGAAAGGAATCGAAACACCAAATTGGTCCAATCAAAGGCATGATTAGTTGAATCAGTCACCTCCTGTCGCAGGGGCACTCCAGGACCAGGGTTTCCCATTCCTAGTCAACCCCCCCCCCCCCCCCCCACACACACACACACTTTGGTCAGAGAGGAAAGTGAGATTGTCAGGAGATATCAAACCATTTACCCACACAATTAAATGACAATACACTGCATTTAATGGCAGGTCCTGACATGCTATACATGTAGTTTTTCAGGGGTGTGTGGTTATATTCTGTGTGTGTTATGGAGGGTAGAAGGTCATGAACTTTGAACGCCACCAGACAACCCCAGGTTCAGTCTCCCTTTGGGACTTCATCACTCCTGCACGATGTTGATCAAATTCCAAGATGGCGTGCTGAATAAAGTAAATGTATTTATTATGTTGTATTTTTCCTTTTATTTTTTGTAAATTTGAATAAAAAGAATATGTTTTAAAGAGATGTCACACTTGGCAGGTGGTCTTTTCTTATTGGTCTCTCCAATGAAACAACCTTCGAATGTTGTGTGTGTGTGTGTGTAACTGACTGTGTGTGTGTGTGTGTGTGTGTGTGTGTGTGTGTGTGTGTGTGTGTGTGTGTGTGTGTGTGTGTATGCATACACGTAGGTGTGTGGGTGGGTTACCCACGTAAAACAAATACTACAGCTTGCTATAGAATACTTCAGTACTTACTATAATTATGTAGTAAACTGTAGTATACTGTAGAATCTTATACTCCACACTAGTATCGCTTGATCATGTAGTGCTTAAAATAGAATTTTGCACACTGTACTATCCCTTGAGAATTTTGTAGTATAGTGGAGAATACTACACACTGTAGTAGTATCCCTCGATTGTGTAGTGCTTACTATTGAATTTTGTAGTATACTATACACTGTAATTTATTTTAGTTAACCTTTATTTTAACATATTGTAACGTATACGCTAGAAGTCAGGAAGCAGGTGCAGAAGGTGAGTTTAATAATGAGAATAAGCAGATAAACAAAACGGAAGAAGCGTACTGAACGTGAACAAAACCAATATTGCCTGAAGACTGAAGCTACAGGGATAAATAAAGGGGAAGTAATCAAGGTAATGATGAAGTCCAGTTGTGCATAACGATGGGGAGCAGGTGTGCGTAATGATGGTTGCCAGGTGTGCGTTATCTGGGTTGCCAGGACCGGTGGTTAGTAGACTGTCGATTTCGAGCGCCAGAGAGGGAACGGGAGTAGGTGTGACAGTACCCCCCTCACGCGCAGCTCCAGCCACAGGACGACGCCGCCAGGAGGAAGGCCCCAAGGATCTGGCCGGTTGGCAGACATGGAAATCCTGGACAATGTTGGGGTCCAGGATGTCGGCCACCGGAACCCAACATCGCTCCTCTGGGCTGTACCCCTCCCAGTTCACCAGGTACTGAAGCCGACCCCCATGACGTCGGGAGTCCAGTAGAGACCTGATGGCATAGGCAGGGGACCCATCGATGTCCAGGGGAGGCGGAGGGTTATAACGGGGGACGGCATCAGCAAGGGGGCCAGGAACCACCGTCCTAAGAAGGGAAACATTAAAAGAGGGTGAGATCCGGTAGTTGGAGGGGAGTTGTAAATGGTACGTTTTTTTGGTACCCTTCCATGACTAGTATACTATAGCATTTGTTGCGGATTATTCCATGTTTAATGCCCAGTTCACTATCAAACTCACTATCACAGTGGCAACCTGCCTCTCCAAAATGGCCGCCAAGTCACCTGACAAGTCACCTGACTTGTGTGTCTGTAATGTTCTCACTCATCAATATTCATGAACCATTCAGGATTATCCATAATCATGGTATCGTCTATATTCATATAGAAGTTTTTAGAAACATATTATATTCTTATTTACAACAAAGGTGACTCCAAAATGACACAATACATTATTTACCATTCACTTCTATTGGGAACAAAATGATCTCAAACACAACCAAAACAAACAGAAAATGCATCCAACAAATTGGTAGAGTCACAAGCTTGATGTAGTCATTGCGTGCTATGTATATGGGACCAAATACTTTAATACACATATAAGTGATTTTGTACTAATACTTTTGCTCCCCTAAAATGGGGGGACTATGTACAAAATGTGCTGTAATTTCTAAACAGTTCACCCGATAAGTATGAAAATACCCTCAAATTAACAGTTTGCACTTTAACCTCATAGTCATTGTTTGATTTCAAATCCAAACTAGTGAAGTATTGAGTCAAAAGAAGAAGAAATGCTTTACTGTCACAATAATTACGCTGGGCACTGTACTGCATTCTATTATTTCAATGTCCTCTGATGATTGACCTGCTTAAATAAAACGAATCAAAGTGATCAAAGAGAAGTTGTGAATTCGAGTCTCTCTGACAGGATCCATTTGGTGGTCGTCACCACCCACTAAAACCAGCCATACAGTCCTTTCAAAACTAGACAATTTCTTACAGTATTCACTGTAGAGTTTTAGCGGGCATGTCTGTAGTATACTGTAGTAATTACTGTTTTGTTTTTGCAGACATGACTCTAGTATTCACTGTAGTATTTCTTGCAGACATGACTGTAGTGTTTTTGCAGACTTTACTGTAGCATTCACCAGGGGTGTCATGAACAACATTTGGAGAAAGTAGCTTTACCAATTCATATGCTTATTGCATTTGCTTATCGTTGATTATTGCCAATAACAGCCAATTTAATTATGTATGTTCATTGCTGTTATTACCCATTATTTGCACCTTTCTGTGTCTCCTTTTAGATAAATAATATTCCCTACAAAGCTAACCAAGTCTCAAGTAATAACAGAGTCATGTCAACAACTGTCAATAATTCCCTGCCGTGCATCATCTCCATTACCCAAATCTATATAGACTCTTAAACTGAACTGCACCTCTGCCTCCGCCTGCTCTTTAACTGGAGTCCCACAGTAGATGGGCATCATCAACATAACCTCACCTTCACCTCAATCATTTACAACCTTGTAACTGAAGAATATTGTGACAGGCTACAAACCAACGTTTTGGTCAGTGTTTCCCTGGGCACCCATATTAGAGGAGGACATGCAGGAAATGTAGAAAAGCACCCCTTTGTCACGTTGAGGTGAGCGCTTTGGAAGGCTGTACGGCGTTGTTGCTGTTGGTTTATTTCTGTGAGCAACCACTTTGTGACTATGCTGTCTGGAAGAAATGTTTGGGGTGTGGTTGATTGTTCTGATTTGTATGTGTTGAGCTTGACCATCAGTGAGTTTATTAAATGTGACAATATTCAAGAGGTTTATCATGTAAAGCCACTGCAATTATGTCCTTTTGTTTTCAGTTTGTTTGGAGAGGATTTTCTGGTTTGAGGTCCAGGTGGGCTACTGGCAGTGCCCTCCAATAAGGTGTCAGTCTTTAAGTAAAGTCATTTTGCAATTCTAAAATATATATTGTTTATGTAAATGCAGTGGTTAACTGTTGATTTTCTACTATCAGATGTACATTGTTGTTTGTTACTGTTTTTGGTCATCTTGTGTTCTTGGCCAGCTGAATCTCTGTGAAACCACTGTTGTATTTCAGAAAGCTATCTAATGCAAGTAACAGATCTGAGAAGTCATTTTGGTTTACTCTTGTTAATGTTATCTGTCAAACAAGCAAACCTGGTTCATAGCGTTGCTCAGAACTGTTGACCCAACTCAGTAGGTGGCCTGTCATGAACCTGTCTTATGTTCTGGTTGAGTGAGGTGTTCCCCTCATTAAACAGTATTTGGCATAGTCATTTTATCTAACCCTAATTGGCAGGTGTTACTACAATATACTACAGTCATGTCCACAAAACACAACAGTAAATACTGCAGTATACTACAGTCATGTCTGTAAAAACACTACAGTGAATACTACAGTAAAGTCCACAAAAACACTACAGTGAATACTACAGTAAAGTCCACAAAAACACTACAGTGAATACTATAGTATGCAGTAGTCATGTCTGTAAAAACACTACAGTGAATACTATAGTATACTATAGTCATGTCCGCAAAAAAAAAAAAATTGTAGTGTTTTTGCAGACTACTGTAGTATTCACTGTAGTGTTTTTGTGGACTCTTTTGTATTTACTATAATAGACATGGATGAGTCAGCGAGGTAAAAAGTATTTGAAATTGTTTCAGAACGGAGCATGTGTTCTGACTCCCAGATGTGGAAACACCTTGTGTGTTCTGATCCTCGCTACTCTAGACTCGGGATCTAAGTGCAATAATGAAAATCAGAGAGTTTTGGACCTATCACACACTTTCAGAGGACAGACTTTTCTGGTTGCCGGGTGAGACATGGACATTCATTGGGAGCTCAAGAGAAGGCAGAGAACCTGACAGGGAGCACTGAACATAACGTTTAGAGAACCTACAGCACTCTAGCAGACTGATAGTGATTCATCTGTGTTGACAAACACAATGTGGAGATGTATTTTGAAAAAGTAAAGACTAATGCAATGGATTTATTTAGTTTTTCCTGAATTATTTCTATGACAGATCTTGCTAAATTAGTTCGTTTCAATAAGTATATATGCCCCAAGTCAGGAGGAATAAAGTAAGGCCTGGATTCAATCAGATCAAGTGATAGCTGAGGTTTTGGCAGCGTCGGAGGAGTAACTACAAGATGAGGTGTAAACACACACACACTACAAGATATACAAGATGGTGCCGACAGACACGGTCGCGCTGTTTCTAGCTCCTAGACAACTGAACACGGCGATTGGCATGTGTTTTTCTGTTGCTCATTAGTAAAACAAGATTTCGGTCTTGGAGGTTTGTTTTTTGACCAATTCTGCATTTTAATGATGTTTGGCCCCATGAGAGACTGTAGACGTGGAAGCCTAATTTCACTTCTTCAAAATCCCCATAATGAATCTAAGATAACTCAAGAAATCTGTCATTAATTTTGACATTTTTTGAGGAGGATGTTTTACTTGCGCAATTTTACATTAACTAAGGTGTGTGTGGTGCAATATTTCTCAAGTAAAAAAAAATTTGCAACGTGTTGTCTTATGTAAACAGTCAGAGTTACTGGGCAGGTCTGTCTCACTGTCTATGCTATTGGATAGAGAACAATCAACATAGCTGTTCACCCCATGTTAATGGACATTGTCAAATCAAAACCAAAAACTTAATTTACCTGGTGTGACGCACATCTGATCCAAACCCCATTTTAGATGAGATTGACCTAATGACAAAAAAATGTAAAGTCCCTTTGTAGTCAATTTTGACACTAGAATAACTGTTTCTGACTCATATCGGTGCCACATAGCCCACTTTCAAAGGGATTTGTTGCTTTTTAAAGGTAGTCGCTCTTTAAGTGTTATTTCTTACATTATTTTCTCAGAATGTTTCTGGTATTATTACCTACTGCTGGAAATAACTTTTGGACATTAGATCAGAGGTCACTCACCAGAAATCCGACTTCCTTTACCTGGATCCTTTGTTTGGACTTCCCAAGGCAGCCCCAGTCACCGGGGACACCACCAAAACGTTGAAGCCGGAAAAGAAGGAAGAGAAGTGGGGTCCTAGTCAGACTCAGGTGGCGAGAAAACCATCCACTACTTCCTAGTATATTACTCGCTAATGTTCAGTCCCTGGACCTCAAAATAGATGAGTTCTGGGCGAGGATCTCGTTTCAGAGGGACATAAGGGACTGTAACAAACAATTTTTTATGGAATCATGGCTCTCTCTGGATATATTGCCAGTGAGGCTCTCCATTCATCACATGGACAGGAAGAAAGAACTCTCCAGGAAAAACAGAGATGGAGAGGTATGTCTCATGATTAACAACTCATGGTGTGATTATTGTAACGTACAGGAACTTAAGTCATTTTGTTCTCCTGACCTGGAATACCTCCCCATCAAATGCTTACCCAAATACCTCCCGAGATAATTTTCTTCGGTTATAGACGGGTCAGCTGACAACGTCACAAAAACAATGCACACGCTTCATTAAGGCAAAAGTCTGTGTATTGCTGTGATTCTGGTTGGTCAGAAAGCTAGCAACAATGAAAAGAAGCTGCTATGAGGGGAATCGTACGTGGCTAATTTCTGCTATTTTTATTTTATTCTTGATACCATGTTGTTTTAAGGTGTTTTGACTGACACATCTATGCTAATATGGCTAAAATTCCCTAGCTAGCGCTAGCAAACCAGCAGTTGTAACTATGTTTTTGAGAGACAACACAAGCTTATTGTGCAAATGTATCTATGTTTTCAATAAACATTGGTGACAAAATATAGTTGACACGTTGTCAACAGTCTAAGCCAACCACGTCTGTTTTGCCCCATAGTTGCGCACACATCGGTTTTGTTGCTAAACAACCAACCTGTCTATTGTCATTGCCGTGTATATTCTGCCCCAAACCGACACCGCGATGGCTCTCAAGGAACTACACTGGACTTTGTGCAAACTGGAAACTGCATATCCTGAGGCCACATTCATTGTAGCTGGGGACTTTAATAAAGGAAATCTGAGGAAAACTCTCCTGAAATTCTATCAACACATCTCATGTGCTACACACGGAGAGAACATGGTTGACCATTGTTACTCTCCCTTCCGGGAGAGCTACAAGGCCCTCCCCACCCTTCCTTCAGCAAATCAGACAACGCCTCCGTTGTCTGCTCCTCCCCGCCAATAAGCAGAAACGTAAGCACGAAGCAATTGTGGTAAGGACAGTTCAACGTTGGTCTGACCAATTGGAATTTATGCTTCAAGACTGCTTTGATCATGCGGGCTGGGAAATGTTCCAGGTTGCCTCTGGAAATAGTGTTGACGTGTACACTGGCTCGGTGACTGGTTTTATCAGGAAGTGCATAGAGGATGTTGTTCCTACTGTGACGATTAGAACTCATCTATAACTGTTACGTTCCCCAGTTTCTGTCCTGTTGTGGGTTTGTATGTGTGTGTGTATTTCAGGATGGGTTCCTGGATTCGGCCCCATTGCAGATTGGAGCTCTGACAAAAAACATGGATAGATGGCAGCATTCGCGTAAAACTGAAAGCGCAAACCACCGCATTTAACCACGGCAAGGTGACTGGGAACATGGACGTGCACAAACAGACCAGCTATGACCTCTGTAAGGCAATCAAAGGGCAAAACAACAGTACAGGAACAAAGTGAACTCGCAATTCAACGGCTCAGACATGAGACGCATGTGGCAGGGATGCCAGAAAATCATGGATTATAAAGGGAAAACTAACCATGCTGTGGAGACCGACACCTCACTCCCAGTCAAGCGAAACACCTTCACCTGCTTCGAGGAAAACAATAAGGAGCAGCCAACGTGGGCCTCCGCCGCTCACTAGCGCTGTGTGCTCCCAATCTCTGTGGCCGCCATAAGACATTCAAGCGTGTTAACCCTCTCAAGGCTGCCGGCCCAGATCGCATCGCAAGCTGTGTCCTCAGAACATGTGCAGATTAGCTGGCTGCAGTGTTTATTGACACATTCAATCTATCTTTATCCCAGTCAAGATGTCCTCCATTGTTCCTGTACCCAAGAAAGCAAAGGTATTTAAACTAAATTACTATCACCACGTAGCACTCACTTCTGTCATCATGAAGTGCTTTGAGAGGCTAGTTAAGGATCATATCACCTCCACATTACCCGATACCCTAGACCCACTACAAGTTTCATGCTGCCCCAACAGATCCACGGGCGGCGCAAACGCCATTGCACTGCGCACTGGCCTATCCCACCTGGACAGGAGGAATACCTATTTAAGAATGGTGTTCATCGACTACAGCTCAGCCTGCAAAACCATAGTGCCCTCGAAGCTCATCACTAAGCTCAGGCCCCTGGGTCTGAACCCCTCCCTGTGGAATTGGGTCCTAGACTTTCTGACAGGCCGACCGCAGGTGGTGAAGGTAGGCAACAACACCTCCGCCATGCTCAACACGGGGCCCCCCAGGGGTGCATGCACAGCCCCCGCACGTCTCCAACTCAATCCTCAAGTTTGCTAATGACACAACAGTGGTAGCCCTGATTACCAACAATGACAAGACAGCCTACAACTGTGGTCAACAACTGGTTGATTGCGATTGACTATTTAATCTTCAGGGCATTCCTAGTCAATCATCAAACATTTCTGTAGAAAAGCTAACAAAGGCATAAAGGCTGGTATTCCTTTTTTGTCTTTTTTTTGTGTTGCGCTATTGGCAATAGGTGCACTTAATTCAGAAGCCCTGGGCAACGGGTAGGCAAAGTCTTTCCAATTTGAACCATTTCATTTGTCTGAAAGACAAACTATGTCTGGGCCTACGCGCTGGCCAATCGGATAGCTCAAATCCCCGTGCCTACAGCTTTCATGACCCCGGCCACAGTAAAGTTTGATACTAGCCTGCGTGAGATTTCAGAACTTTTTAAACCATAACCAGAGAGAGACTGTCAAAGAATACAGCAAAGAGCTGCTTTTTTTAATGAGTGAGTTCATGTTTTTATTCAGCACTGTCAACACTGTTTAAAATTCAACATTATTACAAAACATAAAATGTGCTTCTTCCTACTTCCATTCGCGCTGCAATGAATGAGTTGTCAAGTGTATCGATAGCCCTGCATTTTATTATTATTATCAGCTTGCCGTGTCTATTTTAATATCAAGGAATATTTAACTTTCTCTTGTCATCAGAACAACATTCATTTGTGCATGAGGCAGATGCAGTGCGCCTCAAGTTTTGCCTTCAGGTGGAAGATGGTGTTCCTTCTCTCTGGTCTGTCTCACCGGAGGAAAGGAAGGAGAGAGCAGGGACTGTGAGAGGCTAATGTAATCTAACTAATGTATAAAATAACTGGGAACCCGGAACTCGGAAATCTCGGACTTCCGACTTCAATGCGGTCAAGACAACCGGGAACTTGAAAAGCGTGATGAGACTGAGAAAAATATTTTCGAACGGTCTTCCAACTCAGAATTCCAAGTCAGCATCTTTCTAGAGCTCTGACTTTTCTACCTGATGATCACTGCCATCATGATTTGACCAAGTTTTGAAAGCACCATGACCATCAGATGCAGGTACAATCAGTCCAGTAAAATAAAAAAACGATTTATTTGCGAATTATTTCAATGTATGCTCTGCTGTGCTTTGCAAGTGCTACACCAACTGATTTATTGCAAAATATAATATAGTCTGAGAAGAATATTTGCAGGCCAGGCATATAGCCAATATGCTGTGACACTGTATTAGACCTACTGCACAAACCTCATTCCTACAGAACTGTTTTTATTAGGTTAATGTTAGATAAAAAAAGAAACATGGCTTAAAAAATGTGAGGTAGATCTCTGCTTGCTTTTTGACTGCGAAAATTATCTTGACTGTAAGGTTCTGGGTGTAGCTGGTGCAGAGGAGTCAGGCACAGGACAGCAGAGATGAGTAACACAATTAACTTTACTCAAAATTTCCAAATACATGAAGTAATACCAAGCCCAAAAACATCGGACCGAACTTACAATAAAACAATCACTCACAAAATCCATGGGGAAAACAGAGGGTTAAATAATGAACATGTAATTGGGGAATTGAAACCAGGTGTGTAAAACAAAGACAAAACAAATGGAAAATGAAAAGTGGATCGGCGATGGCTAGAAGGCCGGTGACGACGACCGCTGAACGTCGCCCGAACAAGAAGAGGGACCGACTTTGGCGGAAAGTCGTGACATTGACTCAGAAAAGTTTGGTGACCACTGGCCTACAGGGAGGAGGTAAGAGCCTTGGGGGAGTTGTGCCAGGAAAATAACCTCTCCCTCAACGTCACCAAAATGAAGGAGCTGATCATGGGCTACAAGAGATAGCAGAGAGTGCACGCCCTCATCCACATCGATGGGGAGAGTGTCAAAAGCTTCAAGTTCCTCAAGGTGCACATCACTGATGACCTGAAAGGGTCCCTTCACACCACAGTGTGGTGAGGAAGGCACAACAGCACTTACTCAACCTCAGGAGCCTGAAGAAATTGGGCTTGGCCCCCCAAGCCATGGCCTGTTCACCCCGCTACCATCTAGAAGGCAGAGACAGTATAAGTGCACCAAAGCTGGGACAGAGAGACTGATAAACAGCTTCTATCTCCGGGCAATCAGACTGTTAAACAGCCGGCTTCCGCCCAGTACGCTGCCCTGAACCTTAGAGACTGCTGCTCTATGTACATAGCCATTAAACACTGTTCACTTTAATAATGTTTTATATTATTTTATGTTCATTTTATATTTGAGATTCTTCAAAGTAGCCACTCTTTGCCTTGATGATAGCTTTGCACACACTTGTCATTCTCTCAACCAGCTCATGAGGTAGTCACTTGGAATACATTTCAATTAACAGGTGTCCCTTGTTAGAAGTTCATTTGTGGAATTTCTTTCCTTCTTAATGCATTTGAGCCAATCAGTTGTGTTGTGACAAAGTAGGGGTAAAATACCAAGACCATATAATGGCAAAATAGCTCAAATAAGCAAAGAGAAACAACAGTCCATTGTTACTTAAAGACATGAAGGTCAGTCAATACGGAAAATTGCTATAACTTTGAAAATGTCTTCAAGTGTAGTCGCAAAAACCATCAAGCGCTATGATGAAACTGGCTCTCATGAGGACCGCTACAGGAAAGGAAGACCCAGAGTTACCTCTGCTGCAAAGGATAAGATCATTAGAGTTACCAGTCCCAGAAATCAGCAATTAACTGCACCTCAGATTGCAGCCAAAATAAATGCTTCAAAGCGTTCAATTAACATACACATCTCAACATCAACTTTTCAGAGGAGACTGGCCTTCATGGCCTTCATGGTCAAATTGCTGCAAAGAAACCCCTACTAAAGGACACCAATAAGAACAAGAGACATGCTTTGGCCAAGAAACACGAGAAATGGACAGTAGACCGGTGGAAATCTGTTCTTTGGTTTGATGAGTGAAAATGTGAGATTTTTGGTTGCAACCGCCGTGTCTTTGTGTGAGACACAGAGTAGTTGAACGGATGATCTCCGCATGTGTGGTTCCCACCGTGAAGCATGGAGGAGGAGGTGTGATGGTGTGGGGGTGCTTTGCTGGTGACACTGTCTGTGATTTATTTAGAATTCAAGGCACACTTAACCAGCATGGCTACCACAGCATTCTTCAGTGATACGCCATCCCATCTGGTTTATGCTAAGTGGGACTATCATTTGTTTTTCAACAGGACAATGAACCAAAACACATCTCCAGCCTGTGTAAGGGCTATTTGACCAAGGAGAGTGATGGAGTGCTGCATCAGATGACCTGGCCTCCACAATCACCTGACCTCAACCCAATTTTGATGGTTTGGGATGAGTTGGACCGGAGAGTGAAGGAAATGCAGCCAACAGTGCTCAGCATATGTGGGAACTCCTTCAAGAATGTTGGAAAAGCATTCCTCATGCTGCTGGTTGAGCGAATGCCAAGAGTATGCAAAGCTTTCATGAAGGAAAAGGGTGGCTACTTTGAAGAATATTAAATCTAAAATATATTTTCATTTGTTTAACTTCTCTAGGGTAGGTGAGACGCTATCGTCCCACCTGGCCAACATCCTGTGAAATTGCAGAGCGCTAAAATTCTAAATACACCATTCGTTATATTAAACATTCTTGTAAATACATGTATCTTACATAATTTAAAAGCTTAACTTCTTGTTAATCCAGCCGCTGTGACAGATTTCAAAAAGGCTTTATGGCGAAAGCATACCATGCGATTATCTGAGGACAGCGCCCAGCACACAATAGTATTACTAGCATTTTCCAACCATGCATTAGCATCACGAAAGTCAGAAATAACAATAAAATAAATCGCTTACCTTTGAAGATCTTCCTTTGGTGGCAATGCCAAGTGTATAAGCTACACAGTGAATGTTCATTTTGTTTGATAAAATCCATTTTTATAGCCTAACACGAAACATTTGTAAAACGCTTGCGTCATGATTTCAGTCTCATTCAACTTTGGACGAAACATTCGTGGTAATTACACACACTAAACAAACGTTTATCCAGTCATGGTTGGTTTCATTGCGATCCTCTGGGTGTTAGTAACACAACCAAACATCATGGTTCTTTTCCGGGGACGTATTGACCGAAACAAAACGATTTGAAGACACCAATAAATGATCTCATTGGGCACCAATAGTAGGACCGGTCTATCATTGATTGACTGTATTTTGGCCCAATGACCACTGATCATCTTGAAATCTAGCTTGGAAGATAGCCAATGAGCTGAGGTAAACGGCAATATGTAATAGTTATACGTTCGAAGACCAGCCTTTGTCGTAAACTCTGGCATAAAAGAGGTTCATTCGCCATTGCAAATCCTACTTGATGGAGCCACGAGTGTTACGCATATCAGTACATAGTCAATAGCATTTTTAGCAATTTTATGTTTATATTATGGCGAATAAATCAGGAAAAGCAAAAACAAAGTCTAGGTATACAGATTTAACCCAAATTATAGAGGAAATTGATAGAGAAAGCGAGACCGAGTTGCTTCAGGAAGATGAATCTTTCAGAGAGGCTAGTTTTGACTCACAAGCGGAAGACATGTTTCTCCACGGAGAAGATGCTATTTTGGACTGGTGGGAGTTCTTGTCATGCTAATGTCGTTGTTTGAAATTAACTTCTATGGGCTAGGTTGGACGTTAGCGTCCCACTCTATTCAACAGCCAGTGGAATCGCATGGCGCGAAATACAAATACCTAAAAAATGCTATGACTTCAATTTCTCAAACATATGACTATTTTACACCATTTGAAAGATAAGACTCTCGTTAATCCAACCACATTGTCCGATTTCAAAAAGGCATTACAGCGAAAGCAAAACATTAGATTATGTCAGGAGAGTACCCAGCCAAAAATAATCACACAGCCATTTTCAAAGCAAGCATATATGTCACAAAAACCCAAACCACAGCTAAATGCAGCACTAACCTTTGATTATCTTCATCAGATGACACTCCTAGGACATTATGTTATACAATACATGCATGTTTTGTTCAATCAAGTTCATATTTATATCAAAAAACAGCTTTTTACATTAGCATGTGATGTTCAGAACTAGCATACCCACCGAAAACTTCCGGTGAATTTACTAAATTACTCATCATAAACGTTGACAAAATACATAACAATTATTTTAAGAATTATAGATACAGAACTCCTTTATGACACCGCTATGTCAGATTTTAAAATAGCTTTTCGGCGAAAGCACATTTTGCAATATTCTGAGTACATAGCTCAGCCATCACAGGCTAGCTATTCAGACACCCGCCAGACACCCGCCAGACACCCGCCAACGTCGGGGCAACCTAAACTCAGAATTACTATTAGAAAAATTGGATTACCTTTGCTGTTCTTCGTCAGAATGCAATCCCAGGACGTCTACTTCAACTTCAACAACAAATGTTGTTTTGGTACCAAATAATCCATAGTTATAACCAAATACCCCCGTTTTGTTCGTGCGTTCAGGTCCCTATCCAAAGGGTAACGCGCGAGCTCATTTCGTGACAAAGAAATTCAAAATATCCCATTACCGTACTCAGAAGCATGTCAAACGCTGTTTAAAATCAATTTAATGCTATTTTTCTCGTAAAATAGCGATAATATTCCGCCCGGACAACGTTGGATTCATTTAGAGATGGAAAGAAAAAAATGCCGAGGTCTCGTGACCGCGCATCTCAAGTCTCTCTGTCCCCAGGCTGACCACTGACAAACTCTGCTCCTGTTATCTGCCCAGAGACAGGAGACTCGTCAATCCGCTTTCTGAAGGCTTTAGAGAGCCAATGGAAGCCTTAGAAAGTGTCACGTAACAGCTCAGATGCTGTAATTTCGATAGAGATGCAACAGAAGGACTACAAATTGTCAGACAGGGCACTTCCTGTATGGAATCTTCTCAGGTTTCGGCCTGCCATATGAGTTCTGTTATACTCACAGACACCATTCAAACTTTAGAGTGTTTTCTATCCAAATCTACTAATTATATGCATATTCTCGTTTCTGGGCAAGAGTAGTAACCAGTTTAAATCGGGTATGTTTTTTATCCGGCCGTGCAAATACTGCCCCCTAGCCCCAACAGGTTAAACATATGGACATCAGTCCTCACGTCACCGGGAACGCAATGTTAATTTCATTAGGTTGTAGTCGTTCAACTATTCACAACCAGAGTTCACACTGAGGTTGGCTTAGTTCTGTAGTTGATATTAGCCCTTTTAAACGTATAGACAGCAGTCCTCACGTCATCGGGAACACAAGGTTGAGTTTCGTCAATGGGCTTTTGTAGTGGTGGAGAGAAGGGTGTGTTTCATAGTTCACAACCAATGTCTGTTCACTTGGGCGGAACCACTGAGTGAACATTGTTCACTTATGAAAACAATTCTCATTTAGAAGCTGAAATTACATTTAATCTTTTCACAAATAGTTTCATATTTAAACATTTAAATTGCACAACAATTCCATGTGAATCTGATAACTAGGATCTGATAACTAAAATGCAGTTTATGTCATCCTATCATCAGTATTAATGTCTCAGACGACAACTGATCTGACATCATATTCTTTAAGTACCAATGGATATTTTCAACTGGTTGGAACACCGAAATATGGTTCCTTTCCCAACCTTTTGATGTTACCAGACTCTCTCTATCTAGTCAAATCTGTAGAGTTGAGAGAGAAAAGGGGAAATGTATTTATGGGGGTAATAAACCTCACCAACAGGGCAACATCATGACATGGTAGAGTTGCCAGACGGAAGTCACTCCTCAGTAAAAGGCACAACAGCCCGCTTTGAGTTTGCCAAAAGGCACATAAAGGACTGTCAGACCATGAGAAAGAAGATTATCTGGGCTGATGAAACCTAGATTGAACTCTTTGGCCTGAATGCCAAGCGTCATATCTGGAGGAAACCTGGTACGGTGAAGCATGATGGTGGTGATGTTTTTTAGCGGCAAGGACTGTGAGACTCGTTCTGATGGAGGGAAAGATGAACAGCACAAAGTACAGAGAGATCCTTGATGACAACCTGCTCCAAAGCGAAAAGTTCACCTTCCAAAGAGACAACAACCCTAAACACACAGCCAAGACAACACAGGAGTGTTGAATGTCCTTAAGTGTCCCAGCCAAAGCCCGGACTTGAATCTCTGGAGAGACCTGAAAATCGCTGTGCAGTGACACTCCCCATCCAACCTGACCAAGTTTGAGAGGATCTGCAGAGAAGAATGAGAGAAACTCACCAAATACAAGTGCATCATACCCAAGAAGACTCGAGTCTGTAATCGCTGCCAAAGATGCTTCAACAAAGTACTGAGTAAAGGGTTTGAATACTTATGTAAATGTGATATTTCAGTTTTTTTAATTGTAATAAATGTGCAAACATTTCTAAACCTGTTTTTGCTTTGTCATTATGGGGTATTATGTGTTGATTGATGAGGGGAAAAAACAATTTCCTCAATTTTAGAATGAGGCTGGAACGTAACAAAATGTGGAAAAAGTCAAAGTGTCTGAATACTTTCAGAATGCACTGTATGCACAGGATACAGTGGGATGTATACGGGAATATGACATTGCATTGTATTCTGCACTATTGAAGTCACAATTTGTTTCATGTTTTCCCAATGTCAATCTATAATGCACAGGATAGTTTGGACCTTTTGCATGAGAGACTGAGAGATAGCATAAGCATAAAAAAAATATATATTTATGACATCACTATTGCATCATGACGTCGTCTCGCGACAAATGTAACAACCAACAGCTACTTTCCTTGAAAAAATTGTTGGCAACACTGCATAGGGTTGCTCACGACCTGCGAATTCCTGCTTTAAGAAACAACGTTCTTTTGTGGGAATTTCAGTACTTCAGCATAACGCTTTTCCTACAGGTTTCCTCATGGATCTATTTAAAGTAATTTTCTTAAGTTTTTACGAGAACGTTAAGAAAACTTTCCATAAAAAACAAAACTTTAGTAGCATTCAGAGAACGTTCTATGAATGTTATTTAAAAACATATACATTCCGTTCTCAGCATCAACAAGACTCTATCCTCTATCTTGTTAAGTGTGTTCAGGTCAGTGGCGGTCAGTGCCGTTGAAAATGAGGGAGGAGTGATCATTTTTTTATGAGCATGGCCTTATTTCTGTTATAGCATATTGGATGACTGTCATTCATATTCCATTTATCCAACATTGATAGGTTTAGGTTACTACATGATACTCAAAATTTCCCTAAACCCAAGATGAGGTTGCTACAACCTAGGGGCACAAAGGCCGAGATAAATATTTGAGGTGACAGACAGTGACACATGGACAGACAGTGACACATTCAATAGTGCCTTACACACTCTTGCCTGCATCTAGCTGATCTAGCGTGTAATCATTAGTCTAACAGTTGTAAACAAGAGATTCTATTGCTTCTATTTAAGAAAAGTTTTCCAACAGAATCGCCAGAATGAATACACCCCTGATCACACGCAAACAGTTTACTTTCATAGCCACATACAAACAGCTTGTTGTATTCCTTCTTGCATCTACTCACAATCCTCCTCTCACCTTTTCCCTTTGCTTGTGGACTTCAATGCACAACCCAGCTGTCTGTGACCAGGTGAAAAATCCTTTCCAAGCCAAACCATCATATCATAACTGCTACACACAGCCTATATCATTGTCACCATATTAAGTAAAGAAACGTCATAGTCAACATAGCTGATAGAACTAATGTGTTAGTAAACCCGCTACAATCATGCATTACAGTGTACCGCCAGTAAGCAGTTTAGCAGTTACACTGGCGGGCCTAGTGGCAATAACTTTGTAAAACGAAACGCTAGCTTGGTAGGGTTCCTGTGTTGGAGAATCATAGCCAACTAGCTAACATAGCATCCCTCTGTTTGAGCAAGGTGTTTGAGTAGGCTAAGCTATCTAGCTGCATTTTCTAGCTAAATAAATAAATATGGAGCTAGCTCTCTCTCGCTCTTGCTCCTCCTTCAATTTTTAAGAAATTAATTTGTCAAAAAGTGTTCAACTATTGTCTTTCTCTTTGAGTTTTTCATGTGCCTCATCTGTATTCGGAGTTCAAAACAGCTAACACAAATTTAGCTAGCAGTGTTATTGAAACATGTTACACTCAAATAATTTCCGTACTCAGAATGTTACTAAAACCTCCCAGGAAAACTTTCAAGGAATCATAGTAAAACGTTATCAGACCCTCTCTGCAACCTAAAAATGTACAGTGGCTTGCGAAAGTATTCACCACCTTTGGCATTTTTCCTATTTTGTTGCCTTACAACCTGGAATTAAAATGGATTTGGGGGGGTTTGTATCATTTGATTTACACAACATGCCTACCAATTTGAAGATTCCATTTTTTTTTATTGTGAAACAAACAAGAAATAATTTTAAAAAAAACAGAAAACTTGAGTGTGCATAACTATTCACCCCTCCAAAGTCAATACTTTGTAGAGCCACCTTTTGCAGCAATTACAGCTGCAAGTCTCTTGGGGTATGTCTCTAAGCTTGGCACATCTAGACACTGGGATTTTTGCCCATTCTTCAAGTCAAAACTGCTCCAGCTTGTTCAAGTTGGATGGGTTCCGCTGGTGTGCAGCAATCTTTAAGTCATACCACAGATTCTCAATTGGATTGAGGTCTGGGCTTTGACTAGACCATTCCAAGACCATTCCAAGACTTTTAAATGTTTCCCGGTGAACCTCCGTCCCAGTCTCAAATCTCTGGAAGACTGAAACAGGTTTCCCTCAAGAATTTCCCTGTATTTAGCGCCATCCATTATTCCTTAAATTCTGACCAGTTTCCCAGTCCCTGCTGATGAAAAACATCCCCACAACATGATGCTGCCACCACCGTGCTTCACTGTGGAGATGGTGTTCTCGGGGTGATGAGAGGTGTTGGGTTTGCGCCAGACAAAGCATTTTCCTTGATGGCCAAAAAGGAAAAACTTTAGTCTCATCTGACCAGAGTACCTTCTTCCATATGTTTGGGGAGTCACCCACATGCCTTTTGGTGAACACCAAACGTGTTTGCTTATTTTTTTCTTTAAGCAATGGCTTTTTTCTGGACACTCTTCCATAAATCCCAGCTCTGTGGAGTGTACGGCTTAAAGATGGTAGCCAATCAATCTGTCCGTTTGTATGTGGGATCCTTGAGATCAGAGTTTTAAGAGTTTTTATGTTTTAATGACCCTGATTCTGTTTACAGAAGCAAATACTTTTTATGTGAAGGTGGATGCTGTATATACCAACTATTATTTTTAGATCTCAGTCTCTATTTTACGAAATTTACTTGTACAAAGATTTCGGATTGAGAAGGCCGTTATATTTTTCTACACCTTTCTGGAGTTGGAGCTCGCCGTGTCAGGAGCGTCTGTCTGTGTGCAAGGCCTGCTACGCGAGCGCAGGTGCGCACTGAAAACTAGGAGCCGAGAAGCAGTTATCGGATTGGAAAACCTGATGCACCTTGGGCGGTGGGAAAATCTACCTTGTTTTACACAACGTCTACTGGTCGTTGCACACTTGTGCTGAAATATCTCTAAAAACCAGCATTATGTATCTGTTACTGTGCCTGCTCTTTACTCAATGCCATCCTGGATTAAAAAGGCTGAATGATCAATGGGTGAGTGAATTATCTTCGCCTTTTGCCCTACAATTTGCAAACACTCCAACGAGACCATCATGTCAATACCACCAGGAACTTGGTCTCTCTCTGCAATTACATTTTTACCACTCTCAAATGCAACTGGACCTACACTTGATGGCATACTTCCAAAATCTCAAACTATTGAATGACTTTTTTTCTGTGTCGAAAGACTCAGTTCGTTTTATTGACAATGGTGCTGGCTCGACAAGATCCTCATGTATTGGGCAACTGAGATATATTGTTATGCTTTTATTGTTGATCTCTGGTAATGTGCGACCAAACCCTGGGCCGGTAGATACCATGCAATCTCTACCGTTTTAAAAACAGAGCAGGTTTTGGCCTCTTGCATGTTAATGTCAGAAGTCTATTTCCAAAAATAGACACGATTAGAATATGGGCCAAAATGACAAATGCAGACGTAATGGTTTTATCAGAAACTTGGCAAAAGAAGTCTGTGTCAAATAACTCGATTTCTATTGATGGGTACACGGTTTTTAGATCGGATCGGATGAGTAAAGGAGGAGGGGTTGCAATTTATGTGAAATCCGAGTACCAAAGCCAAACATTTTGAATTGCTTGCGGTTAAAGTGAACATATATAAGGACTCCTACATCACTGTAGTTGTAACGATTGTCGTCTAATGGGGACCAAGACGCGGCGTGTGCTCATATTTACTTTTATTTAACTCAAAATCAAACAAACAACAAATCGACCGTAAACAGTCCCGTCAGGTGCAACATACACAAAACAAGGAAACAACCACCCACAAAACACAGGAAAAAACACCCCTACTAAATAGGACCTTCAATTAGAGGCAACGAGGAACAGCTGCCTCCAATTGAAGGTCAACCCAAGAAACTTAAACATAGAAATAGACACACTAGAACAAACATAGAAATATACTAACATAGAACATAAACCAAAACCCCCGAAACACATAAAACAAACACCCCCTGCCACGCCCTGACCAAACTACAATAACAAATAACCCCCTTTACTGGTCAGGACGTGACAGTAGTCGGCTGCTACAGACCACCCTCAGCTTCGGAAGACGCACTTAACTCTCTTTCTGATGTCCGGCATAAGCTAAATGACTCATAATTCATTATTTTAGAAGATTTGAACTGGAACATGATTACATCTGTATTGGACTCTTTTAAAGAACTGTGTGACTCTCTGAATCTCGCTCATTTAATTAATGCGCCTACAAGACCGAATCCCAGAGCACCTAACAAATCAACGCTATTGGACATTATTCTAACAAATACCTCTCACAAATACACATTCACATGGATATTCTGTAATGATCTCAGTGATCACTGTGCAATTGCTTGTGTTGGATATACAAAAATTACCAAAGCAAAACCCGTTAGATTTTTTTAAAGCCATTTTAGACAGTTTGATGAGCAAGCGTTCTTACATGATCTGTACTATAATATTGACAGAGTGAGTCTGATTCCCAATGTTGACACTGCCTGGGACAATTTTTATATAACATTTGTGTCGATTTGTGATAAGCATGCCCCTGTGAAGAAGGGACAATCCCTGGTTTTCAGATTTAACTCAGAATTCATTAGAAAGAGAAATATCTCTTGGGCTCAAGCTAGACATACAAATGCTCCTGTTGACTGGGCCTACCAAGTTCTGGAAGCTAATCAAATCAGTGTCAGGTTCTAATGTATCCCCTAGCCTTCCTGACCATTTAATGATGGATTCTAATGAAGTGAAGGATAAAGCCGATATTGTAGGGGTTTTTAACAAGCACTTCATATCTGCTGCTTCAGTTTTTGATAATGGTGGGGCCCAGGCCTCTAATGTAAGCTCTGTTACAGTCAACTATGATATAGGCCCTCACGTGAACCATTTTAACCTTGAGCCTGTTTCTTATGCTGAGGTCTATAAAGCACTAAAGGCAATAGACACTAAAAAGTCTGCAGGTCCAGACAACCTGGACCCCCTACCTCTTAAAGATAGTAGCTGGTATTATTACTGTGGCTCACATTTTCAACTTGAGTCACTTGACCAATTCCATACCCAGCATTTGGAAATCAGCTTATGTCCTCTCACTGCTAAGGGGTGGAGATCCCTCAGATGCTAATAACTATCGTCCTATCTCCAAACTTCTTATCCTGGCCAAAGTCTATGAATCCCTGGTGAACTCACAGTTACAAAACGTATTATTTGAAAGAACATACTGAGCGGCATTCAGTCTGATTTCAGATCAGGGCACAGCACCACAACTGCAGCTATGGCAGTGGCAAACGACATCATTAATGCACTTGATAAAAAGCAACGTGCTGCTCTGTTTGTGGATTTATCAAAGGCCTTTGATTCAGTTGACCATGAATTGTTGCTAGCTAGACTCAGTGAAGGGGCAGTAAATTGGTTTAGGAACTATCTTTCTGACAGAACACAATGTGTGTATATACTGACAATCACAAGTCTAGCTTTCTTGAGATTAATAGAGGTGCGCCCCAGGGTTCCATTTTAGCTCCTGTGTTGTTCTCAATTTTTATTAATGATTTGGGAAATAGGATGCAACCAGCAAAGTTAAATCTATATGCAGATGATACAGTTATATATTCATGTGCTCCTTCTCTGGTTCAGGCTGTTGAAGAGCTCCAGACTGCCTCTCAGTCACTGCAGGCCTCCCTTTATGGTCTCAAACTGGTCTTGAATCTAAAAACTAAATTCATGACCTTTACCAGAGCTAGAACTTTGTCAGAGAATGTTAGCATTGTCACATCTGGTGGCTTATCCATTTAAAAAGTGTCATCCTACAAATACCTAGGTATTTGGTTGGATGACAAGTTGTCCTTTAAAGTTCATGTGGATAATCTTGTGACAAAGCTTAAATTGAAATTGGGTTTTTATTTTCGTAATAAGGCTTGCTTCCCGCTTATGGCTAGAAAGAAGCTTGTTCAGGCCACTTTTCTCTCTGTAATTGATTATGGTGACTTCTTGTACATGCATGCAGCCTCCTCCGTCTTACAGAGACCCGGACTCAGTTTATCATGCATCCTTGTGCTTTATTACAAATGCCAAGTCACTCACCCACCATTGCACATTGTACCAAATGGTAGGTTGGACCTCACTTTATATGCGCTGAAAGATACATTTGTATGTGTTCATCTACAAAGCCCTTTAAGGTAAACTCCCTCCTTACCTCTGTCGTCTGGTCTCCTTCACCACCAGCAGTTACCATACCCAGTCTGCTAGGTGGTTGCTACTTAAAGTCCCCAGGACATTCATAGTATGAGGCAAGACTGCCTTCTCTTCTTGTGCACCAGACACATGGAATAATCTACAATCCATACTTCATCTAGATATGTTAGTGCTACTGAATGAATATAAAATATTGCTGGGAGACTCTGTTACAGATGAGAGTAAATGCTTTTTTTAGGCTGGTTCATGTTGTTGTATTGTATTGTTGTATGTTTTAATTCTGTAATGTATTGATTGTTGCTGCCTTCTTGGCCAGGTCTCCCTTGAACAAGAGACTCTGGGTCTCAATGGGCTTTTCCTGGTTAAATAAAGGTTAAATAAAAATAAAAAAGTGGTCCTATGAACAGATACTCCAATCTCCGCTGTGGACCTTTGCAGCTCCTTCAGGGTTATCTTTGGTCTCTTTGTTGCCTCTAATTAATGCTCTCCTTGCCTGGTCCGTGAGTTTTGGTGGGCAGCCCTCTCTTGGCAGGTTTGTTGTGGTGCCATATTCTTTCAATTTTTTTATAATGGATTTAATGGTGCTCTGTGGGATGTTTAAAGTTTGGGATATTTTTTTATAACCCAACCCTGATCTGTACTTCTCCACAACTTTGTCCCTGACCTGTTTGAAATGCTCCTTGGTCTTCATGTGTCATGGGTGTCGTAGGGATTGGACCAAAACGCAGCGGGAACGTGTAAACTCATCTTCTTATTTTATTAAAGAAGGAAAACAAAAGAAACACGTATACAAAAACAACAAACGACACTAAACAGTCCCGTCAGGTGCACAAACACAAAACAGGAAATAACTACCCACAAATCCCATAGAAAAAACACCCCTCTTAAATAGGACCTCCAATTAGAAGCAACGAGGAGCAGCTGCTTCCAATTGAAGGTCAACCCAATAAACACCACATAGAAATAGACATACTAGAACTAACATAGAAATAGACTAACAAGAACATAGCCCAACAAACCCTGAAACACTAAACAAACACCCCCTGCCACTCCCTGACCAAACTACAATAACAAACAACCTATTTTACTGGTCAGGACGTGACAGTACCCCCCTCCCCAAAGGTGCAGAACCCGGAAGCACCTCACACAAAAAAAACACACAAAAATAAACCCCAAAACAAAAAATAATCTTAAACTAAAGGGAGGGAAGGGAGGGTGGCCACCGTCACTGACGGTTCTTGTGCTACACCCCCCCCCCTCCCCAACCTCCTACTACGGAGGTGGCTCAAGCTCTGGCCTTACTTCCAAACCTAACCTGTCCACCCCCGCTAAATGCTTATTATATTTTACCCCTCCCGAAGTCTCTGGGCTATGGCGCATCGCTGAAGATCTCGGGCTGATGTGTGTCGCTGGAGACCTCGGGCTGATGTGAGTTGCTGGAGACCTCGGACAGAAGGGCGACTCTGGGAGCTCCGGACTGGAGGGCGACTCTGGGAGCTCCGGACTGGAGGGCGACTCTGGGAGCTCCGGACTGGAGGGCGACTCTGGGAGCTCCGGACTGGAGGGCGACTCTGGCTGCGCCAGTTCCAGACTTTGGGCCGTCTCTGCTGGCTCCGGACTGTGGGCCGTCGCTGTCGGTTCCGGACTGTGGGCCGTCTCTGCTGGCTCCGGACTGTGGGCCGTCTCTGCTGGCTCCGGACTGTGGGCCGTCTCTGCTGGCTCCGGACTGTGGGCCGTCTCTGCTGGCTCCGGACTGTGGGCCGTCTCTGCTGGCTCCGGACTGTGGGCCGTCTCTGCTGGTTCTGGACTGTGGGCCGTCTCTGCTGGCTCCGAACTGTGGGCCATCTCTAGACGGGGCACTGTCGCCGGACACTCTGGATGGGGCACTGTTGCCGTACACTCTGGACGGGGCACTGTTGCCGGACCCTCTGGACGGGGACTGCGCACTGAAAGCCTGATGCGTGGAGCTGGCTTAGGAGGCACCAGACTAGGGACACGCACCACATGGCTAGTGCGAGGAGTAGGAGCAGGACAAGCTGGACTGGACTGACGCACTGGAGGCCTGGTGCGTGGGGCTGGTACTGGAGGTACCAGACTGGAGACACGCACCCCAAGGCTAGTGCGAAGAGCGGGGACAGGACGTACTGGACTGGGCTGACGCACTGGAGGCCTGGTGCGTGGTGCTGGCTTTGGAGGCGCCAGACTAGAGACACGCACCTCAGGGCTAGTGCGAGGAACAGGAACTGGATACACCGGGCCATGAGTAGGCACTGGAGGTCTGGAGCGCACCTCCTGCACAACCCGTTCTGGCTGGATGGTAATAGTAGCCCTGCACGAGCGGAGTGCTGGCACAGGGCGAACTGGGCTGTGCAGAGGCCTGATGGCTGCCGTGCGTAGAGCAGGCGTAGGGTAGCCTGGGCCTAGGAGGCGCACTGGTGGCCAGATGTGCTGCGCAGGCATCCTCCTTCCAGGCTGGATGCCCACTCTAGCACGGCACTTGCGAGGGGCTGGGATCGCTTGCACCAGACTGTGCGTGCGCTTGTGCGAGATCGTGCGCACTTCCGCATACACCGGTGCTCTCCTCTCCACACGCTCCCCATAATAAGCACGGGGAGTTGGCTTAGGGCTCACCCTTGGCCCAGCCAAACTACCCGTGTGCCCCCCCAAAAAATATTATTGGGGGAAAAAACACCCCTCTTAAATAGAACCTTCAATTAGAAGCAACGAGGAGCAGCTGCTTCCAATTGAAAGTCAACACAATAAACACCACATAGAAATAGACATACTAGAACTAACATAGAAATAGACTAACAAGAACATAGGCCAACAAACCCCGAAACACTCTAAACAGGGGCTTCATAGCAAAGGGGGTGAAAACATATGCACGCACCACTCTTCCTTTTTAAATTTTTTTGAATTTATTTAAAAGAAGTTATTTTTTTTCATTTCAAATCACCAATTTGGACTATGTTGTGTATATGTCAATGACATGAAATCCAAATAAAAATCTATTTAAATGACATGTAATGCAACAAAATAGGAAAAACGCCAAGGGGGATGAATTATTTTGCAAGGCACTGTACGTTCCCAAAACAGGTACATTTTTTAATTCCTTTCTCAGAACAAAAAATGTTCAGTTTGTAAGGACTGTCGTGAGAGAGAGTAGACCAAGGTGCAGCGGAGTTAGTGTTCATCATTGAATATTTAATAAAGAAAGAACACTATACAAACAAAACAAGAAAACTGACAGCCAAACAGTCCTGTCAGGTGCAAACACTAACAGAAACAATTACCCACAAAACCCAAAGGAAAAACATGCTCCTTATGTGTGACTCCCAATCAGCAACAACGAGCTTCAGCTGTGCCTGATTGGGAGCCACACAAGGCCCAAAACAAAGAAATACAAAAACATAGAAAAAGGAACATAGAACGCCCACCCAATGTAACACCCTGGCCTAACCAAAATAAAGAACAAAAACCCCTCTCTATGGCCAGGGCGTTACACAGTTTTACCGGTCAAGAAACTTACAGTATGGCTTTGTTCCCAAAACCAAAGGGAAACAAAAAACGTATGTTCCCATAACTTCCGAGGAACCAAAATGTGCAAGCTGGGAATTTACAAAAATTGCTTTAATTCTTGGGTTATTACACTATATACCAGTGTAGCAATTGTACTAAACCCCTAAGGCATTAAAATAACAATTGAACAGGTAAAGAGGTGTATTTTTTTTATTTTTTTGTTGTTATTCTGTCTCTCACTGTTCAAATAAACCTACCATTAAAATTATAGACTGAGCAAACGTACAAAATCAGCAGGGGATCAAATACTTTTTTTCCTCACTGTATGCTTAGAAAGCCTATGTCGAAAAATATACATATTATTTACATAGAATTATGCATAATAATTATGGCTCTACATTGCAGAAAAAAAGCTCTTTCAGGTGTTTGAAAAATGCCAAATTTTCCAACTTCCGGAGAGGAGCGCAACCCTGCTACGCCCCTGCTAAAGTGAGCATTCAGCCAAGACGGGTTGTGCCAGCTCTACGCTCCAGACCTCCAGTGCGCCTCCACAGTCCAGTATATCCTGTGCCTCCTCCTCACACTCTCCCTGAAGTGCGTGTCCTCAGTCCAGTATGTCCTGTGCCTGCTCCCCGCACTTGCCCTAAGGTGCGTGTTACTAGTCTGGCACCACCTGTGCCGGCCCCACGTATCAAGCCTCCAGTGCACCTTCCCATTCAAGAGCTTCCGGCGACAGTTCCCAGTCCAGAGCTTCCGGCGACAGTTCCCAGTCCAGAGCTTCCGGCGATGTTTCACAGTCCAGAGCTTCCGGCGACGTTTCACAGTCCAGAGCTTCCGACGACGTTTCACTGTCCAGAGCTTCCGGCGACGTTTCACAGTCCGGAACCTCCAACGACAGTTCACAGTCCGGAACCTCCAACGACAGTCCGCAGTCCGGAACCTCCTGAGACGGTCCGCAGTCCAGAGTCTCCGGCGACGGTCCGCAGTCCAGAGTCTCCGGCAACGGTCTGCAGTCCAGAGTCTCCGGCGACGATCTGCAGTCCAGAGCCTCCGGCGACGGTCGGCAGTCTAGATCCTCCACCGATGCTGGCGGGTTTGCAGGATGAGAGGGTTCTTTGTCCCGCACCAGAACCGCCTCCGATGCGGGAGGATCTGCGGGATGAGAAGGTTCTGGGGGGGTTATCTAGTTTATTTAGTTCTATGTTGTTTTTGTTCTAGTTTCTTTTTTCTATGTTGGGATTTTTGTATGATCCCCAATTAGAGGCAGCTGGTCATCATTGTCTCTAATTGGAGATCATATTTAAGTAGTTTTTCCCACCTGTGTTTGTGGGAGATTATTTTGAGTTAGTGCATGTGGCACCTCTTTCGTCAGGGTTTGTGTTTTGTAGTTTATTGTTTGTTTTGCAAAGTTTCACATTAAAATAATAGATGTGGAATGATACCCACGCTGCGCTTTGGTCTCATCCTTCGGACGAACGTGACAATATGAGATGAGTAAAGCAGTATGTAAACGTTATTAAAGTGACTAGTGTTCAATTATTAAAGTGGCCAGTGATTCCAAGTCTATTTATATAGGGCAGCAGCCTCTACGGTGCAGGGTTGCATAACCGGGCAGAAGCCGGCAAGTGATTGCTATTTAACAGTCTGATGGCCTTGAGATAGAAGCTGTTTTTCAGTCTCTCGGTCCTAGCTCTAGGTGTCCTGGAAAGCAGGTAGTTTGAGAAGACAAGGAAGCAAACAAAACACTAATATGCTACATCTGTAATGAAATGATCTAAGTCTAACTGTCTTTTTCAGTAGTCTATAGATAATGTCAAGTGATGTTACCATCTGAGTTCCAATCTGAATTTCCAGTGCTGTTCACTCAGATGAAACACTGACTGCAGCAGAATGACAGTAATTATAGCCTGAATAATAGATACTAGTGTACTAATATGAGAGCTGGGCTAGAATGGGTATGCCTGGGAAGCTGTGCTGCAGGGCCAAGGAAGGCTACTACGCTACACACTTCACACAGTGTGCAGCAGGATTACATCAGAGCACAGGGCTGGTGTGTGTACAGAGGGAAGCCACGACATGATGGAGATTCTTCATTCTGTTTGATCCTAACTGACACACTAAATCCCACATATCTACAGTACTGCAAGTGTATGTGTGTGTGTGTGTTTGTGTGTGTGTGTGTGTGTGTGTGTGTGTGTGTGTTTCTTTGATTACAGCATCTGATGTTATCTGTGTAAACAAATAAACATTAAAATATGGGGTGGAAAAACATGGTGGAAACTTGGGGTGGAAAGTCACTCGTTGACACAGGAACTTCCTGCCCTTAAGACAAGTACAGAATTTCTCTCTCTCTCTCTCTCTCTCTCTCGGGCTTTATTGGCATGGGAAACATATGTTAACATTGCCAAAGCAAGTGAAGTAGATAATAAACAATAACAATTAACAGTAAATATTAAAAAACATTTCAAATGTAATATTACGTGCAAATAGTTAAAGTACAAAAGGGAAAATAAATACACATAAATATGGGTTGTATTTACAATGGTGTTTGTTCTTCACTGGTTGCCCTTTTCTTGATCACAAATCTTGCTGCTGTGATGGCACACTGATATTTCACCCAGTAGTTCATCAAAATTGGGTTTGTTTTCAAATTCTTTTTGGATCTGTGTAATCTGAGGGAAATATGCGTCTCTAATATAATCATACATTTGGTAGGAGGTTAGGAAGTGCAGCTCAGTTTCCACCTCATGCTGTTTGTTCTTTGAAATAGGGCAAAAAAGATTGAAGAAGTGGTTCACCCATACATCTCTGTTTTGGATAGATAACTCTTTGTGTTGTTGTTTGTTTAGTGTTTTCCAATTTTCCCAGAAGTGGTTAGAGTCTATGGATTCTTCAATTACATTGAGCTGATTTCTAACGTGCTGTTCCTTCTTTTTCCGTAGTGTATTTCTGTATTGTTTTAGTGATTCACCGTAGTGAAGGCGTAAGGCTCAGGTTTTCTGGGTCTCTATGTTTTTGGTTAGACAGGTTTCTCAATTTCTTTGTTAGGTTTTTGCATTCTTCATCAAATCATTTGTCATTGTTGCTCATTTTCTTCTGTTTTCTGTTTGAATTTTTTGGATTTGATAGGGAAGCTGAGAGGTCAAATATACTGTTTAGGTTTTCTACTGCCAAGTTACCACGCATGAGATTCCCACATTGTAGCCTGTACATTGAATATATTCACTGATCATATACTCTTCCTTGGCCAATAAAGGTGCGGTTCAGGTATGCATCTCTGAGACATTCTTTTCAGTCATGTCAAACTCCATTATTTGAATGATGCTGTGACTGCATGTATGTATTACAATTATACCCTTCAACAGTGTTTACCACTCCTGCTCCTGGGACATCAATGATTGCATATTGTAACTATGCAATAGACTAGAAACATGATTGATTTGTAATTCATATATACAGAAAAAAAACACAATGCATATCTAACTCCCTTCATCTGCATTAATCTGAGGACACATTATAGTATTTCAATAAGATACTTCATTTCAACCAGTGGAGAATGTGAAACGCTTTATTGAAAGAAGTTCATTATCCAGGTGTTATAAATACATAATAAATGCATTAATATTATGATAATTATAATATAAATACAAGCACATATGGTGTGCATTATTAAACAAGGAAGAAAGACCAGGTGGGGAGAGAGGTGTAGAAGACAGAAAGGGAAAGAGGTAAGAACAGAGGCAGACAGCATATGATTAATGAATTACAGTGCTACCCTAATATTCTCTCAGTTCATCACAATTGCGGTGTCTCCTAAACAGCCTTGGGCCCCCAGTTGGCCCGAAGGTTATCTTAAGAGCTGGTGAGGTGGCGATGACGGGACTGGCTTCCTCTCTCACATCAAAACATACTTGTAGACGAGTGACAGATGGATAGAGAGAGAGCATGATTAAGCCTTGTTTTTTTTATTTTAACACAGTCAGTCACTCTGGGACTACAACATCTCTGTCTGTATTTCAATGTAAAGCATCTCTTTAATAATACCTCCTGTTGACCCGACCAAGTGACCCCTCACCTATGATCATGCTGTGCCCTCTGTGTCAGCCAGTTCAGATGCAGGAGGGGTTCACAAAAACAGCTGATATAACCTAGAATATTTAGGGAGAAGGGGGAGAGGGATAAAGTGAAGAAGAGAGACTGTTATTGTGTGTGTGGTCTCACCTGGTATCCACACTAAGTGGCTACAGAGTACTTCATGCTGAAAAAAAGACACATGAGGACAAACAATTGAAGATAATGTCAATAGAAGATAATGTATGTGACGCAGACACCTATCGGAGTGTACCTGAAACATTTAAATACAGATTTTCACAATTCCTGACATTTAATCCTAGTAAAAATTTCCTGTATTAGGTCAGTTAGGATCACCACTTTATTTTAAGATTGTGAAATGTCAGAATAATGGTAGAGAGAATTATTTATTTCAGCTTTTATTTCTTTCATCACATTCCCAGTGGGTCAGAAGTTTACATACACTCAATTAGTATTTGGTAACATTGCCTTTAAATTGTTTAACTTGAGTCAAACGTTTCGGCTAGCCTTCCACAAGCTTCCCACAATAAGTTGGGTGAATTTTGGCCCATTCCTCCTGACAGAGCTGGTGAAACTGAGTTAGGTTTGCAGGCCTCCTTGCTCGCTCACACTTTTTCAGTTCTGCCCACAAATGTTCTATAGGATTGAGGTCAGGGCTTTGTGATGGCCACTCCAATACCTTGACTTTGTTGTCCTTAAGCCATTTTGCCACAACTTTGGAAGTATGCTTGGGGTCATTGTCCATTTGGAAGACCCATTTGTGACCAAGCTTTAACTTCCTGACTGATGTCTTGAGACATATCCACATAGTTTTCCTGACTCATGAAGCCATCTATTCTGTGAAGTGCACCAGTCCCTCCTGCAGCAAAGCACCCCCACAACATGATGCTGCCACCCCCGTGCTTCACGGTTGGGATGGTGATCTTCGGCTTGCAAGCCTCCCCCTTTTTCCTCCAAACATAACGATGGTCATTATGCCTAAACAGTTCTATTTTTGTTTCATCAGTACAAAGGACATTTCTCCATGTGCAGTTGCAAACCGTAGTCTGGCTTTTTTATGGCGGTTTTGGAGCAGTGGCTTCTTCCTTGCTGAGCGACCTTTCAAGTTATGTTGATATAGGACTCATTTTACTGTGGATATAGATACTTTTGTACCTGTTTCCCCTAGCATCTTCACAAGGTCCTTTGCTGTTGTTCTGGGAATGATTTGCACTTTTTGCACCAAAGTACGTTCGTCTCTAGGAGACAGAACGCGTCTCCTTCCTGAGCGGTATAACAGCTGCGTGGTCCCATGGTGTTTATACTTGCGTACTATTGTTTGTACAGATGAACGTGGTACCTTCAGGCATTTGGAAATTGCTCCCAAGGATGAACCAGACTTGTGGAAGTCTACAATTATTTTTCTGAGGTCTTGGCTGATTTCTTTTGATTTACCCATGATGTCAAGCAAAGAGGCACTGAGTTTGAGCCTTAAAATACATCCACAGGTACACCTCCAATTGACTCAAATGATGTCAATTAGCCTATCAGAAGCTTCTAAAGCTATGACATCATTTTCTGGAATTTTCCAAGCTGTTTAAAGGCACAGTCAACTCAGTGTATGTGAACTTCTGACCCACTGGAATTGTGATACAGTGAATTATAAGTGAAATAATCTTTCTGTAAACAATTGTTGGAAAAATTAATTGTGTCATGCACAAAGTAGATGTTAAATGAGTTTTAATGACTCCAACCTAAGTGTGTGTAAACTTCCGACTTCAACTGTATGTGTCTCACCACTTGGTTATTGCAAGGCAAACCCCCAGGGAAATCATGACTTGGCAGCAACAGATAGTCCAATGAAAATGGCTGTGTTTATGTGGTGTAAATCTGAAAATTAGCAGCTGACATCTTAAGGGTTTTTTAATTAATGCGTGTGAGACAGGTTCCATGTACAACAAGACAGGCAAAGATGAAAAGACACAAAGAACACAGAACAGTTTAATTACCTCTGGTTATGGACACTTTGCCAGCAATAAATCTTCTATGGCCTGTTCCTCGGACAGTGAACATCTGGCAATATCTACATTTTCGAACCCTTGATCAGCTCGCTCTCTGAAAGTAGCACATGTCATTTTCAGGATACGTCAATACAGCTCAGTGCTGCTTACCTGAGATGCCATCCTCACACAGTGCTTCTTCGTAGGTGTCCGCTATGACTTTTTTTGTGTTGAAAAAATAGTTGCTTTCAGAACAATTATTTTTGATTGAAAATAAAAAAAGGTTTTGCTCTCGACAAAAAGACACAAATGTACCTCCACAGAATATAACAATTTGCCAGTGAATAACCATACCTTCATTCAAACATGCTGTTGTATGCAGAATTGTTGAATAACAACCGAAGATGCTGCCATATCCTGCCAGCATGCCCACAAGCGAGCCTCTCAGGCGCAGAATGATGACGCGTAGAAGAGGGAAAGGAATGAGATGGGTACAACAATTTGTTGCAAGTTGGGGATTGGGGCTAATTGCTGAACAATAAACTATTCAACCTTTACTAAAGAATAGTCTATTAGCCGAGCTAGGTGTGAAAACCCCCCCTCCTATCACAGACCAGATTTGCCCTAATGACCAATGGGTAGCTTGCTACTCAATGTAATAAAGTAATGACTTTTCAAATAAGTTACCTTACACGTTATGTTGGCTGACAATTTATTAGCTACACTGTCCTTACAAACCACATAGCATATCATTACAGCAGTATGTACCAGTATATTAGCTAGCTACCTAACGTTAGTAGTTATACATCAAACTTGCCAGTATATTAACTATAGGCTATCTAACTACCCAACGTTTATTGACTTTATTATTCCCGTCATTCTTAGCTGAGCTAAATGGTATAGTCATTGTGCGTTCTCAATGGACATTTGGGTGCTTTCGTAAATTCCCTTTGGCTATCTATAGGCTGGACAATAGAACGAGTCAAAATTCACCCAAGACTGAAAAACGGCTTAAGAACGTTGGCTAAACTGGAACACTAGCGCGAACCCATAGCAAATGAATGGAATCAAACGTTCGCAGTGCCTGTTTTGACTGTAGTGATGCTTAGAATTCCATTTTGCCTAAATGGCACAAAGAAATGTATCCATTTTTATTTTACCACTACAATCTGTTCGTCGGACGAAACTGGGGAAAAAAACTACTTGTGTAGAAAGTAAACATCCGCACCTCGATGGTGTCAACTGTGCTTATGTCTGCGTAATGAGAAAGTAGGGAAAAAATAAAAACTTCTGACTATTTCTGGTCTAGCCACCGATGACAAACGAGCTCGCTGCCCAGGCTTACATAATTACAAAGAGGAGATTCTCCTGATTAAAATGGTGCCCGACTTGAAAAAAACTAAATATACACAGTGAGATATTTGGCGAAATAGACCGGCATGCATCTCCATAGGAAAACAATGGGGGGAGCTCAGCATTCCAAAGGCATAAAGAATTTTTGGGGCTAGCATTTGATGACAACCGAGCTAGCTGCCCAGCCTTACATAATTAGAAAGAGGAGATTCTCATAATTAAAATGACGTCCGGCTTCATGTTATCTCACCACAGTCCAGATTGAAGATATGTCACTCTCCACCTCCAGCTCTCCTGGTCTGGTTGAGGTTTTTCTTTTGAGCTGAACAATTTTTTGTGCTGACTGGAGTGTATTCATCTGCTGTTCCAGCTCCACCTGCCTTACCTCCAGTTGGGTGAATTTCAATGAGGGAGTAGTACTCTGTGCTGGGAGGTTGACTTTCCACTTGGGGTTTCTTGTCTGTGAGGTTGTATAATGAAAAGGTCTGGTCTGACATGCTCGGGGTGGGGGTATCTTTCTCAAGAAAGAGCTTATCCTGCTGACTATCTCTTTCATACTGTAAAAGTCCAGCTGAAACTGTTTGGGGTTGGCCTGTACCATTACTGTTCCAGACTTGTCCAGGTTCACATTGTCTGACTCAGACTCCTCGTTGTCTAGTATCCTGAGTTTCCACCCAATAACAGAGGAGTTTAATATAGCACTGCGCCATGCCAGGGGATGGTCTGTGTGGAAGATTAAGTTGCTTATGTTCCCATTTTTATAAAAGTCTCCTGATTTTCAATAATTAGCTTGTACTCTTTCGTGCTTTATCCTCTGAACAGCAGGAGTGGGCTTCAAAGGCCTCTGCATTTGGGTAGGGTAGGCTGTGAGACACTCCTGCCATTGTTGGGCTCAAGGGCTTTGACACATCTCACTTCACACCTCAGTGCTAATTGAAGTTGCATCTGTTCTGTCCTAGCAAGCTTGGTAGAATTTCTTAGCATTCAGTCCTTATAAAGTAAAGTATATCATTGTAATGTATTTTTCTTCTTGGCTTTGAAAATAGCTTTAGACTAAACATTACTCACTCAGTTTCAGGTTTCTGTTGTTTATTTGCCAGACCATTTGCTGTACAGCTTGGAAATAAGAAGCTTTGGTAGTATGAATCCTTCCAGGTAATTCTGTTCAAAATCAGGTTGTAGGTTTGGAGTTTTGATTTGGAGTGAAGGTTATGTTGTGGAGGGTAGTATCCTGTATATGTCCTTGCAGAAAAATGCTGGAAAATGCGGGAGCTCACATGCAGCTGTGTCTCTCTACCTCTCCTCTCTCTCCCTCTCTCTCTCTCTGCTCTGTGTTCAGTAGTTTGAAGTAGAAAATTAAATCTTCATTAGCAATCTTAATTAGACTTCGATCTCCCCACTGTAAGTTGACAGAGAATCTATAGTGTAACAGGGGAAGACAGGGTTAGGGGTAATCATAGAATGGAAGCTTTAGGGTTAGTAAGTTACACAGGAATAACTAGACCTACTCTCCAAAGGAAATTAGATGACTGAAAAAGGAGAGAATTAGATTTATAAGCATACAGACTGCTATGTTGTATTTTATTTTTTTACCTTTATTTAACTAGACAAGTCAGCTAAGAACAAATTCTTATTTTCAATGCTGGCCTAGGAACAGTGGGTTAACTGCCTTGTTCAGGGGCAGAACAACAGATGTTTACCTTGTCAGCTCAGGGATTTGATCTTGCAACCTTTTAGTTACTAGTTCAACACTCTAACCACTAGGCTACCCTGCCACATTGTTAATGTGTGATACAGTCTGAACTCAATTATTGGATTGTTTGCTACGTTCTGTTTATTCTGTATTCAAAATAAAAGAAAGCATTATTTTGAAAATGTTTAAAAAAAAAAATCAAATGACTGCTCGTCTTGCTTTTCAGAGATGTGATGTTAGCCGAGGGGACATAATATTTTATCATGCTTACATAAGCGTAAAGCAATTGTCCAATACTAGACAACTTAAAGAAACTTCTCATGTCCTCAGACCAAAAAAAAATCTAAAAGCAAAACTTATGATTCTGATATAAAACAACGCACAACATACATACTGTGTATGGTACTTCCTAAAGGTCCTTTACATTCAGAGCAGAATTAATGGTTGCATGCATTCTTATTGTCATTATCTGACTCACCAATCAGATATCATCAAGATCTTCGTGAATACCTCTTATAGTTATTAGTTCATGGATAGATGAAAAAAAACACAAAAAAAAAGACTGTGTAGAGCTGACTGGGATTTGCCTAGGGGATACCTGTGAGGTACAATGATACAAAGACATTGCCTGTGCTCTCAATATGACAGGTACCAAGTACAGACAGCGTCTGTAAAGAATTCCTATGGGAGAGCGTATGGCAGAAATCTATATTTATAGATTCCTGATGTTGTCTACATTGTCGAGAACATAAATAAGTATGACCACAGAACGTTTCGAAACGCTAAGAGCGGTAGATCATGTCAGGGGCTTTTATTTCTCAGAGTAGCTGCCTGGGAGGGGTGCTGCACTGTGTTGTGTGATCATATCTGTGGTTAAATTTAAATTGTGGTGTGTGTGTGTGTGTGTGTGTGTGTTTGTGTGTGTCTTTGTTTCTGCCTCTATTTGCACAGCTGATCAGAGAGAAAACACAATGACAGGGAAATGATAAACACACACACACACACACACACACACACTCAGGGCCTATTGTCAAATTGGTTTATTAACAAAATAAATGACTGGAATAATAACTAATAAAATGATATTGCATCCTCTCTATTCAAAGGTTTCTGGACTTTCTCCTTCTCTGCAGTGGTTCTTATGACACAGAGCATGAAATAATTATAACGGTCAATGTCCTTAGGAAGACACAGAAACACACGCATTGTAATTCCTTGTGTAATGTGAACGTCCATTGTTTGAACACAAACAATAGATTGAATACAATAAGGCAGATGAAGGAGGTCTGAATCGGTTTCTTCATACAATAACGGAATGGGTAAGCATTCATGTTGTGCATCACTAATTGTAAAAAACAAAACAGTTTTAATGTGCTCAGAGAGGATAACACTTTGGAACCTTACGCACCACCACAGTAAATCACATCTGCCACTTACCCATTGTAAGGAGCAGGCAGTCTATCTATGCATCTTAGTCATTTAGTCCTTTAGCAGACAATTTTATCCAGAGTGACATAGTGAGTATGTACATTTTTCATACTTTATCCTGTGGCAATCAAATCCACACCCCTGGCGTTGCAAAAACCATGCTCTACCAACTGCGCCACATGGGACCCGGCAGTGTTGGTAAATTCATTCAAACAGATTACAAGCACCAAGTCCATGAGTTGCTACTGCCACCTGGTGGAAATTAGATGAAGACCTGATGAAGCCTTCAGTTACCGGCAGGTGTGTGTACTCCATATAATACATTTCCATCAATATTTTTGTGTGATTTGGGTGTGATTACTTTGTCTTCTGTTACAATCAATTATTTACACTAGATGACTGACAGGGGCCGCTGTTTAATGCCACCGTGCCTCCATCTTGGCACTCCCCCACCTTAGTAGAAAATATTTTGGAAGCTATAGAAATGCATTTATTAATGTCTACAGTTTTCGCCACATGTACTATATTAGACACCTTAATGCATACTTTTACATTACATTATTTAAGCTGAACATAAAAAGAAAGATAACACATCAAAAGAATACATAAAATCATTTTCCTTAAAGTATCATTTTTATGAACGTTCTAATTTTACTGTTCCCACTACAATAAAAAACAAACTAAAATGTATTTAATTTTGTCCTTGAAACATTTAATTGAAATACTGTAGAATTCCATTCATTCCTATGGAGGACAGCTTCTTCTGCAGAGTGCCAATAAGGTTGACCAGTGGCTTGAAATCCTCTCATTGGCCAATACATAGCATAAGAAATCCAGGATTTATATACATCATTGGAAATTTGCTTTGGAAACATGATGCAAACATCATTTGACATAATTTTAGTATGTTTAATCAATTAGATCTGAACAACATATTTTATGATGCTTCTAATTTTTCATCCTGTCCTAAGTTTTATGTTTGAAAGTAGGGGCTCCCAGTTATTACAGTAGCAATCTCTTATAAATACATCCAATGAAAAGCTCGCTAAGGTTTCTAACCACACCCAGAGTACTAGGCGGGAAGCGGAATCACTCTCACTATTCGAACAAAGTGAGGCAGGCAGGCAGCTAACCTGCCAAACATCTGAGGTAATTTTGCTAGCTAGCTAGTTAGCTAACCAAACGTTTTACCAAAGATACTGGTAACAAACCCCTTTTCCCCACAGGTTTACCCTTTTGTCTGTGATTTTACCTAATGAGAATGGCTGAAGGAGGTGTATACCTCGGTCTGGAAAACTTTAAATGCTCGATATGTCTCAATTTACTGAAAAATCCAACAACCACTCCGTGTGGGCATAATCTTCGCATGCAACGCATTGCTGGCTTCTGGGAAATTGAGGGTGACGTCTAACTATGTCCTCAGTGTAGAAAGATTTTTAGCCCCTACCCCATTAATAGATACTAACTACCCATCTAGCACAGCGGATCTGGGCCAATTCCGACTGAGAGTCGGGGCACTCGGCTGAGACTCAGACTCGGCCGACGTCATGTGGCCCGAATCTGGGCCGCATTCGGCAGTATTACTTATGGCTAGGACGATTAGGGCTACTCTGGCAGATGATAACACTGGCTGCTTTATGTAATGAACATTTCATTATTTATTTTTCCATATTTTCTCATTGTTTCTATGATCCAAAAATACAATTAACATTTAAATGAAATTCTTTAAAAGTCCTGTGTAGTATTTTTATATTTTGATACTTTGTGCAATCAATCAATCAAATTTATTTATAAAGCTCTTTTTACATCAGCCGATGTCACAAAGTGCTATACAGAAACCCAGCCTAATACCACAAACAGCAAGCAATGCAGATGTAGAAGGTCGGTGGCTAGGAAGAACTCCCTAGAAAGGCAGGAACCTAGGAAGAAACCTAGAGAGGAACCAGGCTCTAAGGTGTGGCCAGTCCTTTTCTGCCTGTGCCGGGTGGAGAATATAACAGTACATGGCCAAGATGTTCAAACGTTCATAAATGACCAGCAGGGTCAAATAATAATAATCACAGTGGTTGTAGAGGGTGCAACAGGTCAGCACCTCAGGAGTAAATGTCAGTTGGCTTTTCATAGCCAATCATTCAGAGGCAATTGATAAGTATTAAAAACTTTGTGGATGGAGCCTCTCGAGTGGAGCAGCGGTCTAAGACACTGCATCGCAGTGCAAACTGCGTTGCTGCAGATGCTGGTTTGAGACCCATGCCGGCTGCGACTGGGAGACCCACAATTGGGTTTGGCCGGCCGGGATGTCCTTGTCCCATCGCGCTGTACGACTTCTGTGCTGGGCCAGGCGATTGCAGACTGACACGGTCACCAGGTGTATGGTGTTTCCATCAACACAATTTTTTTTTTGTGGATGGGTAGAATTTGTATGTATAAAATGTAAATAATATAAAAAATTACTAAATCGGGTAATTTTGTAAACGTTTATTTAAATTTGTATCGGGCCACTTCTGGAGGGATTCCGGTAAGATGCCAGTGTAGTCGGCTGAATTCCGGTAGACGGAAATGGCCTGATGTACTTGGGCCGATTCTGGGCAGTCATTCATTTTGATTCCGGGCCGAGTCCGACAACCGATTCCGGGCCGATTCAATCTGTTCCGGCCTCCCGGAAGAGGGCCGCTTCTGGGCCGATTCATCATTGCTAGCTGGGTATCTTTAGCGCCTATTGATGAAGGTATCTTCTTCCCTGAAAACTTTTGTTAAGAGTCCCGATGCTTGTTCTAAGTGTGAACGCATCACTTGTGGTACGGCTTTGGAAACATAAGGAACCTATCTTTCATATTAGTTCGAATTTTTCAAAAAATAAAAATGATAATTTGCTACACACCTTTTATAGGGTTAGGAATAGTGTTCCCACACAGCCACACGTTACAAAGCGTGTTTACGGAAGACAGACGGAAGACAGAGGCGGCCACCAGTTCTAATTAGCCATCTAGCATACTCCAAACACCTGTGTGTAATGTTAGAAGGCTGCCAGAAACGTGTTGTAACTGAAAAATACTGTCAGCTGTCACTGTGATAAAGCCGGTTAAAACAGTGTGTAAATACGTGTATACATTGATGTGATATGAAAGTATAGGGTTTTAGGTTTCTAGAACCGTATCGCAATTGAGAATCGATTCATGTTAAGATGGAGTATTTGGCTTTTTGTCTGCCAGAGCCAGTCTACCTTGGGAGTAGGCGAGCCGTTACTCTTTAAGGACAAAGGAGCTTATAGGTATCAGCCACACCGGCTGATGCTGATGCTGAGGCTGGTCATTATTAGCCTACCAAACTTGCTAACCGCCTGGTACTCAGCACTCTATTGTCCCTCTAATCACTCTGACATCAATGCAAATGTAATCAAAAATCTAATCAAACACTTCATGAGAGCCCATGAGATCATGTTGCGCAACATTTCTCTAGGCTATACAATTGTTGTAGAAAACAGAGTGATGGCCGCTAATAAAAAGAGGAGGATCCCATCAGCTTTCTATAGGCTAGGCCTACTATAGTTATTTCTCAACTTTCCAAATATTAAGCAAATTGCTTATACACTGCTAAAAAAATAAAGGGAACACTAAAATAACACATCCTAGATCTGAATGAATGAAATAATCTTATTAAATACTTTTTTCTTTACATAGTTGAACGTGCTGACAACAAAATCACACAAATATAATCAATGGAAATCCAATTTATCAACCCATGGCGGTCTGAATTTGGAGTCACACTGGAAAACCACACTACAGGCTCATCCAGCTTTGATGTAATGTCCTTAAAACAAGTCAAAATGAGGCTTAGTAGTGTGTGTGGCCTCCACGTGCCTGTATGACCTCCCTACAACGCCTGGGCATGCTCCTGATGAGGTGGCGGATGGTCTCCCGAGGGATCTCCTCCCAGACCTGGACTAAAGCATCCGCCAACTCCTGGACAGTCTGTGGTGCAACGTGGCGTTGGTGGATAGAGCGAGACATGATGTCCCAGATGTGCTCGTTGGATTCAGGTCTGGGGAACGGGCGGGCCAGTCCATAGCATCAATGCCTTCCTCTTGCAGGAACTGCTGACACACTCCAGCCACATGAGGTCTAACATTGTCTTGCATTAGGAGGAACCCAGGGCCAACCGCACCAGCATATGGTCTCACAAGGGGTCTGAGGATCTCATCTCGGTACCTAATGGCAGTCAGGCTACCTCTGGCGAGCACATGGAGGGCTGTGCGGCCCCCCAAAGAAATGCCACCCCACACCATGACTGACCCACATGCTGGAGGATGTTGCAGGCAGCAGAACGTTCTCCACGGCGTCTCCAGACTGTCACGTCTGTCACATGTGCTCAGTGTGAACCTGCATTAATCTGTGAAGAGCACAGGGTGCCAGTGGCGAATTTGCCAATCTTGGTGTTCTCTGGCAAATGCCAAACGTCCTGCACGGTGTTGGGCTGTAAGCACAACCCCCACCTGTGGACGTCGGGCCCTCATACCACCCTCATGGAGTCTGTTTCTGACCGTTTGAGCAGACACATGCACATTTGTGGCCTGCTGGAGGTCATTTTGCAGGGCTCTGGCAGTGCTCCTCCTGCTCCTCCTTGCACAAAGGCGGAGGTAGCGGTCCTGCTGCTGGGTTGTTGCCCTCCTACGGCCTCTTCCACGTCTCCTGATGTACTGGCCTGTCTCCTGGTAGCGCCTCCATGCTCTGGACACTACGCTGACAGACACAGCAAACCTTCTTGACACAGCTCGCATTGATGTGCCATCCTGGATGAGCTGCACTACCTGAGCCACTTGTGTGGGTTGTAGACTCCGTCTCATGCTACCACTAGAGTGAAAGCACCGCCAACATTCAAAAGTGACCAAAACATCAGCTAGGAAGCATAGGAACTGAGAAGTGGTCTGTGGTCACCACCTGCAGAACCACTCCTTTATTGGGGGTGTCTTGCTAATTGCCTATAATTTTCACCTGTTGTCTATTCCATTTGCACAACAGCATGTGAAATGTATTGTCAATCAGTGTTGCTTCCTAAGTGGACAGTCTGATTTCACAGAAGTGTGATTGACTTGGAGTTACATTGTGTTGTTTAAGTGTTCCCTTTATTTTTTTGAGCAGTATATTTATAACAGTAGTATAGCCTACCTGGCTGGCATGAAAATAAACCACTGGGAAAAGCGTCCTCTATTCGCTATTTAAGTGCATAGATGACATGTATTTTTTCCTGCTGCCCCTGTTTCGATACAGGTGCATGATAATGGTCCATTCTAAATCAAAACAAATTTCAGACATATATTATTCAGTATATGTAAATACAAGATTAAATCAAGAATATTCTGATGGGTGACAGTATTAGTCTAACACTTGTGAATTATATATTATCACTTGTGAATGATGCCCAACATAAGAAACAATGCCTTTCCGACTTTTTCGAGTCTTAGTCGCACGCCTCATGTAGCCTAGCCCATAGGCCTATATGTTTTGATAAGGTTAGTATCACAACTAAAGTGGCCAAATAACTTCTTAAAATTAAGCACATTAATCTGCTTTACAAGCCTAACTGGCATAGATATCAGCAAGTGAGTTTCAAGTTTAGGGAAGATAATTTTCACCACAAAAATGCACCTTTATAATAAAAGCATTACATGCATAATTGAATTTGCGGTCACTTTTCATAATGGTGTTTTCCCGCTAATGGAACACCAATGGAACATTCGCGCTTATAGCCTACTACCAAGTGCACATTGATGCGCTTCTAATGTGAAGAAATATCCTAAAAGTTCACCAATACTTCAAGCTAAACGTTCTGACCTGTTGTGTCAGGTACATTGAGTAAAAAAGTGTTTTTGATGCTAGTGGTTGTATTAATTTGGGATCTATCACATCCCACAACTGTCCCAGACTATGTTTGGAATATTTATTTCTCGCAAAGAATAGAATATGTTGACTTTTGTACTATGGGGGATAGTAGATTGACATAGGCTAGTGCTTTTCCTGTTCGTTAGGCCTACTCATCTTGTTGGCTGACAAAGTAAATGTGGACAGTTCTTCCAATATCTTCAATATGCAGCGCAGTTGCGTCCCCGATGTGTCTGTCTTCACTTGTAGCTTGTGAGAAAGACCCAATCGAGTGACGGAGAGCCATGTGAGTGAGAGAGGTGCTTCCGAGCAAGCAGCACTCAGGGAGAAGGGCACAACGGCCACTGGCCGCAAAAGGCAAGAATTGTTTTAGGGTGCATTACGGCCACACAAAGGGTATGCCGCCATGAAATTCGAGGCATTATCAAGTGCTTGTCAAATTGTGAATGAGTGACTGATGAAGTATATACAGCCTGCACAAAAAAAAACTAAGCATAGCTCATGCCTTTCAAGCAACTTTTTTCAAATCAGTCGCATCATGCAGCCTTACAATGTATTAAAACTAAAAACATATAGCCCAACGTTTGTAGAACAACTAAAGTTACATTAACTACTCTAAATGAAGTATATAGGAGTACCAATTTCTTTGTTAACCACTCAACAAACAATATCCGCATGTGCACTCCCTCAAATCGCTTGGAGAAAATATCCTTCCTATTTTATTCAGCTTTGTTCCATTTTATTCTTCATACTATAAAATAATGCCACGGAATTCTAAGCAAATCTTGTCTGCTAAATGAACTAATGTAGCCCACAGCCATTTGGCATAGCCAGATCAGGACCTAACATAAGGACAACTCAGAGTATGCTATTCTGTTCTTCTGAAATAGACTACATTTTCTTCATATCATGCTTCTTTAGACCTGTGTAAAATAAATAAAGGTTATATTGAGAAGGTGTAGGCTATATTACATACATTTATTCAACTTTTTAAAATGTAGATGTTCCTAAGGTCGGCATCAGTGGAAGCCAGGAGATGCTAAATGTGTTTATGTTAATTACGGTCAATTACGGTGAGACCGACAGTTATTTGCTTGACAATCATCGGCTGACGAAATTTCGTGACCCCCACAGCCTTAGGTGCAACCAAACTAGTTTTTGAGAGGCGTGGCTGATGAGGCTCTGTAGACTGCAGCTAGGAAACCACTGTAACTGACAAGTAAATCACCTGTTGCAGCCTGTGTGGGGGTTACTTTGTGAAATCCCAGGGACAGGGTTGTATTCACCAGACAAAACAGAGGCAAATGGCCTGAAATTGGGGTAGGTACTATGTCAACTTGTCCAACAAGAAAAGCCTGCTTTCTTTTCTGTTGCAAAGCATTTTACTATGTTTTCTATGATGTGAACTAATGAATATGTCGGGTAAATGCATTCACTGCTGCTGCTTTGAAAGTGGTTTTCCGCTGGCTCTGCCTCCTACATAAACTGTCTGGAGATTAGGTCAGTTCTCACAAGTCCAAGCGTCTAGGTGCCCGCCTGTCTCTCATAGGGTAAAAGTGGTCAACCTGACTCTCAACAACAATGTCTTTGGACTAAGGTTTTGACACAGGTGTAGGCATGTGAGTAGCCTGTGTCACTATCTCTTCACAAACTTGTGTGGATGCGGCTGAGTCAATGTCCTGACAACGTGACTGTGAGCCCATAGATGACGACTGCTGAGTCAGGGTGTCAACCAGTAACAGTTCTGGACCATATCAAATCAAATCAAATGTTATTGGTCACATATTTAGCAAGCGAAATGCTTGTGTTCCTAGCTTCAACAGTGCAGTAGTATCTAAAAATGATTCACAACAATACACACAAATGTAAAAGTAAAATAATGGAATTAAGAAATATATAAATATTAGATCGAGGAATGTCGGAGTGGCATTGACTAAAATACAGTAGAATAGTGTACAGTATATACATATGAGATGAGTAAAGCAGTATGTAAACATTATTTAAACATTATTAAAGTGACTAGTGTTCGAATTATTAAAGTGGCCAGTGATTCCAAGTTTATGTATATAGGGCAACAGCCTCTAAGGTAAATAGGGCAACAGCCTCTAAGGGCAACAGCCTCTTTATGTATATAGGGCAACAGCCTCTAAGGCAACAGCCTCCCTCACCTCCCTGTTGGCTGTCTCGTCATTGTTGTTAATCAGGCCTACTACTGTTGTGTCATCTGAAAACTTGATGATAGAGTTGGAGGTTTTGTTTCCTACCTTCACCACCTGGGGGTGGCCCGTCAGAAAGTCCAGGACACAGTTGCACAGGGCGGGGTTCAAACCCAGGGCCCAAGCTTAATGATGAACTTGGAGAGTACTATGGTGTTGAGTGCTGAACTATAGTCAATGAACAGCATTCTTATATAGGTATTCCTCTTGTCCAGATGGGATAGGGCAGTGTGCAGTGCAATGCCGATTGTATCATCTGTGGATCTATTGGGGCGGTAAGCAAATTGAAGTGTGTTTAGGGTGTCAGGTAAGGTAGAGGTGGTATGATCCTTAACTAGCCTCTAAAAGCACTTCATAATGACAGAAGTGAGTGCTACAGGGCGATAGTCATTTAGTTCAGTTGCCTTTGCTTTCTTCAGTACAGGAACAATGATGGACATCTTGAAGCAAGTGGGGACAGCAGACTGGGATAGGGAGAGATTGAATATGTCTGTAAACACTCCAGCCAGCTAATCTGCGCGTGCACTGAGGACGCGGCTAGGGATGCCGTCTGGGCCGGCAGCCTTGCGAGGGTTAACATGCTTAAATGTCTTACTCACGTCCGCCACAAAGAAGGAGAGCCCACATGTCGCATCAGTGGCACTGTGGTATCCTCAAAGTGGGCGAAGAATGTGTTTAGCTTGTCCGGAAGGAAGACGTCGGTGTCCGCGACGTGGCTGGTTTTCCCTTTGTTGTCCGTGATTGTCTGTAGACCCTGCTACATACGTCTTGTGTCTGAGCCGTTGGACTCCACTTTATCTCTGTACTGACGTTTTGCCTGTTTGATTGGCTTACAGAGGGAGCAACTATACTGTTTGTATTCGGCCATATTCCCAGTCACCTTGCCATGGTTAAATGTGGTGGTTCACACTTTCAGTTTTTCGCAAATGCTGCCATCTATCCACAGTTTCTGGTTTGGGTAAGTTTTAATAGTCACAGTGGGTACAACATCTCCTATACACTTCCTGATGAACTCAGTCACCATATCCGTGTATTTGTCGATGTTATTCTCAGAGGCTACCTGGATCATATCCCAGTCTGCGTGATCAAAACAATTTTGAAGCATGGATTCCAATTGGTCAGACCAGCGTTGAATAGACCTTAGCATGGGTTCTTTGAGTTTCTGCCTATAGGAAGGGAGGACCAAAATGCAGGTGTGATCCAATTTGCCGAAGGGAGGGCAAAAAATAGGGTTGCAATGGTCCAATGTTTTACCATCGTGAGTACTACAGTCAATGTGTAGGTAGAACTTCCGTAGCTTTTGCCTCTAATTTGCTTTGTTAAAATCCTCAGCTACAATAAATGCAGCCTCAGGATATGTGGTTTCCAGTTTGCATAAAGTCCAGTGTAGTTCTTTGAGGGCCGTAGTGGTATCGGCTTGAGGGGAAATATACACAGCTGTGACTATAACTGAAGATAATTCTCTTGGGAGGTAATACAGTCAGAATTTGATTGTGAGGTTTTCTAGGTCGGATGAACAAAAGGACTTGAGTTTCTGTATGTTATCACAATCACACAGTAAAACATGAAACATACACCCCCACCTTTCTTCTTCCCGGAGAGTTCTTTATTCCTGTCTGCAAGATGTACTGAGAACCCAGATGGCTGAATGGATGGGAACAGTATATCCCGAGAGAGCCATGTTTCCATGAAACAGAGTATCTTACAATCCCTGACGTCTCTCTGGAAGCAGATGCTCGTCCTGAGCTCGTCTACTTTATTATCCAGAGGCTGAACATTTGCAAGTAATATACTCGGAAGCGGTGGATGGTGTACATGCCTCCTGAGTCAGACTAGAAGTCCACACCGAATACCTCTTCTCTGCTGGCGGTGTTTTGGAGTAGCCTCTGAAATAAGTTAAATTGCCCTGGGGGGTACGAACAAAGGTTCCAATTTTGAAAAGTCTTACTCCTGGTTGTAATGCTGGTGAGTTACCATCGCTCTGATATCCAAAAGTTATTTCCAGCTGTATGTAATAACACAAGAAAAATTCTGGGCTAATAATATAAGAAATAATATACAAAAACCGAAACACTGCAAAGTTGCTTAGGAGCTAGACGCAGAGCTGCCATATCTGTCGGCGCCATCTTACTTATCATGCCTTCCAGTGAAGAAAAGCCGATCTCTTTCACATCGGGGACTGTGAACAAAGCAGAAAGTAACTACACACAGAACGCAAAGGGCTAGGCATTGTTTTTGGAGTGAGTAAGTTTAACCAGTATCTGAATGGGAAGAACTTCATCCTTCTTACAAATCATCCTCCGCTGAAGAGCATCTTTGGACTGCATACTGTGTGCAAGCAGAATGCAAAGATGGGCTTTGTTGTTGTCAGCACACACCTACAAAATCAAGTGCCGCAAGTCAGAACTTCACTGCAACGCAGATGGTCTTTCCAGGTTACCACTACCTTTGGTCAAACCAGAGTCACGCGAAGTGGACATCTTCTGCTTCAGACAACAAGTGCGGAGAAACAGCAGAAACGACCATTGTTATCTGAAGTGATGAACATCATCATCAAAGGTAAAGCAGCAGGAAGTGATCCGGATCTGAAACCTTACCTTTCCAGGAGAACTGAGTTGTCAGTATCATTTCTCCTTCACTGAGGAAACCAGTGTTGCAACAGCTACACTCAGGTCGTTATGGAATGGAAATTCCACTAAGCTACTTCTGGTGGCCTGGACTGGATGGAAGAATTGAGGGAATAGCAAAAACATGATTGCAATGTACCTCAACTTGCACCTTTTCATCTATAGGATTGGCTGGACGCATACACGTTGACTTCGCAGGTCCATTCGAACACAGAATGTTTCTCGTAGTTGTGGATGCTCATAGCAAGTGTCCAGAGGTAGCCATTTGATTAGCTATTTAGCAGCCTTTTTTAGCAGTGTTATGGCTTGGGGCAGACGCTGTTCAGGGTCCTGTTGGTTCCAGATTTGTTGGTTCCAGACTTGTATATCTAGGCTGTACTCACCACTTTCTCTAGCGCCTTACAGTCGGGTGCCTTGCTGTTGCTATACCAAGTGGTGATGCAGCCAGTCAAAATGCTCTCAATGGTGCAGCTGTAAAACTTTTTGAGGATCTGAGGGATGCAAATCTTTTAAGCCTCCTGGGGTGAAAGAGGCGCAGTCGTGCCCTCCTCACAACTGTGTAGGTGTGTGTGGACAATGTTAATTCCTAAGTGGACACTGAGGAACTGGAAGCTCTTGACCCGCGCCACTACAGCCCCATCGATGCTTGCTGTTTGGGGTTTTAGGCTGGGTTTCTGTACAGCACTTTGTGACATCAGCTGATGTAAAAAGGGCTTTATAAATACATTTGATTGATTGATTGATTGATTGATTGATTGGTTGATGGGATCGTGTTCATCTTCTGTTTCCTGTAGTCCACGAACAGCTACTTTTTCTTCCTGGCATTGAGGGAGGAGTTATTGTCCTGGCACCACACTTCCAGGTATCTGACCTCCTCCCTATAGGCTGTATAGGCTGCCTCATCGGTGATCAGTCTTACCACCTTCGTGTCGTCAGCAAACTTGATGATGGTGTTGGAGTTGTGTGCGACTATGCAATTGTGGTTAAACAGGGAGTACAGGACGAGACGAAGCCCACACCCCTGAGGGGCTCCCGTTTTGATGGTCAGCAAGGCGGATGTGTTGTTGCCTACCCTCACCGCCTGGGTGTGGCCCGTCAGGAAGTCCAGAATCCAGTTGCTGAGGGAAGTGTTCAGTTCCAGGGTCCTGAGCTTGGTGATTATCTTGGAGGGGACTATCGTATTGAATTCTGAGCTATAGTCAACGAACAGCTTTCTTACATAGGTATTCCTTTTGTCCAGGTGGGTGAGTGCAGTGTGGAGTGCAATGAAGATTCTGTCAGTAGTGCTGAGCAAGTAGTGCTTTTCGAGGTAGTTTTGGTTAGATTGTTAAAAAATAATCACAGTTTTCGATTTCGGTTTAGATTATTTGAGTTGAATGCTGTTACAACACAGAATAAAACAATTAATAAAAGTCACATGATGGTAGTGACTGCCCATTACTAACCATAATTTATTCGCATTTCTTTACTGTAATAAAATATTTCAGTTGTTGTGTATATAATATTTGTTTTATTTGATGACTTTATTATTTAATTCCAAGTCATCATCTCATTTCTATAGAGCTGCTGCCTAGGCTGTCAGACAAAATCTCTATTTTGTAGTTCTTCAACGTAAATAAGGCATACTTGTATGACTGCTGAATACCAACTATCAACAGGTAGAGATACCTCACGAAGCAACAGCTGCTGTCTACTGTATATCCATTCACAATCGCGTGCATTCTTGTCTCTTCCATAGCAGGCAAAAATAAACACCAAAGCATTTCATACTGTCTTTGGAAACACACTGGACAAGTAGATGCACAATGGATTATGGTCATTGTAGCTAATTACCACGTTTTATGCGCTAAACTATGTAGAATAATGTCCTGCTGGAAACTGCAACTCCCTACTACATCGCACAGTTTAGGCAGGATCTGATTTATCTCTAGAGAAACTGTGCAATGTGCACCTTGAAATGGAGTTCAAGTAACTGAACCGACACCGGTCAATTAGTTGTTTAAAAACCGAAAAATAACTGACATTTCTGTTAATCACTTAGCACTAGTAATAAGGCAGCTGAAATCTTATAGCATGTCAATTGTAAAGTTGGTGAATATATGTAGATTATTTTTTTTTTTTAAGTAAGCTCTATTCCGCCATTCTTCATTAATAGGTTGTTCTGAAGAACTTGTTCATAACATATGACATTTTAAAATGAAATCTACAATGTACTATATTTCATGCTATTTACTATAGCAGTGCATACTAGTGCAAAAAAGTGCCTACAAATCATAGATTAAAAAAAATATCTGAGCTTGTCGTCTGAGATTCCCATAGATTGGAAAGCAGCTGCTGTCATCCCCCTCTTCAAAGGAGGTGACACTCTTGACCCAAATTGCTACAGACCTATATCCATCCTACCCTGCCTTTCTAAGGTCTTCGAAAGCCAAGTCAACAAACAGATTACCGACTATCTCGAATCCCACCGCACCCTCTCCGCTATGCAATCTGGTTTCAGAGCTGGTCATGGGTGCACCTCAGCCACGCTCAAGGTCCTAAACGACATCGTAACCGCCATCGATAAGAAACAATACTGTGCTGCCGTATTCATTGACCTGGCCAAAGCTTTTGACTCTGTTAATCACCACATCCTCATCGGCAGACTTAGTAGCCTTGGTTTCTCAAACGATTGCGTCGCCTGGTTCACCAACTACTTATCTGACAGAGTTCAGTGTGTCAAATCGGAGGGCCTACTGTCTGGACCTCTGGCAGTCTCTATGGGGGTACCACAGGGTTAAATTCTTGGGCCAACTCTTTTCTCTGTATACATAAATGATGTCGCTCTTGCTGCTGGTGAATCTCTGATCCACCTCTACGCAGACGACACCATTCTGTATACTTCTGGCCCTTCTTTGGACACTGTGTTAACAACCCTCCAGACGAGCTTCAATGCCATTCAACTCTCCTTCCGTGGCCTCCAACTGCTCCTAAACACAAGTAAAACTAAATGCATGCTCTTCAACCGATCGCTGCCTGCACCTGCCCGCCCATCCAGCATAACTTCTCTGGACGGTTCTAACTTAGAATTTGTGGACAACTACAAATACCTAGGTGTCTGGTTAGACTGTAAACTCTCCTTCCAGACTCACATCAATCATCTCCAATCCAAAGTGAAATCTAGAATTGGCTTCCTATTTCGCAACAAAGCATCCTTCACCCATGCTGCCAAACATACCCTCGTAAAACTGACCATCCTACCAATCCTCGACTTCGGCGATGTCATTTACAAAATAGCCTCCAATACCCTACTCAACAAGCTGGATGCAGTCTATCACAGTGCCATCCGTTTTGTCACCAAAGCCCCATATACAACCCACCACTGCGATCTGTATGCTCTCGTTGGCTGGCCTTCACTTCATAATCGTCGCCAAACACATTGGCTCCAGGTCATCTACAAGACCCTGCTAGGTAAAGTCCCCCCTTATCTCCGCTCACTGGTCACCATAGCAGCACCCACCTGTAGCACGCGCTCCAGCAGGTATATCTCTCTGGTCACCCCTAAAGCCAACTCCTCCTTTGGTCGTCTCTCCTTCCAGTTCTCTGCTGCCAACGACTGGAACGAACTACAAAAATCTCTGAAATTGGAAACACTTATCTCCCTCACTAGCTTTAAGCACCAGCTGTCAGAGCAGCTCACAGATCACTGCACCTGTACATAGCCCATCTATAATTTAGCCCAAACTACTACCTCTTCCCCTACTGTATTTATTTATTTTATTTATTTTGCTCCTTTGCACCATATTATTTGTATTTGAACTTTGAACTTTCTTCAAACTACAAATCTACCATTCCAGTGTTTTTCTTGCTATACTTTATTTACTTTGCCACCATGGCATTTTTTTGCTTTTACCTCCCTTATCTCACATCATTTGCTCACATTGTATATAGTCTTATTTTTTTTCTACTGTATTATTGACTGTATGTTGTTTACTCCATGTGTAACTCTGTGTTGTTGTATGTTGTCGAACTGCTTTGCTTTATCTTGGCCAGGTCGCAATTGTAAATGAGAACTTGTTCTCAACTTGCCTACCTGGTTAAATAAAGGTGAAATAAAAAAATAAAAAAATAAGGCATTACTAGTTACTGTTCATGGCCCTCTCATGAAAATATGTTTTATACTGCCGTCCACTTAAATAATATAACTTAGAAATCAACTGTCCCACCACATCAGAATCCAAAGTATTAGCTTGCTTTACTCCAATGTTTGTAAACATTGTACATGTAAACAAACACTGTATAATCTCAAAACATGCTCACAACTATTATTTTGATATATTGGATGGTCAGTCCTTGCATCCATAGCTCTGCCTATTAATCTGAGAGTGGTTACATTTCTCAAGGCCCATCCCTCAGCTTTTTACCAAAACAGAGGCAGTTATAAACAGCGCCACTTTGTTATTGTTTCATCTAAAGATTGACGTTTTAATGTTTTTTGTTTATTATGCAGTCTCTTATTGGGCCGCAAGCAACAATGAGTCTGTTAGTGAAATGTACATTTTCACAGAAGAATCTAAGCCACCTCAAATCAATCTGAAGACTAAAAAAGACTGCTTTTATGCAGAGCTATAGGTATTGTAACAATAACTTCAAATTCTTCTTTGATATGGTGTTTAATTGACAAGATCTGCAATGACAATGTGTTAGTAAAATTGCATCAGAGTATGAGTGCAAACTCATGACCTGACCGGGTATATAAAAGCTTTCTGTAACTTCAGTTGTAATTGATAGATTGCAATCCTAAGTGTGAACCAGCCTGATCGCTCCATTCGCCCTTCTATTTAATTCCAAACAATGCTGAATGTATCACGTTTCAGGTTTGACCCAGATGCAGACAATGTCGAAGAAAGAAAAGTTTATTTCTAACACAGGGGCAGGGAAACGACAGGTCAAACGCAGGCTGGGGTCAGTAATCCAGAGAAGGTGCAAAGGGTCCAGAACATCAGGCAGTCTCAGGGTCAGGGCAGGCAGAGGTCAATAATCCAGTGAGGTGGGGCAAGGTATAGAATGGCAGGCAGGCTCAGGGTCAGGGCAGGCAGAAGGGTCAAAACCAGGAAGGACTAGGAAACAGGAGCAAGAAACAGACTGGAGTAGGGGAACAAACGCTGGTAGGGTTCACAAACAAAATGAACTGGCAACAGACAAACAGAGAACACAGGTATACATACACAGGGGATAATGGGGAAGATGGGCAACACCTGGAGAGGGGTGGAGACTAGCACAAAGACAGGTGGAACAGATCAGGGTGTGACAGTACCCCCCCCCCTCCCCGCCGGCATTGTCCCTGTACAGGATGTCCCTGGCGGAGACACAGAACCTCTCCTCCGGGCTGTAATCCTCCCAGTCAACCAGGTACTGGAACCCCCTGCCCCGAGGTCAAACCTTCAGGAGACGCCTCCCCGTGTACGGCGGTTGGCCGTCAATGAGAGGGGTGGGCCTGGAAACAGGAGACAAAGGGCTCTCCTCAAGGTATGATGACAGCTGCAGACAAACATCTGGGCAGAAGGTATGCCGCCCTCTTCTTCCTGCTCAGGGAAGAGCAGGGGCTGATACCCCAGGGAACACTCAAACAGTGATAGGCTCGTGGCAGAGCAGGGAAGGGTGTTGCGGGCGTACTCCACCCACACAAGCTGCTGGCTCCAGGTGGTGGGGTTGGCGGAGACCAGGCAGCGCAGAGTAGTCTCAAGGTCCTGGTTGGCTCGCCCCGACTGGCCGTTTGACTGGGAGTGGAACCCAGAGGACAGGCTGGCCAACGACCCAATGAGGGTGCAGAACGCCTTCCAGAACCTGGGATGAGAACTAAGGACCCCGATCGGAGACCATGTCGGCTGTCAGTCCATGGATCTGGAAGACGTGCTGTACCATGAGCTGGGCCGTCTCTTTGGCAGAGGGTAGCTTGGGGAGAGGAATGAAGTGGGAGGCTTTGGAAAACCGATCCACAACGGTCGGGATGGTGGTGCTGCCATCAGATGGGGGAGACAGGTGACAAAGTCCAGGGAGATGTGAGAACAGGGACAGTGAGGGACAGGCAGAGATTGAAGGAGACCAGCCGGAGCTTGCCGAGGAGTCTTGTTCTGTGCACAGACCGTCCAAGCGGTGAAAAATGCAGAGACATCAGGAACATGGTAGGCCACCAAAAGCGTTGTCGCACAAAAGCCAGGATCCAACGGGAGCCCGGGTGGCATGTAAGCCTGGAGGAGTGGGCCAAATCCAGGACCGCGGAGCGGACCGAGTCAGGCACGAACATCCGGTTATCTGGGCACCCCCGGCGTAGTAGTCGGGGGGCTATAGTGGCGTGACGGCGCATCCGGCTTGACATTCTTGGATCCCGGCCAGTAGGAGAGGGAGAAGTTGAACCGGGTGAACAGTAGGGCCCACCTAGCCTACCTGGAATTGAGGCGCTTGGCGGTACGGAGATATTCCAGGTTCTTGTGGTCGGTCCACACAACGAATGGATGTTCCGCCCCCTCCAGGCCCTGTCTCAACTCCTCCAACTACATCTTCACCGCGAGAAGCTCACGATTCCCCACATCGTAGTTCCTCTCCGTGGCATTGAGGCGGTGGGAGAAGAAGGTGCAGGAATGCAGCTTGATGTCCAGAACAGACCACTGGGACAGGACAGCCCCCACTCTGACATCTGAAGCATCGGCCTCTTTCACGAACTGGCGGGACGGGTCAGGATGAATCAAGATGGGAGCTGTGGTGAAGCCGTGTTTGAGATCCCGAAACGCCCGGTCAGCAGCTGGGGACCACGTGAACGGAACCCTGGGAGAGGTGAGTGCAGACAGGGGGGAAGCCAAGGTGCTGTAGCAACAATAAAAGTTGCCAAAACCCAGGAAACGCTGCAGCTGTGACACTATTCTATGAGTACACTATTCTTTGTTCCCTTGCATAGAGTGTTAAGGCTAGGCTACACATGCATCTAATTCTCTGTGGGCTTGTATGACTGACAGGCTGCATATTCTGCTTTACATCTGTCTGCTCAGTCACAACACAAGCTGTAAAGGTCACCCGTGTAGTCCCATCAGCCAGATGAAGAGAGTTTGGACCCTAGCTGCATGCTGCCTTGGGCCAGGGGTGGAGTGCTTATAATAGTGGTATGTCCCCCCACCCCCCACTCCCCCTTAATCACTATGATTTGCTTTGACAGGTGCACTCAAACACAGTGACAAACTGAACTTTCCATGTTCAGCACAGGGAGCTTCAAAAAAGCAAACATAATTACCGTTATATCATTTACTATATGCAGCACTCATTTCATGCCTGCATTAGCCAATGGTCATTCATGTGAAATGGAATAGAGGAGAAATGGGAACAGGATTTTACCCTGTCTCACCAGGTGAGGGCAGCACACCATAAGCACTGGTAGGCCCAAGCACTGTTAGTATATATATGAAGCGTAACTGCCTTATCCTACTTGCACACATCCTGGTGTAGACAGTCAGGAAAAGACCAAGACGTAAAATGATGAAGTGGATACAGTCCGTAAATCTTCTTTAGCTAAGCACCACTTTGTATTTGAAAATGCACAGATTCTGAGGTTCTTGTAAAAAAAATGCACAGATCAGAGGTTCTTGTATGATCTATTCCATAGGACCATGCATGATGGTCCAAAGGACAGTCAACTGTAAATGTTTTAGTGGAAATAACATGTCTGAGTCATTTTACTGGGAGCGTTCATACATACATCCTTACAGACAGAGAAGTAAGTGAACGTAGACTGAGGACATCCCTGCTCCGATCTTTGAGATGATGTATTCATTAATAAAGGATGAGATCATACTTTCAAGCATGTCTGTGTGAACAGCTGAAGTCTTTCACCCTGTGAAACCTGGACCCCATGCTGGCTTGTTTATCATCTCACCTTAGCTAACCTCTTAAGCGGAGGTTCAATCTCAATAGACTGCAATGACTGCTGCCTCTTTTCCATCTGCACTAGTGTTGAAGAACTGGACAGGGAAAGCAAATTCAAGGAGAGGAGACCCTAAACCTGCCAGTTTTCACTGTCTTCTCTCCTCCTCCACTCACCCTTCCCTCCCTCCCCTTCTCTCCCTGCTGTTATGCCCCCCACTGGGGTCTTTCACTCCAGTGACATCATTTGAGAGAGACAGACACAAAGGTCTCCTCTCACACACAAACCGAAACAAACATGTTTATGTGGCCATGGGGCCCCTTTAGGGCCAGTGTTAGGGATGACACCAGAGCCAGCTGCTCCTGTGCCCTCTATACCCCCTCACACACACCCCTCACAAATGCAAGCTAACCCTGAACTGTTTGTGTGTGTAGTGCATGGTGCATGCTCACACACATGGGTTCATCCTCCACTTCACTGCAGAGCGAAAGGGATAAAGGAGGCTGTAAAACAATAGCAGATATTACATTTGTGAAATGACTTAGGGTTGGGTTCGACAAGCAATGGTTCAGATCGGTGAAATAATCACACTAGACTCTTTCTGCTTTCTGCTTGATTTTCTGCTTGATCCAATCAGGCCTCTCAAGCCCTTTGTGCTCTGTACCAATCCTTTCAAGGATACGAAGGGAAATGATTCATTTTGCTAAATCTGTCTGCCATGCCCCTCTCTCGTTTGTCTCATAACTCTACCAGTTTTGTTTCCTGTTGTTTTCGTGTGTGTGTGTGTGTGTGTGTGTGTGTGTGTGTGTGTGTGTGTGTGTGTGTGTGTGTGTTTGTAATGATGTGTGTAATAGAGTGTTTTTGTGAGAGGGTAATTTACTTGCAATATGAACTTTTCAACACTTGTTATCAAGAATACGAAGGAATAGTGCCTGAAAACTGTACGAATTTGTACTGAATAAAACCTCATGGCTCTCCCGTACTGTGCAGATTGATGGGTTGAAATATGTTATATTTCAACCCACATATTCAAAAATATTGATTCCTATAAAAATAACCAAATGGCAAAACCTGGCTTGCCCTTCAAACAGACTCAACATATTTCCTCCAATAACTAGGTTTACATCCAATTGGCGATAGATTTTCATGTGAATACTCTAAAATCTGCATAAAGAAAATATACACATTTTCCCATCAGTGGCGTTTCCACCAAACGGACAATATAGATAACCAAATGGCCAGACCTGGCTTGCCCTTCAAACCGACCCAACATATTTGCTTCAGTAGCTAGGTATCCATCTAATTGGCGACAGATTTTCATGTGAATATTCTCAAATCTGCATCTTCCCACCAGTGGTGTGTTTCCACAAAATGAACATGTTGTGGATATAAGTCAGCGCGTGATGATTTAGTGCACACAAAATGTCCTACGTCAGTGGTCACCAACAGGTCGATCTCCAAGCCTTTCCTAATCAATCACCAAACATTTCTGTAAAAAAACCAAAGATAAAGCCTTGCGTTCCTATTTATTTATTTTTCTGCTGTTGGCGGTAGTTGCACTTGATTCAGTAGCCCTAGCGCCGGGAAGGCAAAGTGTTCCCATTTTGAACCATTTCATGTGTCTGAAGGTAGAACTCCGCCTACCAGGCAGGCTCAGAGAGCAAATCAAGTGCACCTATAGGCCTACCGCTGTCCAATCAGATAGCCCAGATCACCGTGTCTGCACAGAAGCCTTGAACACACAGCAAAGTTGATAATGTGAGATTTCAATACTTTTAAAACCATGGCCAGAGCGATAGCTGCTGTTTTTATGAGTGAGTTCTTGTTTAAGTTGTTATTCAGCACCGTCAACACTTTATTCAACACTTTTATAAGCCATACATGTGCGATCTCCCTACTTCCACTCACGCTACAACCAGCACTGCAGCTGCAATGAATGAATATAGCAAAGTGTTTCGATAAGCTTGCGTTGTTATTATTTGCAGCTTGTGTCTTTTTTTTAAATCAAGGAATATTTCAGTTTCTCTGGTCATAAGTCACACTGCATTATTTCTGCCTTATTCACCAATTCATGTTGTTACTCCTAAGTTTCGCCATCAGCTGGAAGACTGTAACCCCTTTTCTCAGGGAAGGGAGGGAGAGAGGAGGGACGGTGAGTCAGGTGAGAGGCAGCCTCAAGGCTGCTCCCTCCCTCCCTCCCCTCAGACTGACCATCAGATGCAGGCCATCAGTCCCGTAAAAGCTATGCATCACAAGTAATACAACAATGCCCTAATCTATTATCAGTGGGATCATGCACCTAAAATGTTGAAATATAATTTCAAAAGGGTCTGAGAAGAACCTCATTGGCAGGGCAATTCAAGTGTAGACAATATGCGGTGGTAATGTTTTGGGCCTATAGGCTACTGCACAAACCTCATTGCTACATAACTGTTTTTAATTGGTTAATGTTGCATAGGCTTACGTTTTTTAAGCCATGTTTTTAAAAAAAATCTGAGCGGTAGATCTCAGCTTGCATTTTGACTCAGAAAGTGATCTTGACTCAGAAAGTGAGAATATTTGTATTTGTCAAACAGCAGTCAAGCATTAATCATCATGTCTCCAGAATAAGACCCTTGATATTTATTGGAAAGAAGCATCAAGATCACAGTGCGCTTTCACCACCCTGTGAAGTTCATCATAACTTCTTCCATATGTAGCCTAATAAACAACATGGTTTCCCTAGTCATAGTGGGCTATACCCACACTGTATCTGCAAGCTGTTAGTTAGAGCGCATGTGCCAATACCGGAGTGGGCACACTTCCTATATAACGCAACATTCTTTGTGAGAAAACCATCAGTTGAGTTGAAAATGCGATGGAAACCCATTTAACTTTATTCGGTACATGGCAATTAAACCACAAATGGTATATTTATGTGCCAAGGCACAGCCTTTGATCTGCAACAAGTCAATTTGATGGAAACCCATCTCTGTTGTGGAAAAGTGCATATTGTTTTTATGTGGATTTTTGAATATTGTATTTGTCCTCCCTATCCTAAGGGTTAATTACTATTACATATATAATATAGAGCCAAAATATCAATAAACTGGCAGTACATGTGTCAGTGTGTCTCTCTCTCTCTCTTCATCCTACGTCCACTACACTTTGCTGCTGCAGCAGCTGATCCGTCTGTGCCGCTAAGCCTAGCATAACTGGGCTGGGCCCAGCAACATCCTAGCCTAGGGTAACACTTCATTATAAGGGTCCATAATAAACCATTTATAAGTAATTTACAAACCGGCTACTCACCATTTATTAATCATTACTCCCACATTTGTAAATGTTAGTAAGCTAGTGATTCACAGTTATTCATGTATATACAGTATATTTCCTGAAACATGCTGTGTTGTGTGCTTGTTCTTTTACCAGGTACTGCAGGAATTCCTACCAATGACACGCCCATCTTTATGTGAGAAATTACACTGGTCACTCAAAACATTTCTAAGGTATTCATAATGTATGAATAGCACTCAATTTAGATTAGGGACTGCAAAAATACTTTACTAATGATTAGTAAATGGTTTATTAACATGGGTTTAATTATTAATATATGGTGAAAACACAATTTATAAATGCTTGCCTCCCGAGTGGTGCAGTGGTCTAAGGCTAATTTCTCACATAAAGCTGTGTCACTAGAGATTCTGGGTTCAAGTCCAGGCTCTGTCGCAGCCGGTCGCGACCGGGAGACCCATGAGGCGGCGCACAATTGTCCCAGTGTCGTCCGGGTTAGGGGAGGGTTTGGCCGGCAGGGATGTCCTTGTCCCATCGCGCACTAGCGACTCCTTGTGGAAGTCGGGCGCATTGTGGAAGTCGGGCGCACTCCTGTGACGGGCCGGGTGCAGTGCACACTGACATGGTTGCCAGGTGTACAGTGTTTCCTCCAACACGTTGTTGCGGCTGGCTTCCGAGGTAAGTGGGCATTGTGTCAAGAAGCAGTGCGGCTTGGTTGGGTTGTGTTTCGGAGGACGACCTTCGCCTCTCCTGAGTCCATATGGGAGTTGCAGCGATGAGACAAGACTGTAACTACCAATTGGATACAACAAAATTGGGGAGAAAAAGGGGTAAAATGCTTTATAAATGGTTTATTATGGACCCTTAAAATAAAGTGTTACCTATCCGGTAGTGAATGAATAGACACACAGTGCATTCGGAAAGTATTCAGACGCCTTGACTTATTCCACATTTTGTTACGTTACAGCCTTATTCTAAAATGGAGCAAATAAAACATTTTCCTCATCAATCTAAACACAATACCCCATAATGACAAAGCGAAAACAGGTTTTTAGACATTTCTGCAAATGTATTAAAAATAGAGAACAGAAATACCTTATTTACATATGTTTTCAGACCCTTTGCTATGAGACTTGAAATTGAGCTCGGGTTTATCCTGTTTCCATTGATCATCCTTGAGATGTTTCTACAACTTGATTGGATTCCACCTGTGGTAAATTCAATTGATTGGACATGATTTGGAAAGGCACACACCTGTCTATATAAGGTGCCACAGTTGACAGTGCATGTCAGAGCAAAAAGCAAGCCATGATGTCGAAGGAACAGTCCATAGAGCTTCGAGACAGAATTGTGTCGAGGCACAGATCTGGGGAAGGGTACCAAAACATTTTTGCAGCATTGAAGGTCCCCAAGAACACAGTGGCCTCCATCATTCTTAAATGGAAGTCTTGGTGGTTTGATACCACCAAGACTCTTCTTAGAGCTGGTTACCCAGCCTAACTGAGCAATCGGGTAGAAGGGCCTTGGTCAGGGAGGTGACCAAGAATCCAATGGTCACTCTGACAGAGCTCTAGAGTTCCTCTGTGGAGATGGGACCTTCCAGAATGACAACCATCTCTGCAGCACTCCACCAATCAGGCCTTTATGGTAGAGTAGCCAGACGGGTGCCACTCCTCAATAAAAGGCACATGACAGCCCGCATGGAGTTTTCCAAAAGGCATCTAAAGACTCTCAGACCATGAAAAACAAGATTGTCTGGTCTGATGAAACCTGAATGCCAGCTTCACGTCTGGAGGAAACCTCGCACCATCCCTAGGGTGAAGCATGGTGGAGGCGCCATCATACTGTGGGAATGTTTTTCAACGGCAGGAACTGGGAGACTAATCAGGATCGAGGGAAAGAGTATGGAGCAAAGTATAGAGAGATCTTTGATGAAAACCTGCACCAGAGCACTCAGGTCCTCAGACTGGAACGAAGGTTCATCTTCCAACAGGATAACGACCCTAAGCACACAGCCAAGACAATGCAAGAGTGGCTTTGGGACAAGTCTCCGAGTCTCCAAGTCTCTGTGTCCTTGAGTTGCTCAGCCAGAGCCCGGACTTGAACCCCATTGAACATCTCTGGAGAGAACTGAAAATAGCTGTGCAGCAACGCTCCCCATCCAACCTGACAGAGCTTGAGATGAACTGCAGAGAAGAATGGGAGAAACTCCCCAAATACAGCTGTGCCAAGCTTGTAGCGTCACACCCAAGAAGACTCGAAAGTTAATCGTACCAAGCAGTGATGCAACCAGTCAGGATGCTCTCAATGTTGCAGCTGTAGAACCTTTTGATTATCTGAGGACCCATGCCAAATCTTTTTAGTTTCCTGAGGGGGGAATAGGCTTTGTTGTGCCCTCTTTACGACTGTCTTGATGTGTTTAGACCATTCTAGTTTGTTGGTGATGTGCTCCACTACAGATGAGAATGAGGGCGTGCTGGGTCGTCCTTTTCCTCTAGTCCACAATCATCTCCTTAGTCTTGGTTACGTTGAGGGATAGGTTATTATTCTGGCACTACCCGGTCAGGTCTCTGACCTCCTCCCTATAGGCTGTCTCGTCGTTGTCGGTGATCAGGCCTACCACTGTTGTGTCGTCGGCAAACTTAATGATGGTGTTGGAGTCATACCTGGCCACGCAGTCGTGGGTGAACAGGGAGTACAGGAGGGGACTGAGCACGCACCACTGAGGGGCTCCAGTGTTGAGGATCAGCATGGCAGATGTGTTGCTACCTACCCTCACCACCTGAGAGCGGCCCGCCAGGAAGTCCAGGATCCAGTTGCAGAGGGAGGTGTTTAGTCCCAGGATCCTTAGCTTAGTGATGAGCTTTGAGGGCACTATGGTGTTGAACGCTGAGCTGTAGTTGATAAATAGCATTCTCACACAGGGGTTCCTTTTGTCCAGGTGGGAAAGGGCAGTGAGGAGTGCAATAGAGATTGCATCATGTGTGAATCTGTTTGGGCGGTATGCAAATTGGAGTGAGTCTAGGGTTTCTGGGATAATGGTGTCGATGTGAGCCATTACCAGCCTTTCAAGCCCTTCATGGCTACAGACGTGAGTGCTACGGGTCTGTAGTCATTTAGACAGGTTGCCTTAGTGTCCTTGGGCACATGGACTATGGTGGTCTGCTTGAAACATGTTGGTTTTACAGACTCAATCAGGGACATGTTGAAAATGTCAGTGAAGACACATGCCAGTTGGTCAGCACATACCCGGAGCACACGTCCTGGCAATCCATCTGGCCCCGCGACCTTGTGAATGTTGACCTGTAAGGTCTTACTCACATCGGCTACTGAGACCATGATCATACAGTCGTCCGGAACAGCTTGTGCTCTCATGCATGCCTCAGTGTTGCTTGCCTCGAAGCGAGCATAGAAGTGATTTAGCTCGCCTGGTAGGCTCGTGTCACTGGGCAGCTCGTGGCTGTGCTTCCCTTTGTAGTCTGTAATGGTTTGCAAGCCCTGCCACATAAGATGAGCATTGGAGCCGGTGTAATACGATTCAATCTTAGCCCTGTATTGGGACTTTGCCTGTTTGATAGTTCGTCAGAGGGCATTGCAGGATTTCTTATAAGCTTCCGGGTTAGAGTCCCATACCTTGAAAGCGGCAGCTCTACCCTTTAGCTCAGTGTGAATGTTGCCTGTAATCCATTGCTTCTGGTTGGGGTATGTACGTACAGTCACTGTGGGGACGACGTCCTCGATGCAGTCATTGATAAAGCCTGTGACTGATGTGGTGAACTCCTGAATGCAATCGGAAGAATCCCGGACCATGTTCCAGTCTATGATAGCAAAACAGTCCTGTAGTTTAGCATCTGCTTCATCTGACCACTTTTTTATAGACCGAGTCATTGGTGCTTCCTGCTTTAATTTTTGCTTGTAAGCAGGAATTAGGTGGATAGAATTGTGGTCAGCTTTACCAAATGGAGGGCGAGGGAGAGCTTTATACGCATCTCTGTGTGTGGAGTACAGGTGAACTAGAATTTTTTTCTCCCTCTGGTTGCACATTTAACATGTTGATAGAAATTAGGTAAAACTGATTTATGTTTCCCTGCATTAAGCAACCCACCACCTGCCAACCCCTCTTTTACGCTACTGCTACTCTCTGTTCATCATATATGCATAGTCACTTTAACCATACCTACATGTACATACTACCTCAATTAGGCTGACTAACCGATGCCTGTGTTTAGCCTCGCTACTGTTATAGCCTCGCTATTGTATATAGCCTCGCTACTGTTATTATTCACTGGCTTTTTACTGTTGTTTTTTATTTTGTTACTTGTTCACCTAATACCTATTTTTTACTTAACAATTGCACTGTTGGTTAGGGCCTGTAAGTAAACATTTCACTGTAAGGTCTACACCTGTTGTATTCGGCGCGTGTGACAAATAAACTTTGATTTGATTTGACTCAAGGCTGTAATCGCTGTCAAAGGTGCTTCAACAAAGTACTGAGTAAAGGGTCTGAATACTTATGTAAATATGATATTTCTGTTTTTTTTTTGCTTTGTCATTATGGGGATTGTGTGTAGATTGATCAGGGGGGAAAAAGCAATGTAATCAATTTTAGAATCGGGCTGTAACTTAACAAAATGTGGAAAAAGTCAAGGAGTCTGAATACTTTCTGAATGCACTGTATATACTTTTTTTTTTAAATGTAGGAATCATTTTATGAGAAAACTAGTGTGTGCAACATGACTGTTTATATAAGTAATAATGGACATTTGAAACTAGGTTGCTAAATCATGTGGTTGAAGAGCTATTTAAATTGTACATGTTCAAATATTGATATAAAATTGTGTAAGTGCTTACTGGGGAAACCAAATGGTGTGCTATGTGTGTCCCTACCCTATGAACATTCCAAAGTTGGTTCGAGGTGCCTAGGTCACATGGTCAAGAAGCTATTGCATTTTAGTTGATTTTTGTATAAATATGTATATTTAAAAAAACATAGGAATAATTTTACGAGAAAACTAAAGAGTCTGTAACCTGCCTCCCTGTGTAAAGACTAATGTACAGTTGAAATAAGGTTGCTAAGTCACATGGTGTAAGAGCTATTCACATTTTAATATTGTGATCATGCACTTTGTTGGTAGTTCCTAACTAGCTGCATTGACTGTGGCCAGGCTGCCTACACAATTGCCGTGTGATTATGAAACTGTGCTTTGTTGAACATCTTTTCTCTTCATAAAACTCAAAATCGATCGCAAGCTATTGATGTTCGAAGGTCCGAATGTTTGGCAAATATCGAATCTCAAAGGAACTTTACCACGGTAACCATCCAGCTCACAAAAACTGTCTCAATGGCCATATATTGACAATGGGTGGTACTCTAGGCTATTTCTTGATGTGAATGAAATGAGGCAAAAGTTATTGGTCTAATGAAGCAAAATGGAATCATTTATTAATTATGATATTAAAGATAACGATTATCATTAGAATATTTTCATCAACTTAATACGTTTATTCAATGTTCTTTTAGACTTATTAGACTTTTAATAAATCGTGTTATTAGAATTAGATTATTTGAGATTCGAGATTATAGTGTTATTATTTTATTTTCCCTCAAATATTAAAAGTAATATCTGAAGCACTTGGGTCTATGCTTCCTGCGTTGACTAATGCATCTCTCTCTCTGTGTCTCTGTCTCTCTCTCTCTCCCTCGCTCTCTTTCGCTCTCTCTCTCTCTCTCTCTCTCTCTCTCTCTCTCTCTCTCTCTCTCTGTCTCTCTCCCCGATATGATATGTTGATAGGAACTGGAGTCGCCCGCGCTACTCTCCGATTGCCAGTTGAAACGCATTAGCGGCTCTCTCCCTTGATTATAAGAAGCGCAGACGGGGAGTCAGGGCGCGCTATGGCCTCTAAAGAGACCACCGCTGAAGGTTTCGTTCACGTCAGCAAGGAAAATACAGGTAAGCGCAAAACTGCTCTTTTAAAATCACTGTCATGCTCAACACCTGCTGTAGCCGACATACTATATTTCCTGGGCAGAATGCAGAGCCTATCGCTGTTATGAATTTCAATGGTTATTTTATTGAACATGTCACTCTCTTTGACGTTCCATGTTCTCCCTGCGCAGGCTAAAGGCTGTGTAACCCCACGTCAGGAATGATAACCTGTTATTCCTATCGATCCGAATCGAAATATTTAGGCTACGTTGAGATTGCTTTGGTTCCCGCTGCCTGCTCTGTATTTACCACAATCATACTGTAAACGGTTATTAAACCACACTTCTGTCAGTAGCGAGTTGGTTATATGTGTGTTATTGCAAATACGTGGCTGCCTGTGCGTGCCTCTGGGTGCTTTGACTTGGCTTTAATAGTTTTCATTTGATTGTGGTTGTGTGTAGGGGTGTTATGCGCGAACAATCATTTTGTTTGAAGCTTGCAGTCATGAGTTTCTGCATTGAGAGGCCCTCTACACTGAAGAGATGGGCTATAGTGCCCTTAGGGTGTGCAGCGCTCAGCATACCACTGTTTAGTACACACACGCACGCACGCACGTACGCACGCACGCACACACACACACACACACACACACACACACACACACACACACACACACACACACACACACACACACACACACACACACACACACACACACACACACACACACACACACACACACACACACACACACTGAGAGTTATATTTATACATGTGACAAGCACATCACACTCACTGTTGGTCACACATGCCAACACAATGGCAGTGTCTGACATATACACACACACACAAACACATTACACACACACACCGACTGACACCATTGGACAGAAGGGTGTTAAAAGGGTGTCTCTCACTGTTAATTATCGTGACGGCAAATTAAACCCTTGTTTGTTTCCGGATTTGGCTGTGGTAATGACCAGTCAGAGCTAAAGGTACAGAGAGTCCAGGAAGGAAGGGATGTGTGGTGGGCACTCATGGAGAAAGAGCAGGTCCTTTAGACAATCAAGGCAGGTTTTTAACTTCGCCAGCAGATCCGACCCATGTGCTTACAGCTACACTAGGGTCAGACAGGCTTCCTCTGTGTAGATTAAGACACGGCGGAGCCGGCACCAGAAATGTCTCAGAAGACGTCCCTCAATCCATCATATAAACTGGGACAGCTTAATCCTGACACATTTATTTATTGGTCTGACGAGAGAAAGTCAACACTATTGTGACTAAGCCCTTGCAGAGAAACCACATGATCAAAAGTACATAACTTCGTTGGTGTGACATCTTGGTGTGACATCTTGGTGTGACATCGTAGAGCAAGCGTCAAGGGGGAAGCTCACCCTGCGAAGCACACTGTAAGATAAGTGACAGATTTTTTTCTGTTTTGATGTTAAGGTTATAAAACTGTCATAAATAATGCATTGTGCCAAATTGTGATGTAAATGTGCATACTATTTACATGTACTATTGCATCAATATACATTAAAAAGTTGCCAACATTTTGTTTACCTTTTGTATTTCAATCATTTTTGTTGTTGTCCCGCTTTACTAACTATAGCTAGCTAAAGTAGGACGGCTTGTAGTAATATATCCTGTAAACATGTTTTTTTGTAGTACTGTTATTGCTACTGTTATTTTTGTGAATTCAGAAATAGTGGGTTTCTAACCGGTTCAGACATCTATCCAATATATTATCCCAACACATGTTTCCTAATCACACATAATTGAATTGAATTGTCATTGGAGTACAATTAGGATTATAATCATCGTGTCTCGGTTCATCTAACCTGCTCTCGTAGTCTACCAAATGCAAACAGAAAATAGGGTTTGGATTCAGTGTACACAAATGAGTGTGTCATGCCTCTGTGAATATGATATCAACATTAGTTTTTTTGTGTGATTAGGAACATCTTGAGGATTTTAGAAATGTGTTGGGCTAATGTGTTGGATAGATGTTGAAAGAGGTTACAGAAGACAGAAATGCAAAATGTGTCCCACTTATTCAAAATTCATGCTACGTTTTGCGAAAAATATCTTGCGCTGGCTCCACTGTGTTTTCATCTACGCAGGAAGCCTGTCCGACCCAAATGAAGCTGTAAGCAAGCGGGTCGGATTTGCTGGCTAGGTTTTAACTCATCCTCTCCTTTCCCATCTCTCTCTCTCTCATTCCTTACTTCTCTCTCTAATGGTAGTTCAGCATATGCTGTGGCCGGGCCTTCTGTGGGAATGCCCAGTGTTAAGGGCTTTAATTGAGTGGTTTTTAAGCATGAAACACACCAAGAATCTCACTGCTGATAGACTGCCGATAGGTACTTATCATAGTGGCAGGCCGTTCCTTTTCTTGCTAGAACAAAAGCGTTATCTGCTGCTTGCCGACCCGGTAGCGACGAACCTACCAATTCTACTTGTGGAATCACAATGCTCGTCAGTGGCCAACAACTTGACTTTGAGCCAATCAGAGAGAACGAACCCCGACGTGGGGGTGCCAACAAAAAAAGGGAAAAAGAGGGTATTTTCATCTACAGATGAACCAGTCACACTTCATATGCAATGTAGACTTTGGGATGGTAGAAAAAATACAATACAAAATATTTTTAAAAATGTGGACAACCCTTCAAATTAGTGGATTCGGCTATTTCAGCCATAAAATTGAGCACAAAGCCATGCAATCTCCACAGAACAAATTGGCAGTAGAATGGCCTTACTGAAGAGCTCAGTGACTTTCAACGTGGCACCATCATAGGTTCCAAATTGCCTCTGGAAGCTACACCAGAACAATAACTATTTGTTGGTAGCTTCATGAAATGGGTTTCCATGGCCGAGCAGCTGCACACAAGCCTAAGATCTCAATGCGCAATGCCAAGAGTCAGCTGGAGTGGTGTAAAGCTTGCTTGCCACTGGACTCTGGAGCAGTGGAAACGCCTTCTCTGGCGTGATGAATCCCGCTTCACCCTCTGGCAGTCCGACGGACTAATCTGGGTTTGACGGATGCTAGGAGAACGCTACCTGCCCCAATGCATAGTGCCAACTATAAAGTTTGGGGGAGGAGGAATAATGGTCTGGGGCTGTTTTTCATAGTTTGCGCTCCTTAGTTTCAGTGAAGGGAAATCTTAACGCTACAGCATACAATAACATTCTAGACGATTCTGTGCTTCCAATTTTGTGGCAACAGTTTGGGGAAGGCCCTTTCCTGTTTCAGCATGACAATGCCCGCATGCACAAAGCGAGGTCCATACAGAAATGGTTTGTCGAGATCGGTGTGGAAGAACTTGACTGGCCTGCACAGAGCCCTGACCTCAACCCCACAAACATATTTGGGATGAATTAGAACACCGACTGCGAGCAAGGCCTAATCGGCCAATATCAGTGCCCGACCTCACTAATGCTAAGTCCCCGCAGCAATGTTCCAACATCTAGTGGAAAGCCTTCCCAGAAGAGTGGAGTCTGTCATAGCAGCAAAGGGGGGACCAACTCCATATTAATGCCCATGATTTTGGAATGAGATGTTCAAGGAGCAGGTGTCCACATACTTTGGTCATGTAGTGTAGCTAGCCAAGTGCACAGGCACGATGCACACAACACTAAATACTTCCAACTAGCTAACCACTATAGCTAGTATTGATATTATAATACAATTGCAAGGGATTAGCTAGTTTCCATGAATCAGCTGCCTGTGTTAGCTGCTGAATTAGTGCAGTGTCCATAGCTAGCTATGTTTTGCTAGTTAGCAAATGCGCTAATGTTAGCTAGCTAGCTAAACATTTGGCTATGGGCTGGCACTGGCATAATGGGAATTTTAAATTGTATTTTTTATTTTTTATTTCACCTTTATTTAACCAGGTAGGCCAGTTGAGAATAAGTTCTCATTTACAACTGAGACCTGGCCAAGATAAAGCAAAGCAATGCGACGAAAACAACACAGAGTTACACATGGGATAAAGAAATGTAGAGTCAATAACACAATAGAAAAATCTGTATACAGTGTGTGCAAATGAAGTAAGGAGGTAAGGCAATGAATAGGCCAATAGTGGTGAAGTAATTACAATTTAGCAATTTACACTGGAGTGATATATGTGCAGAGGAGGATGTGCAAGTAGAAATACTGGTGTGCAAAAGAGCAGAAAAACCAAAACAAATATGGGGATGAGGTAGGTAGTTGGTTGGATGGGCTATTTACAGATGGGTTGTAGTGATTGGTAAGCTGCTCTGACAGCTGATGCTTAAAGTTAGTGAGGGAGATATACGTCTCCAACTTCAGTGATTTTTGCAATTCGTTCCAGTCATTGGCAGCAGAGAACTGGAAGGAAAGGCGGCCAGAAGAGGTGTTGGCTTTGGGGATGACCAGTAAAATATACCTGCTGGAGCGTGTGCTACGGGTGGGTGTTGCTATGGTGACCAGTGAGCTGAGATAAGGCGGAGCTTTACCTAGCAAAGACTTATAGATGACCTGGAGCCAGTGGGTTTGGCGATGATTATGTAGCGAGTACCAGCCAATGAGAGCAGTGGTGGGTAGTATATGGGGCTTTGGTGACAAAACGGATGGCACTGTGATAGACTGCATCCAATTTGCTGAGTAGAGTGTTGGAGGCTATTTTGAGTGAAGGAGGCTTTGTTGCGAAATAGGAAGCCAATTCTAGATTTAACATTGGATTGGAGATGCTTAATGTGAGTCTGGAAGGAGAGTTTACAGTCTAGCCAGACACCTAGGTATTTATAGTTGTCCACATATTCTAAGTCAGAACCGTCCAGAGTAGTGATGCTAGTCGGGCGGGCGGGTGCGGGCAGCGATCGGTTGAAGAGCATGCATTTCGTTTTACTAGAATTTAAGAGCAGTTGGAGGCCATGGAAGGTTAGTTGTATGGCGTTGAAGCTTGTTTGGAGGTTTGTTAACACAGTGTCCAAAGAAGGGCCAGATATATAGGTGTCATCTGTGTAGAGGTGGATCAAAGAGTCACCCGCAGCAAGAGCGACATCATTGATATATACCGAGAAAAGAGTCGGCCCAAAAATTGAACCCTGTGGCAGCCCCATAGAGACCGCCAGAGGTCCGGACAACAGGCCCTCCGATTATGGAGAGTGAATTCTTGCTAGGCAGTTAATGTAGTTGTGGCCATAGTATCAACAAGGGCTTTCTACAAAATAGCAACATTAGCGCAGATAGCTTTGAATCTAGACCATAAGCAATATGCTCGGATATGCATTGCCAAATGATGCTACTGCCACCTTCTGGTTTGGAGAATTTAAACAAGACGTAGTGGCTGACGAGTTCCAAGGTCTTTGCTATTTGAACACAAAAAAGATTGACTGTTCACGGGTGCTAAATGCTGTCGGCAGGCAAATGTTTGACAATCCTATCGCTGTGTCTGAGCCTTTACAGAGATTAAAGTTGATTACAGCTGCATTAACTCTCTGTCTTTCTCTGATCCTTCCTTGTCTTTCCCTCCTCTGTCCCCATCCCCCTCTTCCGTCTTTTGACCAATCACATCAGCTCTTTTCACATCAGATCTTTTTCAGAGATGATCAGATTAGTCAAGAGACCAATTAGTGAAAAAAAAGATCAGAATTGGGCTGCCTGTGTAAACGCAGCCTTAGTGTTTGAAAGCTTATGGTGTCTTTTGGATATGGCAGCTTAAGAAATAGTGTGATGTGTATCAACTATTTGGTAAAACTTTGATAAAACTTCCTTTAACATAACATTTTACTAAAGCTGTTTGCCATGCCCCTCTGTCTCCTTTGTCTCATAGTGTGACTGTACCTCCATATCAGTTCCACCTCTGGGGCTAAATATAAAAACAGTTTCATTTCCTCTTGTTTTCTCGTGTATGTGTGTCTGTGCCGTGGTGTTTGTAATGTTGCATGTAAGAGAGCGTTTTTGTGAGAGAGGAATTTACTTGCAGTATTGACTTTTGTTTCATGCCTTCTTTCCACAGAGAGCATCAGGAGGCTCATTGATAAACAATCTATCAAGTTTGTGCGAGCTGTAAAGCAGGACACCAAGCACGGCAAATCAGAGGACAGGATACTGGTGAGGCCCCTTCACAATACACTCTACTGTCAGAAATCTGGATTCTATATCTCAAGTCAATGTAGTGTATTTTGAACTTTAAATTAGAGTACAATCCATTTTAATCGGGCATTCAAGCTTGGTGGTCCACACACTCCCCTAGGAGCAAATGGGACACCATGGGGCATTGAGTCCATCCTTTCAACCTTTATTAGAAGTGGCAGTGTGCCTCTAATGCCAGAGGCGTGGGGATGGTGTGTATGCGTGTGCGCGCGTGTGTGCATGCGTGCGCGTGTGTTCATGCCAGTGTGTGTGTGCCTGAGGGTGTGTAAGCGGACTGAGAGGTGTCCTAGCAGCTTGTGCCAGCCATCACACACACTTCCGGACATTGCTGCTTTTGAGACATCCTCAATTAGTCACCCGTATCAGTTACTAATGACACACACACACACACACACACACACACACACACACACACACACACACACACACACACACACACACACACACACACACACACACACACACACACACACACACACACACACACACACACACACACACACACGACACAAAGGTCGTAGAGGAGTAAGAGCACAAGCTCATTTCCTCTTCCTGCTGAGTGTAAACTGGTGCTGGGTAGAGAGAAGACTATCTGTCATTACCACTCACCCCCTCTATTTTTGCCCCTGTCTAGTCTTTGTTTCCTTTTCTTCTCCTCTGTATCTGTCCATCTATATTACTCTCCCATCTCCCTTCCCCCTCCCTGCTCTCTCGCTCTTCTCCCTGCTCATCATCTCATCTTGCCCTTCTCTCCTCCCTTCCTCCATCTTTATCTCAACACATAGAGCTGTGTTGAACCACTCTGCTCCCTCCTTTATCCGACAGAACTCAATTAGGCCTCAGGAGAATGTTAGTCTAAATGGGTTTTGCTGATGCAACTTCTCAAAACACTTATGGCGTAACATGGCATGATGACAAGTAAAACATAGCATAGAGGCCGACATGTGTATTGTGCATATGTAAATGTTTGTAAATGGACAGAGCTTTTGGAACAAAGTGTAGGGTATCTAAAACACACACAGGCATGCATGCAGTGAGCTCGCTGTTGAATACGTAGCCTACTACACTTCATCTACTCTTTGTTTGTCCCTCTCTCCCTGTCTCTCTCTCTCTATGTCCTTTCTCCCTCTGGGGTTGTGCTGGTATTCAGCTGTCTATGTGCGTCTACTGTTCCAGCTGTCACGCTGTGCCTCACAGACACATGCACACGCACATACCCACACACATACACACAGACACAGACAGTCTCACCCTCCTAGTGCCTTTCATTCAGACAGACACATAGTATGCTCAGCAAGACATCCACCACCGTGCTGAGGGCAACGTTATGAAGAGTAACAACATACGCCCAGATACACAAACAACCACATAAACACACCCTGTCATGCACACACAAACTGGAACACACACAGAGGGCATGCATTTCGGAGCACTCATTTGAAGATTAGCGCCAACTCCAAAACAAAACATCTTCAAAGACAGCGAGGAGGGGAGGAGGGAGGGGCAGAGGAGAAGGAGGGGTGGTGCGAGTCGAGGGGGGCATCAGGGAAAGGGGTGATGAGAGCTCAGAGCAGCGGAGGAGAGGGGGAAAGGAAGTAAGAAATCTGATGTGTTTTGATGACCCAATTGCTGCCTTTTCTACCCTCGTCCATTATTTATCTCGATCCGTTTCTCGATTTGGCCCGTCATCGGTTCCCAGCTCCCTCTCTCCTCGCTAATAAAGGCCCTATTACTGGGATGGGATCGCTACAGTGTGACACTCCAAACACAGTCGGATGTCTCAAACCTTTTCTCCACTTAGATCTCCACATTCTCTGTTAGTCTCCTGTAACTACAAGGTACAAGGAGGGATCTGTCAACAGGGTAGGCTACTTGTAGAGACGTTCAACGGCAGGAGAGAAGGAGAGCTGTTTATCTTAAACGCAAAAGAGTACCTCACTCGGATTTGTATTAGCGCCACATAATGAAGACTGAAAATACTTGAATCAAGATTGCTTTTTTTGTCATGTGAGTTCTGGTAGTCAACTAAAGAGGTTGACACATGCACATCATCGTTGGATACAACAGAGTACCTGTTGGGGAATGCCGTAATGGTTGGATGTCTGTAGATGGTAGGCTTCTAATGGTGGTTTGATTGATCTGTTGATCTGATGATAGATGTCTTACTACAGGGATATTTCTCTGTCTATAAACAGGGATGTGTTAGTATCCGTAACCTCCCCCCCTCTCGCCCCACTCTCTCCCTCCCCTCTCCCAGAACCCTTTAATGTTCCACAGGGCTCGGTTGTAAGTCTCTTTGAGTTAGGGTTGTGCAGACTTTTATGTGAGCAAAATCTGCAACAAGATGTGTTTTTAAGCCAGCATTTTCTCCCTCATTTGCCTCCTCCCTCCATCTATCACTCTCTATCCATCTCTCCCTCTTTCTCTCCGTCTCTTTTTTAAAGGCTGCTTATAGAGCAGGACCTGGGGCAGCTGTGCTTTCAAACGCGACCTTACTCTCTGCCAGACTGTCTGCCAGGGAAGATGGAAAGGTTGTGTCCTTTTGATGCTGGGTTCACCTGGGTGAAAGCAGACTGTCCCGAGTCTCTTGGGGATTTTGTGTGTTTGCGCACCAGTGTGTGTGCGTGTGTGTGTGTGTGTGTGTGCGCATGTGTGTGTGTGTGTGTGTGTGTGTGTGTGTGTGTGTGTGTGTATGTGTGTGCACGTCTCCGTGAGTATGTGTGTGCGCACAAGTGCGTGCAAGCGCACACACACACGCACACACACTGGTGCGCATACACACAAAATTCCCAAGAGACACTGGGGATTTTGTGTGAATGCAGGCACACACACCCGTTCTTCAAAACTGTCTTAGGCAGAGCCAGAGAGACGGGATCCTAGATTAGAGCGGCCAGGGCCCGGTTTCTCAAAAGCATCTTAAGTCTAAATTGATCGTTAGGACTTCATAGGAGCATAGTTAAATCTCAGAGCTGGTTCACAAAAACCATCGTTACTAGTTTTTATTAGTAGTATGTACGGGACACACATGGTATACACTGTCCAACAAAATACTTAATTGCAGGTTCCTGCTCGACAATGCAACAACAATAAGAAAGAATAAAAGAATAGAATATGAACATAAAGTAAATGGTTCAGTAGAATAAAATAAACATTTTTGCATAAGTATAATACAGGAAGGCACATTTTATAGTCCAATATTTACACGTGTTTTAGGAAAGGGGTGTTTGGGGGGCAAGTGTTTAAATTCTGAAGTATTTTTTTCAGTCATAATAAGCATATGGTAGCAGCAGTTGTGATGTGTGTGTAGCATGAATGTATATATGTGTGTCTGTGTGTGTAGATGTGTGTGTGTGTGTGTGTGTGTGTGTGTGTGTGTGTGTGTGTGTGTGTGTGTGTGTGTGTGTGTGTGTGTGTGTGTGTGTGTGTGTGTGTGTGTGTGTGTGTGTGTGTGTGTGGATGAGTGCCAAGGTGCGGAGAGTCAGTGCAGGTGGTCAGTCCATTTCAAGTGTTCAGTAGTCTGATGGCTTGTAGATAGAAACTGTCTCTGAGTCTGACGGTAAGTAAGTGAACAGCTCGTGGCTGGGGTGTGTGGGGTCCTTGATGATGCGGAGGGCCTTCCTTCACCACCCTCTGGAGGGTCTTGTGGTTGTGGATGGAGAAATTCCTGTGTCTTGAGGGGTACTTACTTGTAATGAATGTGTACTTATATAGTACATTATCCATCCTGACAACTTGGCCCTCGTTTTAAGGCTTCTGGAAGTGCCATCCAAGTGGGAGGATAAACACACTAGTACACCACAGAGTACATGTAATATCTGCATATGTACAATGTAATTACTAGGTGTTACACAGGATTTAGCTTGTTCAAATGAAGTGTGTCTTAAGGGGTTCTTACTTGTAATTATTGTGTACCTACATAGTACGTTACCTAGATATATATAGTTACCTATGAGCAATTACCATATAATGACTCAATACTCATTAGCAAGTGAAAACAAAATATGAGCTTCTACTTTAGTCAACTTTATTGCAAAGTAAAAATACCTTACATTTCTTGCAAAATAATAAGGATTTTTATTGTTGGATTCATAATGGGATTAATTAGAATAAAGAAAGATATAGGCCAATGCAGTAATATAAAATAAATATTTGAATAGTGGTGACTCAAATCAAATCAGAAGCCTATAGTACGTTGAGTAGCCTTTTTAATATTACAAGAAACATTGGAAATCGACAATGTCTGTGTCTTCATCTGTTTTTTGTTTTTTGTAAGCATTTCCCCATCCAGGAGTCTGATACCTTGTGTGAATCTATGGTAGAGAAGAAGAATGTATGACAATTTAGCAAAGACACTCTACAATTAGCCTACTAGTGCTGGCTATCTATCATCAGAGACAGTATAGAAACCTTCTTCCAATATCTATGCTATCATCATTATCATGATTTCTATAATTTAGGATTTAGGCTTAGCCTAGCTACCTAGCTAGATGGCTATCCAGCTAACATCATACTTATAATAGTGCTTGCTATAACTTATAAGCTAGCTAGTGTTGACATTGAAAAATAACTACGCATACTTGTGTGTTGACACAAGTAGCTAGCTAGCTAATGTTAGCATGTTGGGTGTGTCTCGCGTAATACCATTGCATACCGTACAGATACCCTGAGAACAAGGTTCAGGGAAGTTAAGACCATCAAGCCCAGCTAGCTAGCTATTTGCCAGCTTTAGGTAGCTAGCTAGGTAATGTTAGCTGTCAAGGCGTGGAAAGCCTATTCTGTAGATATTAACTAAGTTAACTAGCTAGCTAACACAGTTGCAGTGTTGGAGTAGTGAACTACATATAGTTCAACTTGTAATTTAACAAAATTTTGCAATAGCTTGGTTGAACTAAATTCAAATCTAGGTAGTGTTTTCAGTACTTAATTAATTGTTTTGCCATGTAGTGTTGTCAGACCTGCCTAATTCTCACTTGAAACAGTTTTTGTGTTTAAATTACACATTCTGTTAACATATGACCCCAAAGTGATCGATTCTTGCAATGTATAGGCTATGACATTTCAGATTTACATATGATAATCTTTCACAAAGTAGTTTGTTTGTAGTGAACACATTTTTTTGAAGTAACTTTATTTAAGTCAACTATGTTTTTTGAAGGGGTAGCTTTAGTGTAGCATAATCAACATTTTACTGTCAGCACAAATTGTTGGCACATTCGAGGTCGTCGTTATTTTGAGTGCATTGCGTAGATCTTGACGTGATGCCAAAATTCCTGGGATAAATAAATAAGAGCACCAATGCATCCCATCCAAAAGTGAGAATGTTCTTCAACCGTGAAACCCTTGCAAAGTTACAAGGTGAAATAAGAGGTTATCTTATGACAATTTTAAGTTAATTTATAAACCATTATTCAACCAAGCTTAATAGGCTCACAATTTGGTAAACACTGAATTAATATCTCACAATTTTGCCATAAGCTAACTATTTATGAATGTGTAAAAAATGTTGATTAATGGTTAGTAAAGTAATTCCCCCATTGTCAAGCCCTGCCCTGCCCTGCCCTGCCCTGCCCTGCTCTGCCCTGCTCTGCCCTGCTCTGCCCTGCCCTGCCCTGCCCTGCCCTGCCCTGCCCTGCCCTGCCCTGCCCTGCCCTGCCCTGCCCTGCCCTGCCCTGCCCTGCTCTGCCCTGCCCTGCTCTGCTCTGCCCTGCCCTGCCCTGCCCTGCCCTGCCCTCCTTTTATTAGGAGAGATCCTAATTTTATTTTTTTATTTAACTTTTTTTCTCCCCAATTTCGTGATATCCAATTGGTAGTTACAGCCTTGTTCCATCACTGCATCTCCCGTACGGACCCGGAAGAGGCAAAGGTCGGCAATCCTGCCAATCCACACAGCTTCTTGACACACTGCCCACTTAACCCGGAAGCCAGCCGCACCAATATGTCGGAGGAAACACCGTGCAGCTGGCAACCGAAGTCAGCATGCATGCGCCCGACTTCCACAAGGAGTCGCTAGAGCGTGATGGGACAAGGACATCCCAGCCAACCAAACCCACCCCCCTAACCCGGACGACGCTGGGCCAATTTTGCGCCGTCTCATGGGTTTCTTGGTCACGGCCGGCTTCGACACAGCCGGAATTGAAACCGGATCTGTAGTGGCACCTGACTGCTGCGTCACTCGGGAGGCCCCACAGAGAGATCGAGATGAAAATCTGCTCCAGAGCGCTCAGGACCTCAGACTGGGGTGAAGGTTTACCTTCCAATAGGACAACGACCCTAAGCACACAGTCAAGACAACACAGGAGTGACTTCGGGACAAGTCTCTGAATGTCCTTGAGGGGCCCAGCCAGAGCCCGGACTTGAACCCGATTGAACATCTCTGGAGAGATGGGAAAATAGCTGTGCAGCGACACTCCCCATCTAACCTGACAGAGCTTGAGAGGATCTGCAGAGAAGAATGGGAGAAACTCCCAAAATACAGGTGCATCAAGCTTGTAGCGTCATACCCAAGACTCTAGGCTGTAATCGTTGCCAAAGGTGCTTCAAAAAAGTACTGAGTAAAGGGTCTGAATACTTATGTAAATGTGATATTTCCATTTGTCTATGTCTAAAAAACAGTTTTTGTTTTGTCATTATGGGGTATTGTGTGTAGATTGATGAGAAAAAAAATATTTTATCCATTTTAGAATAAAGCTGTAAGGTGAGAAAATGTGAAAAAAGTCAAGGGGTCTGAATACTTTCTCGTCTCAGCCCTGCCTTCCTGAGATACTGTTGTTTCCCATGTCAAATGCACCATTCAATGATTTAACAATAAATAAATACAAATGATTTAAACCCTCCGTTTTTTGCCATAGCGCTCATCAGCTTTCATGCATTTTAAACGAAAGCTGTCATGGCTCCACCTGTCACCCGAGGGCGGCAAAGACCGTCCCAGAGACTGTGATGTCACTGGTGCTTTCTGTTACTAATTATGATTTCTTTATAGAGAGGTGTGTTTTCTGTCAGCCTTTGTAGAAACTCGACTTAAATGTAAATGTATTGCCATGTGTGTTTGTCTCCTGAGTGAGTTATCGAATCATAATGTTTGTTGTTTTCCCAAGTTTTACTTGTATCTACTGGTTTGACTTTTTCCCAGTAAAGTGTTTACGTGTATCCTAACAACTGGTTCCTCATCTGGTTCTCTCTGCTCCTTAGTCCTACCTCACCATGTCACAAAAGCTAGACCTGGGCCTGGGTATCAGACTCCAGATCCCTTTACAGCAGAGTTCTGTCAATGAGGTGCTTGGTTTTTAATTGGCTAACACTTATAAGGTGGTTTGTGAAAGGCTGACAAGTAGTTTGTTTGGAAACTTGAGCATTTGTAACAAGCATGGTAACAAGCATTCGTGGTTACGCCTCTATAATTACGGACTGAAATGATCACATGTGATTGCATGTTGTTGTACAGTAATTACATATGTAACTACACTGTAATGAGGACCCTTTCAAATGAATTGTTACCAAGATGTGTTTTAAAGGTGCTTGGTTAAAATCACCTGCGACAAGAAAGACTGCTTCTGGGTGAGAAACTGCTGATTCGTAATAAAGTCACACTTGAAATGGCTAAGTGCATCGTGAGATGCTTTTTTTTGCCCTTTCGCGTCTCTTTATACGCAGAAGATCCCCGCTAAACACACAATCTCTGTGGCCGCCGATACAAATACAAAGTTACCAATGTCTTTGCAATTGGAGGATAAAAAGATGCATCAAATGAAAAAACGAGATGAATGCATTAAAAGATAAATACAGTATTAAAAGATAAATACTATTATATTTCAATCATATTGAAATCAATTTCATGTTCATTTAATTGAGCTCTATTTTGCTAGTTCTATTCGTTAAAGCGCCTGTAAGCCTAAGTTCCATCGCTATCGGGAAACCGGGTCTGGCAAACTCTGTGGCTTCGTCTCCCAGAGGCAGCGATGTGACGCGTTGCAGGTCTCGTTTGAAGTGCTGACCCAGAGCTTGATAGCTTATGATTAATATAAGCCAAACCATCCCTCCCTCCCAGCCTGCCTACCCACACTCCCTCCACACAGACCCACTCTGACTCTGCCTGGCTCTTTGAACTGTGAGTGTTTCACTCTGCGCCATCATGGCTGGAAGGGCACCTCTGCAGCCCCCCGTCACAGACACTCCCGTCTCTAAAGATTCTCTTTAAGACTCGACTCCTCTGCCTCTTTAAGATTCTCCCTGTATGTCTCAGACGGCCAGGTTAAAGTCCCCCTATCTCATCCCCCAGGTATCACATTGACTGTCTGATCCGGCTCGGCCAAAGTCATCTCCCCTCAGATATTAGGATTCTGATTGGTCATCTCAGAGCAGCTTGGAGAACGGTCTACTGTATATGTAGGAGGAGTCTGATGAGATTTCACAGACGGGCAAAGTTCTATGTTTTCTCTCTTCAAGGTTGTGATTGGATAGTTCAAATCAGTCAAGTGTATTTTTACATTAGCAGATGTCACAAAGTGTTTATACAGAAACCCAGCCTAAAACCCCAAACAGCAAGCAATGCAGATGTAGATGCACAGTGGCTAGGAAAAACTCCCAAGAAAGGAAGGAACCTAGGAAGAAACCTAGGAAAGATCCAGGCTCTGAGGGGTGGCCAGTCCTCTTCTGGCTGTGCCGGGTGGAGATTATAAGAGGACATGGCCATTAAGGCCAGATTGTTCTTCAAGATGTTCAAACGTTGGTGGATGACCTGCAGGGTTAAATAATAACGACAGGGGTTATAGAGGGTGTAACAGGTCAGCACCTCAGGAGTAAAGTTGGATTGGCTTTTCAAAGTCAGTTGGCTTTTCATAGCCGACCATTCAGAGGTCGAGACAGCAGGTGAGGTAGAGAGGGAGAGAGAGAGAGAGAGGGAGGGAGAAGGAGTGGGAGAGAGAGGGTCATAAACAGCAGTTTCGGGACAAGGTAGCATGTCTGGTGAACTGGTCATGGTTCCATAGCCGCAGGCTCAGACACCTGTCTCTGATTAGGTCCGCCAAACTACGTTTTCAGTTCGGCACACAGCACCTTGAATGTACCAAACAAGTGGGAGTATTACAGTACCAGCCACCAGTCAAAAATACAAGTGTATTTAAAAAAAAGTGTATAAAAAAAAAAATCTAGATCTATTGCTTTCTCCAGTGTTCATATTCAATTCTAATATCCAACATGTTAACCTTAATTTTGATTGCCACTTATTTTCGAACAAACTCTTAACCAAAATAAGAAATCCATTGATTGGTATTAATAATGATATCTGAATAGATGATGAATTATATTTGAAGATGCGAAACCCATGTCAGGTTGTGTTCAACCTCTCGCTCAATCAAATCAAAGCCCACCATAAGACCTTCATTATTGATGCCCGTGTTTACGCGCATATCTCTTGTGTCTGATGACAAAAACTTTGCATCTCTGTCTCCTTTCTCTCTCTCTCTCTCTCTCTCTCTCTTTTCTCTCTTCTCTCTTTCTCTCTCTCTCTTCTTCTCTCGTCTCTCTCTCTTCTCTCTCTCTTCTCTCTTCTCTCGCTCTCTCTTCTCCCTCTCTTCTCTCTCTCTCTTTTTCTCTCTCTCTCTCTCTCTCTTCTCTCTTCTCTCTCTCTCTTTCTCTCTCTCTCTCTCTCTCTTTCTCGCTCCAAGCCTCTCAGCTATCATAAAAAGTGTTCTCTCCACTGCTGTTCTCTGATCAGGTTTATATAACTGAGTTTAACAACATGTCAGGGCATTCTGATGTGAATAACAATCTCTGTAATAGGGGCTCTCAAAAGGCCTTGTTTCAAAGGGGGTTTCTTGAGGCTGCCTGTCTTTCCTCTGTCATACCGCAGGGTCAACTCCCTGGCTGCCTGGCTTTCCTGGCAGTCTCATCTGATACAGCTTGATCCACCGTCGATGTGCTAACTTAGCTAAGAATAGCGTGGAGAGATGTCCAATATGAGGACTTTATTAATGGGAAATCTGTTGTCTCCATCTCTCCCTCTCTCGCTGTCTTTCTCCTTAGCCTCTCTGTTTCTTTCTCGCTGTCTCTCTCTCTCTCTCTGCCGCACGGTGGGTTGCCATTAACGATTCAGCACAGAGAGGCCTTGAGGGATTGAAAGTGACAGAGCAGAAACAGAAAAGAAACCTCCAAGCGAATAAGAAAGGCAAGAGTGACGGGGAGGAGAGAGAGAAGAGGGGGGCGGGAGCGGCGGGGGTAGGGATGGAGGGAGGGTACACAATGCACAGAGAGGTGGATGGTGAGATGGGAGGCTTAAGAAGATAGTTTGTTGGAATAAAGAACAGATTTCCATAGAGAAAGAAATGGAAGGATGGCAGGGTGTGAGAGAAGAGAGGTGTTAAAGAAAAGGAGAACCGACTGGAATTTGGTTAAAATTTGGGAAGGAGAGGGCAAAGAATATACTTAGGGATGGAGGGATGCAGGGTGTGTGTAATAAAGGCGTGGACGGAGTATGCTAATTAGGACATTTGAATTATGAATGAGATTAATTACTTCTGCAGACTCGACTTTGAATATATGCCCACTTTCCCTCCTGCCAACCACTTAATGTTAATCCCCTGGTCTGGATAAAACTGGATTTTTTTGTTGCTTTTTTCTCCTGTTTCCCCCTGTGTTTCCTCAACTCCTTACTCCTAAATCAATTCAAGCTATGACACATTGACACTAGAATCGATTGAAAATAACTACCTTAAGTAATGAAATGTCAGCATCACAATGTCTCAAAAATGCTAGGAAGTAACATCTAGGCAAGACTGAGTAATGTGACGTTTGAGTAAACAGATATGGTGGCTGGTCCCCTATATTGGTGTTTGTGCTGTGTTATTTGTTGCGATGATGATTAGCATTTTTTATTTCCTTCTGTCTGACAGCAAAATTCATCTTTTCACTTTTTAGGTTCTGGCAACATGGCGAATGTATCTATTTGCTGTCAAAGTCCCCACCAAGGTATTTCACGATCTTTTTAAAATTGAATTGACTAATAGTGTTGGTTTTGATGATGATGAGGATGATTCTGAAGATTATTATCATCATTTTTCAGTAAAGGGATAACTTGGTCATATCGATTGCAATGCACTATATCAACATCATTTCAGGTGGAGGTTACTTTCAACTTCCTGGAAATTCGAGCAATGAACACTTATCCAGATCATCAGGTGAGCAACTGTTTTATTCCCACAACCAACCATCTGCCTCATTTCACATTTTCGATAAATGTTTGTTTACCAAAACTTCTTGAGGGGACTGAGTTTCATTGGCATTAAATATTCCTAAGAGTGTTTATCGGGCAAAATTAGTTTTAGCTTTGCCGATTTTTGTCAGCTGAGATGCAACTCTCTGAAATTATAATTTCCATTAAGCTCTGTTTAATCTCAGTGATGTCAACTCACACCTTTCAGGTTGTCATAGACACAGACAAATCGACCCACTCCTTGAGACTGCAGTCACAAGACAACCTTGATCACATGATGAACCATATCAACTTTGCCCTCTCACGAATATTCAATAACTCCATGTATGCGTAAGTCTCGCTTGTGGAATCACCTACTGCTACGCACCGTGCTATGTAGTCTGTAAGAAGGGAGAGCTTGGCTGCAGACTGTAACATCATCAGGATTGACTGCACTGGGTATTGACCATTGAGACTCATCTACAGTATATCATATACCAAAATATCTGTTTCCCAACAGATCATTTAACAGGATACAGGGAGAATGTAGCTAAAGGCGCTACAGAAGGTTGAAGTAAAGACTAGTTAGGGCTATTGAGCTAAAGTAAGGATTAGGGTCAGAGATTAAGTCAGACAGGTTCAGAGATTAAGTGGGGTAGTAGTAGGATTGGGTTTACTATACAACTTCATTAAGGATACTGTGTATTTAATGTAGTGGTAAAGTCATGTCACCAACATGTATAATATGCAGTATACTGTATTCATATCGCTTGTTCACTGACTGAGATGTTAATATCTTTCTATTTATTTCTCGTTCTTCCTTCTTTCCCTCCCTCCATCTCTCGCAGTCCGACCATCTGCCGAGCAGAGGGGGACGTCTCTGATGGAGTCCTCCAGTTTTCACCAAACTCTGAATCGTCTGTAGAGACTCAGAGAACCTGTGGTGAACCGCCTACTCACTCTCTCTCAAACTCACGCTCTTTGTCGAGTCGGTGACACATATTGAATTCACCTGCAGCATATGTTATTATGTATAGAACCGACTAATCTATGACTGTATGTGATCAGGGATCCTTTTAATATCTCTAGCTCAAGTTCTTTCATGCTCTTGTCTTTCATCTCAACTCAATATGAACTGTTCCCCCCCTGCTCTGTTTCTCTTTCTTCTCTTGCCCTCTCACCTCATCCTCTCTCTCTCTTTCTCATGCTCTCAGGCGGTTTCTCTGAGACCTACGCAGCTCTGTGCGACTATAACGGCATCGGCTGTAAGGAGGAAGTGCAGTGGGTAAGAAAACCACATATGCATTATGTCAACCAACTGTAGTGCTCAATCAATGGAGTTCTACTGTTAGTATCGCCGGTACCATCATATTTGTAACCTGACTCTTTCTATCGCTCTCTCTCTCCCTCCCTCTCTCTCCCCTCCCTCCCGCCCTCCCAACTTCCCCTCTCTCTTAGGATGTGGACACTATCTATCACTCCCAGGACAACAGGGAGTTCAACCTGCTGGACTTCAGCCACCTGGACAGCAGGTACACCACCTGTTCTGTATGCAAAAATGGTGTTGCAGAATACTGCTGTTCTACGCCCTTTCTCTTCCCCCGTCATCCCGTCATCCTGTCCACTTACATTTCAGCCCTACTCTGCTCTTGGATGGGACTATGTCAGTAAGAAGTGTCAGGGGTACAGTGTAAAGCTTTCATGGGACTTCACCCGTGTGAGGTGCTGTAGTTTAAGCCAAGTTCCACCACCTCCTGTGGGCTGGCCCTCCCGAACTCTCCGCCTCTCCTGTCTCCCTGCCAGGAGGCAATTGTGGTGCATCCCTCTGAGCCGTGTCCTTTCACCCCCCCCCCCCCCCCCCCCCCAAATCCTTTCTGATTTCTGCCTTCTACAGTTACAGCCTCCGACACGGCCATGCTTTTTCTGCTGACTGTCGTCCTCTTCTATTTCATTTCATTCTTTGAGCTATGAAAGTGGATACATTTCTCTCTCTCTCTGCTGCCTGTGTGGCCCTGCAGCAATAGCCCAACAGGTTCAGACATCGCCCCCACACTGGGCACGCTGTAGCAGCTAAACCTGGTGTGTGTGTGTGTGTGTGTGTGTGTGTGTGTGTGTGTGTGTGTGTGTGTGTGTGTGTGTGTGTGTGTGTGTGTGTGTGTGTGTGTGTGTGTGTGCTTGTGCTTGTGTGACAGCATACATGCTTGGGTGTCTGTGTGTGTGTGTCTCTCTCTGGAGTATAGCTGGCAGACTGTCATGCTCTAGTGCCCTACAGGCCCCAAGGGGACCAATAGTGGTAGTAAACAGTTCTCTTCTACACATGGGCTGGAAGTGCAGCTCACACTTTTAATGGAATTGTTGATTCAGGGAAATCGTGCCAGTAGTTTGGTGTATGAGGGAGCTACTGTTGGCTGGTGAGGAACACTGGGAGAGGTTGTGGAGTGTACACACGAATACTGTACACACGCATGCACAAGTACGCACGCACACCATCACACACACACACACACACACACACACACACACACACACACACACACACACACACACACACACACACACACACACACACACACACACACACACCCTTTAGCCAGCCAGAGTGAAGTCCCTTCCACAATGGCATGAGAAATGAGAACACAGCCCTCAGCCATGCTACACTGGACTGGGTGCTAATGATTCGCTGTAATGGAGGGAGGGAGTTCCCCTTTAAGAGCGCTCTCTCCCTCTCTGTTGGTCTCTCTGTCTGTTGCCTCATCTCTCTCTCTGCCTCTCTCTCTCTCTCTCTCTCTCCCTCCCTCTCTCTCTCTCTTTCACTCTCTCTCTCTCTCTCTCGCTCTCTGCCTTTCTTCCTTTCTCCCTCCATCCCTCTCTCCCTCTCTGTTGGTCTCTCTGTCTGTTGCCTCATCTCTCTCTGCCTCTCTCTCTCTCTCTCTCTCTCTCTCTCTCTCTCTCTCTCTCTCTCCCTCCCTCCCTCTCTCTCTCTCTTTCACTCTCTCTCCCTCCCTCTCTCTCTTTCGCTCTCTCTCTCTCTTTCTCTCTCGCTCTCTGCCTCTCTTCCTTTCTCCCTCCATCCCTCTCTCCCTCCCCTCTACTAGACAAATGGTGTGTTGGGCAGGATAAAACGGTTTTAGGCCGTTGGCCAGGATCGAAACGTAGCTCTGTTGTACCTCACACTGAGTAATCCACTGACCTGGCCTCTCTCAGTCAGCCAAATTGATCCTTCTCTCTGCCCTCTCTCCTTCCTCGGGCCCTCTCTCTCCAACAAGGAGAGTGTGCTGCAGAATCATACATCATTTCTGAAGCCATCCATATGGCTCTCTCTGATTAATTTGTTTTGCTGGAGAAAAACATATTTTTTTGGGGGGGGGGGGGTTTGGCTGTGGGAATGTAATGAGTTTTTGATGAGTATTTCAAGTTGATACGGCTCTATTGTATAAATCTAAGCCTGAAATTGTGTGTGTCTATTTCAGGGACCTGGCGGTAATTGTGGCTTCCATGGCGTACAACACTTGGTTCACCAAACTCTACTGCACAGACATGCGCATTGTAACTATCCATTGTACATTACTGATTGCATGTGATATCTGGTTATGTTTGATAAACCTGTCTGTCTGTCAGCATGAGAACATCCATTTGTGTTTAGACTGGACTAGCAGGGTTTATTTCTTTTTTTAGTTGGTTAGAACTGTGTTTTATCCAGTTATGTAACAATGTCTCTGTTTGATGACCTCAGGGGTCAGAGGTGGTGGAGCAGGTCCTTCACACCGTCAGTAAGTCCAGCAGTCTGGAGGAACTCACTCTGGAGAACGTTGGCCTCAAATCGTGAGTCTCCTCCCCTCCTCCCCTCCTCCTGTTCTGCCACTTCTCTCCCTTTCATCTCCTCTCTTTTTTATCTGTCTAATTCTTGTCTAACCATGCCCGACTTCACTGCTGAGTTGAGCTTTTTTATCTTCCATGACTCAGATATACACAGATGTATAATGGATCACTGGAATCATCGAAACCATCTTTAATCCTTTTCTCTACATTTTGCTATTTTAGAGATTTCCCTCAGAAAATGGCGACGGCTCTGTCAGAGAATCCTGCCTCTGCGATCCACTCTCTCAACCTGGCCCACAACACCTTGGACAACCAAGGTGCTGGACCCTCATTGGCACACTGTCTCTCACTCTTTTGCTGCATCAGTCATGTGTTTGAATACCAGTCTGGGTGCATCTTTCTCAGTGTTTGCGGTTTGCTTGTAAGGCTGATGATGCCGGAGGGGGAGGGCTGCTGTCTTATCGGCTCTTAACCAACTATGCTATTTTTGTATTTTTTTTTTTGCGTTGGTCGTAACTTGTTTTGTGCATACGTTTGCTGCTACCGTCTCTTATGGCCGAAAAGAGCTTATTATTTGTTATTCTTATCTCTTACTTTTTTGGGGGGCTTTTCTTAAAACTGCATTGTTGGTTAAGGGCTTGTAAGTAAGCATTTCACTGCAAGGTGAAATACCTGTTGTATTCGGGCGCATGTGACAAATAAAATTGGATTTGATTTGACCTGGCAGATGTGTGTGTTTGCGCGCGTGTCCTCTATTAATGTGTGTGTGTCAGGGTTGCATGCGTGCCAGGAACTCTCGTTAGTACATCAGAATCTGCCTCTTTCACCTGTCACTTCCACTCACGTCACTGTGTGTTTGTGCCTGTGTGCCTATAGACGCTGTGTACTAGATTCGCTGTTTTTGTCTGCGTGGATTATACCTGTGCGTATGTGTGGATTTTGCTCATCATGTGTGGGGATGTCAAGGGTGTGTGATTGGGTGTGTGTTCTCTGATCTATGCATGTTCATGTGTGTGACTGTTTGCTTGTGGACGTGTGTGTGTGTGTGTGTGTGTGTGTGTGTGTGTGTGTGTGTGTGTGTGTGTGTGTGTGCGTGTGTGTGTGTGTGTGTGTGTGCTTCATTCTGACACTCTCATGTGTGTTTATTTTATTCCAGGAGTGTCCAACCTCATCCAGCTGGTGTGTCGTCTCAACAAAGGCCTTCGTCTGCTCAACCTCTCCAAGACGTCCCTCTCCTCCAAGGGTGTGTTCATCCCTCTGTCCCCTGGGCCACAGTGCCCCCCTGTGGTGGTCACATCTCCTCCATGAACTCATATAGATTGGTCGGTTGTTTAGCAACAAAACCGACACGTGCTCAACCACAGGGCAAAACAGACGGGGTTGTCTTAGATGTAAACTATATTTCATCTCCAATGTTGATTTAAAACATAAAGTTGCACAATGAGCACTTGCGGTCTCTCAAATACATCGTTGCAGTTGTCGGTTAGCTATCTAGCGGATTTTTGCCATGTTAGCATAGACATGACATCAGTCAAAACACCTCAAAACAAGACATGGTAGCAAGAACAAGATAAAACTAACTGAAACGAGCCACTCACGATTCCCCACATTGCAGTTTCTTGTCATTGTTGCAAGCTATATGGCCATCCAGAATCACAACAACACACAACCTTCTGCCCCATTGAAGCGTGCGCATTGTTTTCCTGACGTTCTCAGCTAACCCGTATATAGGGCCTGGGGTTTTCAAGAGAATTTTATTCTTGGTCATACAGGGTCCTAAGGTTTATGTTCTCTTATATTTCTCAAGAGCACATTTATGATCAAAGTCTATTTATAGATTGATAGATCTACAGATGATTCATCAAAAAGACAGTCATAATATGCGAATGTGAGGATTCACATTGATGAGCGGAGGATTGCCTACCAGCTCCCTCTCAGAGTATGTGCCACATGACTGTCTGTTGTCTGCTCGGCTGTTTGCTGTGTGCTAATTTCCTCTTTAATCTGGGCGAATTAGGGATGAGATTAATCTACTGTAGTAGGGTAGACCACAGGGCTAGCTATTCCACAGTCTTTGCCTCATTGCTCTAATTGTAACCTTTTGTTGCAGGCTTCAAAGTAAACATGCGAGTACAAGGTCTGGCCCTGCAAGTCTGCCGTTTGTGGGCTTTATTGAGTTCACTGCTCACTGAGCATGCTCTTGTTACTGTTTTCTCTCTCTAAATCTCTGCAGTGGAGAGATTTGAATGGGCTGATCTAATGTAATGGACCAAGGGCCATATTTCTCTTTTTGGTTTCAGATGGAGCGTTTTATGTGATTAGTAGTTAGCTCTGATAGATGGCCAGTTAATAGCGGTGCTCTGAAACTCTTTCCCTCCTCCGCTGCAGTTACTTTATTTCTCTACGTCAACATACTATTTCTACTGATGCATATTTCTTCATTCATTCATCCCCCTCTCCCTTCCTCTATCTTAGGAGTAGTGTCTCTCTCCCAGGCCCTCTGCTCCAGTGATGACTACTCCAACTCTCTCCTTCACCTGGACCTGAGCAAAAACCCTGGGATTCTGTCTGGGGAGGACGCCACGGTGAGACTGACACATAAACACCACATGTACACACACACGCACAACCACACAACCACACAACCACACACACGCACACACACACACACACACACACACACACACACACACACACACACACACACACACACACACACACACACACACACACACACACACACACACACACACACACACACACGCACACCTCTCTTTAAAGGCTCTCTCTCTGTCTATCTCTCTGCAGAACATGTACCTGTTCCTAGCCCAGCCAAACTGCCTGGTTCATTTGGACCTCTCTGGGACCGACTGCACTGTGGACTCGGTTAGTACTGTCTCCATTCTAGAGTGCTTCATGCTTTGACCATACAGTTAAAAGTGATACATGCTTTGTCTGGTCAAGGGTCAGGATAGTCTTAACTAACATACTTATTGAAGTGGACTTTATAATAATTAAAGTGGAAGTGTGGACGCCCTAATCGGGATATACAGTATAACAGTTCTGGGATTCTACAAACGTATAAGCGTGACATTTCATCTGTATAACTTGGGAAGGAACATTCTGCCCCAATAGCAGGAATAATATGCCTTTTATGTTGAGCATGAATTTTGTATAGAATATTAGTGTGTTCTGAGACAGGAAGTTTCTGGTCTGCCATTGCTCGTTCCCAACTCATTCCTCTGATGTGTCTTTGGGATAAAAGGAGGCCACTTTTTTTATGGATTTTTTTTTCTGACGATGTTGTTGTGTTCATATTGTCACGGTCGTCGTAAGGAGAAGCGGACCAAAGTGCAGCGTGATTATCGTTCCACATTTTTATTGAACTTTGAAACTATGCAATACATACACAATAAACTGAACGAACAAAAACAACAAACCGTGACGCAGAGTTGAAACATGCACTACTCAAAAAACAATCTCCCACAAACCCAGGTGGAAAAAACACCTACTTAAGTATGATCTCCAATTAGAGACAATGAGGACCAGCTGCCTCTAATTGGAGATCATCCCAAACAAAACCCAACATAGAAATACAAAACTAGAACATACCAACATAGAAAAACTAAACTAGAAAACCCCCCTGTCACACCCTGACCTATTCTACCATAGAAAATAACAGCTTTCTATGGTCAGGACGTGACAGTACCCCCCCCCCCCCAAAGGTACAGACTCCGAACGCACCAAAACAAAAACAAAAAACAAAAAAAACAAGGGAGGGTGACAAATGTCTTTGGCGGCTCTGGTGCAGTAAGCAGAACCTTCTCATCCTGCGGATCCTCCAACAGAGGAGGCGGTTCGGGGCGTAACCCCCGCTCCGCCCGCTGATCCCTCTGCTTTTGTGCCACCGGACCGTAGATCATCGCCGGAGGCTCTGGACTGCGGGCCACCACTGGAGACTCTGGACTGCGGGCCACCACTGGAGACTCTGGACTGCGGGCCGCCGCTGGAGACTCTGGACTGCGGGCCGCCGCTGGAGACTCTGGACTGCGGGCCGCCGCTGGAGACTCTGGACTGCGGGCCGTCTCAGGAGGTTCCGGACTGCGGGCCGTCTCAGGAGGTTCCGGACCGGGGACCATCGCTGCAGGCTCCATGCCATGGATCGTCACTGCAGGCTCCGCACCATGGATCATCACTGCAGGCTCCGCGCCATGGATCATCACTGGAGGCTCCGGGCCATGGATTATCACTGGAGGCTTCGTGCCATGGATCATCACTGGAGGCGTCGTGCCATGGATCATCATTGGAGGCTTCTTACGTGGAGCCGGAACAGGTCTCACCAGACTAGGGAACGTCACTGGAGGCTCTGGACTGGGGGACGTCGCCGGAAGCTCTGGACTGGGAACTGTCCCCGGAAACTCTGGACTGGGAAGGCGCACTGGAGGCCTGATGCGTGGGGCTGGCACAGGTGGCGCCAGACTGGACACTTCTTGTTTTCTCCATATAATCTCCCCTGTAGAGAGTCTGGTTGACTTTGTTAGAATGTCACTTTACTGGCACATGAGCATTTTTGCAAAATTACTTTCTGACGGTGTTAGCGAAACGATCATGAAACTGCCAAGCTTATTCACATGATTGATCTTTGTATGCATTTGTTGTTGTGTTAACATAATATGTGATTTAATAATGCTAACTAACTGCTTTCTATCCATAACAGTTATTTGGTGCTCTGTTGAGGGGATGTTGTGTTGATCTCTCTTACCTGAATCTCTCCAAGAACTGCTTCTCTCACAGGTGAGGTGACTGTCTATCCCCTTGAATGGACCTTAATCCATTTCTATTTAACTTAACTTTCTTGATCCCTGACAGGCAACCAGCAGTATCCTCTCTCAGGGAAGTGTCCATGTAGAGCACAACACATTCTGTCAGAGACGGGCATTTACCCCTGTACCACGTAGACAGAATTAGATAGAAATGTGTCCAACTGTACAAGACGCCCCCTCATCCATCTATTCTGTCTCTGAGCCAGTGTTTACCTACCTTGCGGAGCAGAGCAGGCAGGAGCAGATCAGACATGATCCATCTCTCATCTGCTCTCGTCTGGCCTCCCTCAGGACTGGCAAAGCAGCAACCCCATCTCCGCTCCACAGATTAATCCATTATAGAAAAGTTTGTGAAAAATGAGACTAATTTTGGAAGGGAATTATTGTTAAAATCCCCAGGCTCTCTACGCGCCAGCACATTCTCGGTCTCCCTCACCTCCCCCGCTCCCGCTCTCTTCTCTCTACTATCTCTCTCTCTCTCTGCTATTATTATAGAGCAGGTTGGCATTTATTGTCATGAATCGTGCCCTGGAGGCACCTCTGTAGAGTAGTCACCAGCTGGCACAGCCACAAAGTCATAAAATCTGATTTTAACCCTAACCTTAACCACACTGCTAACCCTAATGCCTAACCCGAACCTTAAATTAACCCTTTACAGGGATGGGAATTGGCCTATATGGATAGGACTAAATTGAAATGTTTCTTACAAAATAAATATGAAATGCATAATCATGGTAGCAATTGAAAGGGAACAGTTTGGAGATTATGGGAAAATGATTCGACCAAAGTTGAAGAACAGTTCACCTGACACAAGACTGAATCCAAACATTAAACTGTTGATTTTATGTGCCTTTTACATTTTACTGTACTTTTCGCTGCATTTGTTGATAACGAAATCTGAAAATACTCTGGATACATTCAGTAACATGATAAGAATGTTCCTGGGAAACGTGGGGTAGGTGCAACATATGACGAAACAATTACAAGTGTTTGATTGAGAGGACTAACTAGTGTCTCCAAGTTCAACTATAAGGTGCTTTGAGCTCTCCTAGCTGTGCAGTGAAGGAACTAGAGCAAGCACACTTGTGGTTGTTTTGTTTGGAACACAACCCTGCAATCCTGTTAACACAATCCAAAAGGGGCCCATTTTAAATTGCAATCTGGGTCAGCTGGGCATTATTTGAACGCTTGTTCTATTGCCAACATGACTAACTAGGTTATAAAAGAGGATCTTACGGTGTTAGGCTTGCACAAAGCGATTCAGAGAAACAGACCGTCGTTCTGAAACGCACAGAAAGGAGTCATGAGTGCATTCAGGTGCGTGTTCCGTGGCCGTTCAGAACAACCCAGGGTATGACGCCATGTCATCTTGTAACTGTACAGTGCCTTCAGAGAGTATTCACCCCCCTTTACTTTTTCCACATTTGGATGTGTTACAGCCTGAATACAACGTTTTTTCAATTGAGATTTTGTGTCACTGATCTGCACACAACACCCCATCATGTCAAACTACAATTATGTTTCTAGAAATGTTTACAAATGAAACGCTTTTGTTATGGCGAGCCTAAATGAGTTCAGGAGTACAAATGTGCTAACAAGTCACATAATAAGCTGCGTGGACTCAATCTGCGTGCAATAATAGTGTTTGACATGAGTTTTAAATGATTGCTGTACCCCACACATACTGTACAATTACATACAAGCACAGATTCAACCACAAAGGCCAGGGACTTTTTCCAATGGTTCGCAAAGAAGGGCACCTATTGGTAGATGGGTAAAAAAAAAGCAGACATTGAATATCCGTTTGAGCATGGTGCAGTTATTAAATACACTTTGGTTGGTGTATCAATATCCCCAGTCACTACAAAGATACAGGCGCCCTTACTAACTCAGTTGCCGGAGAGGAAAGAAACTGTTCAGGGATTTCACCATGAGGCCAATGTTGATTTTTAAAACAGTGATCGGAGATAACTGAGGATGGATCAACAACATTACTCCAAAATACTAACATAAATGACAGAGTGAAAAGAAGGAAGCCTGTAAATAAAAAAATATTCTTAAAAATGTATCCTGTTTGCAGTAAGGCACTAAAGTAATACTGCAAAAATGTGTCAAAGAATGTAAATACAAAGCGTTATGTTTGGGGCAAATCCAACACATCACTGAGTTCACTCTTCATTTCTGGTGGTGGCTGCATCATGTTATGGGTATGCTTGTCATCGTCAAGGACTAGGGAGTTTTAAGGATAAAAAAAACGGAATAGAGCGAAGCACAAGCAAAATCCTAGTGAAAACTTGGTTAAGTCTGCTTTCCAACAGACACTGAAATTCACCTTTCAGCAGGACAATAACCTGAAACACAAGGCCAAATATACACTGGAGTTGCTTACCAAGACGACATAGAATGTTCCTGAGTGGCCTAGTTACAGTTTCTACTTAAATTATCTTAAAAATCTATGGCAAGACTTAAAAATGGCTGTCTAGCAATGATCAACAACCAACTTGACAGAGCTTGAAGAATTAGGAAAAAAATATTGTGCAAATATTGTACAATCCAGATGTGCAAAGCTCTTAGAGACTTACCCAGAAAGACTCACAGCTGTAATCGCTGCCAATGATTCTAACACTTATTGACTCAGGGGGTCGAAAACTTATCTAATCAAGATATGTTAGTGCTTTATTTTCCATGCATTTCTTAAAACTTGTCATTAGTGTTTTGTGTAGATCATTGACAAAAAATTACAATTATATCAATTTTAATCCCACTTTGTAACACAAAGTCAAGGGGTGTGAGTAGATAGTGATTATCAACGTTGACACTGTACTGTATATGATATGAGTTTTATTATATGGAAATGTGAAGTGATTCATGACAATTAACGTCACCCTGCTACGTCACCCTCTCCATCCTCTTTTCTCCATTCTTCTCATGCCTCTCTTTCTCTGTCTTTTCTCTCTTCTCTTCGACATGTCCCTCCCACCCCTCCCTCTCTGTGTGTCTGTCCTTCACTAGCAGCAGTCAGTGGAGCCTTGGTTGCTCTGCCTGAGCTCTGATCTCGCCACATGAAAATAGAACATAAATCGATTTGAACTGATAAGAATGAAAGACTCATGGATATTAAACAGCCAGCGCTATCCTCTCTCTCTCTCTCTCTCTCTCTCGCTCCCTCACTCTCTCACTCTCACTCTTTCTCCTCTCTCTTTCCTCCAAATCATTGACTGTAACAGTGTTCAATGTTTGCACGGGCCCCGCTGTGTGTATCTGCTGCCCATCTCTGTGTGACTGAAGCCAGTCTTAAGTTCCCTGCAGCCACGCAAAGACAGGATTTATGCTGATGAGGGCATAGGTTGCCGAGCACATGTTGGGAACACGGACCTGTTATCATTATGCCATTCTCTGACATGAGCCCCCATTAACCCCTTACCCACTATCTCTCTCTCTCTCTCTCTCTCTCTCTCTCTCTCTCTCTCTCTCTCTCACACACACTCTTTCTTTCTTTTTCTCTCTGTCTCTCTCCAATTCCTTTCTTCCTCTCTCTCTCTCTTTCTCCATCTTTCCCTTGTTTTCTATCTCTACCCACTCCGTCTCTCTCTTTCTGTCACGATATGCTGAATTATTTGTATGGTCAGGCTAAAATGAGTGTTAGTTATGCTCTTCTACAATTTAGGAATATACTGTCCCCTGTATTCCAATGAAATGCCTGGATGCTTCTGTTACCTGGTATGGCTCAGAGGGCTTTTACTGACATGCTCAGAATGAGTTTATTCTTGAGCTGGTGTACAACTGCTATGGGCTCTGAAGTGTGTGTATGTGTCCACATGGAAAATATTTTATGCCCAGTTGTGTTAACAGATGGTTTAATAAAAAACATTTTTGTAACTTAAACTTGTTTCGTGTTGTTCACATTGTCTGATGTTATAGTCTTGTTTTTTTGAAGGCCATTTACTGCCTATCTCTATCTCTGTCTGTCTCTCACGCTCTCGTTCTCTCTATCTTACGTTCTCTCTCTCTCTCCCTCCGGTTCTCTCCCACTCTGTCTCTATCTCTGTCTGTCTCTCACGCTCTCGTTCTATCTTACATTCTCTCTCTCTCCCTCCGCTTCTCTCCCACTCTGTCTCTATCTCTGTCTCTCACGCTCTCGTTCTCTCTATCTTACATTCTCTCTCTCTCCCTCCGGTTCTCTCCCACTCTGTCTCTATCTCTGTCTCTCACGCTCTCGTTCTCTCTATCTTACATTCTCTCTCTCTCTCCCTCCGGTTCTCTCCCACTCTTTCTCTCATTCTCGCTCGCTCTCGCTCTCTCCCTCTCGTGCTCTCTCTCGCTCTCTCCCTCTCGCTCTCTCTCTCTTTCAGGAAAGTGAGGGAGACTCTTCCTGTCTTCAGGCAGTTCTTCAGTTCAGCCTTCAGTCTTACGCACGTCAACCTGTCTTCTATGAAGCTCCCTCCGGACACTCTGAGGTGAGATAGGGACTCCGCTCTGGCCACTTCCCAAAATGTCGAACTCACGCTCGACTACCTCAGTTGACGTCAGTCCATCCTTTATTTACCTGCACTTAATGGATTCTTTAACATGTGTGTATTGTCAAAGGTGTTTTGTTGGTAAATCCAATCTCCCTATCAAGGTGTCTTTTTTTTGTGTGTAGCACTTTACCACGCTTCCTGCGTTTCAGTTGAAGCACTTACTGGTCCTTGGCCAAGTAGTTCTAGGAATCTCTAAACTCCTTTTCTCCCACATCCTTTAAGATTGCTGTAACACCCCTCAGTGTGTGTGAATAGAAATCCACATGGTTTCCTGTTAGGGAAGTTGATGGAAAAAATCCGTCACGGTAATTAAGAAAACAATTTGAAATGAGTTTGGTATGCATTGACCTTTCTTGACCTCCTCTCTCTCTCGCTCCATCTCTCCATCTCTGCCTCTCTCAGAGCTCTGTTCCTTGGCCTGTCTTCCAACCCTCACATCAGTGACCTACACCTGGACCTCAGCTGCTGTGAGGTACGGCGCCTGTCTGTCTGAATTGCCTTGCCTTCCTGTCTCTCCGTTTGACTGATTTAGTCTTCTCTCTCTCGCTCTCTCTTTTTCTCTCTCTCAGTTGAGGTCTGCTGGTGCTGGGGTGCTCCAGGAGCTGTTTCCCAGAGTGGCCTGTATTGGTAGTCTGGACATCTCAGACAACGGTGAGTGACCCTTGTACCTTTCGCTTCCCTACGCATGCCACAGTCTTATGAGTATTTTCAGGGCTAACATAAACGCCAGTTTATATGTATTAGCTGATATACTGTGCATATGTGTCTCTCAGGGTTGGATGCTGATCTGCTAGGGGTCATCCCAGCCTTCTCCAGACACCCCTCCCTCAAACACTTGCTGCTGGGCAAGAACTTCAACATCAAGGGCCGGTAGGGACAGTAATCCGTCCTCCACAGGCACGTAAAGAAATACGCACTGGGAAGATGTGTCTTTTGTCTAACAGTGGCAATTATGTGTCTGCAGGGTGCTGGATGAAATTCTGCAGAAACTAGTGCAGTTAGTGCAGGAGGAAGAGTGTGTGAGTTTCATAATGCACGTGAACACACACTGAGACACGCGCGCGCGCACACACACAAACTCATACACGTACGATCCAGGTATGTTTATGTACTCGCATCTCTCACCCACTCACTGCCATACTCTACGCAGGCACACTCACTTGTGTATGTTCTCTCCAGCCCTAGTGAATGATTCATTGGGACGTGCTTTATTGTCTCGGCTCCGGGCTTCTCTCTCAGCGCAGATGCACCATCACCATGACGAGCTCGCTCAATTATTTACCGCTGTTGACGCTGATCACTCACAAACATAACACAAACATACAGCACTCAAAGACACACGCACACGCATACACACGCACGCACGTATACCCACACTTTACAAATTCACTTCAGTTTTGAGAGCCCTTATCCTCTCTTGCCCCTTTCTCCCTCTCACCCCCTCTCTCCGTCTCTCCATCCTCAGGCCCTGCAGTCCCTCTCTCTGGCGGACTCGCGCCTGCGCTCTCGGGGCACAGTGCTGGTGAACGCTCTGGGCAGCAACACCTGCCTGCGCAAGGTGGACCTGAGTGGGAACAGCCTGGAGGATGCGGGGGCTAAGATGCTCAGCAAAGCCCTGCAGATCAACACAACACTCAGGTAAGAGAGAGGGAGCTAGGGAAAGTATGAGCGAAAGAGAGGGAGAAAGGGGGCTGGTAGAGAGCGAGAAAGGGGGAGGGAGGGAGGGAGTGAGGGAGGGAGGGAGACAGAGAGATGTGGGAAAGTTCATTATACAGTTGCTTTGCTGTAGTTAATGCAGTGATAATGTAATGATAGGGGTTGTGTTACATCTCTCAATACACTCTGTAATGAACACAGTGCAACTTGGAATGTACAAGCACTTCTTTGCTTATTCATGCTGTGCAATTCTGAATTTGCAATTTGACAGGTGTCATGAAAGTGAGCTTTAGTTTTCAAGTCAATTATTATTCAAATGATCTCTCCCTTTCTCCTTTTATCTATCTCTCTCTTTCTCCTTCTTTCTTCCTCCAATTTGATCCTTCTAAGGAGTGTGACGTGGGATCGCAATAACACCACGGCTACAGGATTCCAAGATGTGGCTCGGGCCCTGGAACAGTGAGACACACACACCCCAACACACACACACACCCACTCACTCAAACAAACTTGAACACGAGGGACATGAATAAAAGTCAAAAGACAAGAAACGTATATCTCTGAGCTTGCCTTGCAGTCGTTGCACAGTGTTTCATCAGCACCCTGACCTGTTTGTGAGGCAGGGCTGCCTGTTTTAAGTTCTAGTGGCAAGGATTCACATAAAGAGGAGAATACATTAGAGTGATAGCCACTACTGCATCAAGCATTTCCATTCTGTACTAATTAAAGGCAATTACTCATAACTATAATCGAAAAGGTAGCGATTTGTAATGATTTCTTGTTTTTTCCTCTCTTCTTTTTTTTCTCGCTCACTCATTCTCTTGACAGTAACTTCACCCTGCATTACATGTCCATCCCCCTCAATGATGTCACACAGGCTTACCGGAGTGCCCCTGAGAAGATTGACCAAGCGCTGACCAGGGTGGGTCACCTGGGGTGTGATGTCACACCATGACATCATGACTGTTGTCAGCAGCTTATCTCATATCCATCTCTCGTGTGTTCATATTTCTGCCCTGTTCACTTTGCTTCGTCAAACCATCTCTTCTCTCTGTTGCTCGTCTTCTTTCACCTCCAACATTCCTCCTTTCCCACCCCTCTCACTTTGTTCCTCAGATCCAGCGTGCTCTGTTGAGGAACAACCAGACCCAGAGGTTCTCTCAGAAACAGGCTCTTCGTCTGCACCAAGGCCTGGTCACCAGCACTGCTGAACAGGTACAAATACTGTGTGCTTATGTAAACTGTGTAATTTTGGCGAGAAAGACAGTCTTCGAGTCAAAACCCCACGGACTGACGGCTGTGTGTGTGTGTGTGTGTGTGTGTGTGTGTGTGTGTGTGTGTGTGTGTGTGTGTGTGTGTGTGTGTGTGTGTGTGTGTGTGTGTGTGTGTGTGTGCGTGTGTCAGGTGATGGAGCGGCTGTGTGTGCGTGTACAGCAGCAGGTGTGTGCTCTCCGAGGCTCAGAGGAAGGAGAGGAGCTGCAGGCTGCCAGACAGGTCCTGAAGGAGGCCAGAAACTCCCGTGCGGTAAGTTGGCGTGTGCGTAAGCATGCGTGTTTATATATTCTAAACCACTCTCTCTGTCTCTCTCAGCTATACTGTGTGCGTATGTGCGTGTGTGTGTGTGTGTGTGTGTGTGTGTGTGTGTGTGTGTGTGTGTGTGTGTGTGTGTGTGTGTGCGTTGAATATGCATATGTACGTGTGTTGAAATATTCTAAGCTCCTCTCTCTCCCTCTCTCCCTCTCAGCTCTATCCATCTCTGTGTGAGCTGGCCCATGTTCTCTCAGTGGACGGGCCTGTCAGACAGAAACTGGACTCTCTAGCAGGAGAGCTGGCCAAGGCTGCTGACAAGGAGCTACAGGTAGGCCACTCAACACTCCTCTCCACCTGCATGGTTAGAGTTAGACTATGATGGATTAATTAAACGATAGATGGATATATATATATATACATTCTTTGGCAGGAGACCCGGCCAAGGTTGCTGATAAGGAAATATGGGTACTGTGATTCTTATTGTAGACAGGACTTATTGAATGAGGGAATAACACATTGATGGCTTTATTGACTGATCATTCCCAGGTGATAGTGGACTCCATGGTGTCTCTGTGTCGGGAGCTGTGTCCCATGTCCTCCTCCTCAGCTGAGCGACTCAACCCTCCGCTCTCCTCCATCTCAGAACGCGTCTCCATCCCTCGCTCCACCATCCGCACCGCCCTGATGGAGAGAGCGGCACAGGACATCAACAGAGCCCTGGAGTAAGAGGGGGAGGAAAAAAAGAGGGTCTAGACTAAAGAGAAGGTTGTGAATAGAGAATTTGAAGGAAGTATTCACTCTCTCTCTCTCTCCCTCTTTCTCTCTCTTTCTCGTTCTCTGTTTTTATCTTTCACCCTCAGGGACGTGAAGCTGTCGGTGGTCTCCTATCTGACCAACTCCATAGTGGATCAGATCCTTCAGGAGCTCTACACCACTCACAAAACCCTGGTACTAACACACACACTACTCTCTCTGTGCTCGATGTGTCTTTACCTCTATGCACTGTGTACCTCTGTGACCTCTGTGTACCTCTGTGTACCTCTGTGACCTCTGTGTACCTCTAGAACAGTAACTTGTTCAATCTCAGTTTCATCTCCCCACCATCTCACACCAGTGAGCATAGTCTCAGACCAGGCCAGTTCCCATTGTGTCGGACCAGTAATATAGTATTGTAAATGTCTCTCTGTTGTCTTAGCTGTGTCAGGTGTCCCAGGTGAAGCGTTTGGATGACGCAGGGACAGGCAGACGCACCATCAGACAATCCAGAATCACAGACTCACTGGACTTCCCCGACGAGGAAGGCCTGGGCATGAACATCGTAAGTGTGTGGGCAGGTGTATATGTGTGCGTCTACGAGTGCATTTTTCCATTGCTCTATCACGTTGCCTTTCCTCTCCCTTGTGTCTTACTAGGACACCATCGCCATCAAGAAACGTAGCTCCAGAACCAGAAGGATTCGTCCAGTGTCAACCAGATTGAGTGAGCTTACCTTAAGTTCAGACGAAAAGTCAAAAAAGTTATATTACAGTTCGTAGAAACATGTCAAACGATGTATAGAATCAATCTTTAGGATGTTTTTATCATAAATCTTCCATAATATTCCAACCGGACGATTACTTTGTCTTCAAAAAAGAAAAGGAACACAGCTAACTCTCATGTGAGCGCGCGCCACTGAGCTCATGTCATTTTCTCTGTCATCTACTTCCAGGAGCTCTTATTCTCTCCCTATTCACAGTAGAAGTATGAAACAACGTTCTAAAGACTGTTGACATCTAGTGGAAGCCTTAAGAAGTGCAAAATGAACCCTAAGTCATTGTATACTGTATAGGCAATCACTTGAAAAACTACAAACCTCAGATTTCCACACTTCCTGGTTGGATTTGTCTCAGGTTTTTGCTTGCCATATGAGTTCTGTTATATTCACAGACGTCATTCAAACAGTTTTACAAACTTCAGAGTGTTTTCTATCCAAATCTACTAATAATATGCATATCCTACCTTCTGAGCCCGAGTAGCAGGCAGTTTACTACAGGCATGCCGTTCATCCAGACGTCAAAATACTGCCCCCTACTCTAGAGAAGTTAATAATAAGGTTTTCATGCAGGGCATTTTATGTCGATTAACATGAATTTGACCCAACTTTTATCTTCTCTCCCTCCCTTTTAGGTCTTGGTGATGATCCCACCTCCTCCCCGCTTCACTCTGGCCCCCTATCCCGCTCAGCATCATGGGAGGATCTGTACACCCTGCCTACCCAGGGTGCACCACTGCGCCACGTGACACAGGTCAGGCCACGGCCCCCGCGAAGGCACTGTCGAGGACAAGTCCCCGTGGAAACAGTGAGTCAACTCTGACCTGTAAAGAAGAGCCAGACCCAATCCCAAATCAACCCTTAGCCCCCTAAGCACTTCATACAGATCTGAAAGCTGGTCAAGTTGAAAGTTCAAACTTACCCACTAGGCTGGGTGAAATGTGATACATACAATACTTATCCAATCATTTTGGTTAAACTTCAGTACCTAGGGGGTAGGGGTTGACCAGGCCTCTGAGCCAAACAAATCTATTCACCGCTCAGTTTTAGTCATCCTGGTTTTTCATGCCAGAGGCATTCCAAAAATAGGTTTCTTTATGACTGTGAATCTGTCGCATTATCTCATGACTCACTCGTTTATCACGTTCTCCAATCCACAATGCCCCAAGGCATCTCTCTGTTGGCAGCATATCAGATTCCTCAGCTGCGTCCCAAATGGCACACTTTTCCCTATATGGTGCGCTTCTTTATGACCAGAGCCCTATGGGCCCTGGTCAAAAGCAGTGCACTGTATAGGGAGTAGGGTGTATGTACATGATACATGATAATTGCACATGATAGAACGGCAGTAGTTTCAGTGTGACAGCAGAATTTGTGTTGGTGTCTGTAGTGTAAACCTGTTATCTCCGTCCTCTCAGCACTGTTCAGAGAACGGAGGAGTCAACATGCTGGAGGATGGACTGCCTGATTTCTTTACCAAGAGAGTCCTGCCTGACAGGTAGGCTACGCACAATTCACACACACACACTCACCCACACACACACACTCACACACACACACATGCACTCTCAGTGACCCAGCTACCCATATCTTTATCTCTCCCCACCAGTCAGCTGTCACTACTCCATCAAGCTCAGTCCCTGAGGAGGAAGAAGAGACGCAGTGTGCTGTCGATCTTCTCCGGGTTCCGCAAGAATCGCAACTCCACCATCTCCAATCAGGAAACAGAGTACGGAGGGAGTCCTGAAAAGTCATGCACACATTTAGTTGATTTATTGACGAATATATGATTACAGGTCCTTGTTATAAATTGTTAACAACAACTATTTAATAATTGTTTATTGTCAGTTTATCAGTTTATAATACGTCTCTGTCTCGTTCTCGGTCTCTCTCTCTCTCAGTAGTGGCTCGGAGAACGTGTACTCTATGATTCAGCACCCTAAGGATCATGGGAAGGGGGAGGCCATCATTGAGGTGGGAGCCAATGGGAGGATGATGCCGTCCCCTAGGCCCATTCAGGGCACACCACTGCATGGGATGAGGGGGGCCAAGCCCAGCCCCCACTGCCTCACACAGCGACAGGTAGGAACGTACCACTGTAGGTCTGTCCCTAGTTCATGAATAGGGCCAGGAGTTTTACCTGACTAGTCATCTCCTTGTCTATCCCACTCATTACAAAATGCATCACAGTACAGCATACATGCTTTTACATTCTATGTAATCTATTACATAGAATGTAATGCGGTTCTTCAGAGACTCCCCTACTACCTCAGCTCATGTATTAATTGGAGATCCAGCAATTTTCAGACCCACTCTCTGGACTGGATGGTTCTGGAGGTCCTGCGGGTCTCCACTGACCTAGGGAAAAATGCTGTGATGGAACATTTTATGTTTGTGCTTGTCTAATAACCAATTGCTGTGTTCATGTAAGAGACTGATTGAACGAATCCTCACTGTCAGTATCTGCAATTTGGCAGTACGCCCAGAACCTTGTTTTGAGAACAAAAGGATATCTCAGTTTTAAGGTCTCAGCTTGGAGAGAAGAAGCCTCCTGAGGTATTGGTCTGTCACATGTTATGAACCAGTATTGGTCGGTCACATGAATGAAGCAAAAGTTAATAATGAATTAATTATATATGATGAATAAGCTAAATCTTGTAAATATAACTTGCCAGCAGTATATAAGAGGACTAACGGGACTGCCTCGGTAGAGCTCCTGACAGATGTGTACTATGGCATCCAGTTTGTTGAAACCTCTCCTGTTAACTGTTAATGAACAATGATTCATTTAAGATTGACTTCGAGTGTCCCATGTGTAGAATTTCCATGAGAATGCTTTTAGTTTTTATACCCCCAGCTTATGGAATAGCCTTCAGGCCACCTTGACATTAGACTTGCTGGTCTCCATTGGACAGTTTAGACTGAGTTTAAGCAAGGTGATATGTGAGAGTTGTTTGTTTTGATTAATCTTGTATTTATATTATTATCTTACATTATTTGTATTAAATTGTGTATGTTCATGTTCGCAGGGCTCCTTTGTAAATGAGACCCTGGTGTCAATGGTGACCCACCATGTAAAATTAAAATGAAATAGTAAAAATTGCATATATGACACAATGTAAGCCTTACAATCTACTCTCTTCACTCTGTCTCTCTCCTACCTTCCAGCCTTCAGATCTGATCGGGATGGTATACAATTGTATCGGAGCAGAAGACGAGGACTCAGACAGTAGCTTTGAGATCAGACCAGTGGACAGAGACACAGACAGACAGAAGGACCCACAGATTGCATCAGACACCCAGACAGAGTCCCGTGCCAATGGACATGCAATGTCCTCCGCGTCTCTGACAGACAAACAGGCTGACATACAGACGGACATACAGACGGACATACAGACTGACAGACAGACTGACAGACAGACTGACAGACAGACAGACCCAGTCAGTCAGGACCTGCCGATGCCCAGCACTCAGACAGACACACAGACGGCGGTGGAGAGACGGACAAAGGAGACAGAGGGGACGGAGTCCATGGAGGACAGGAAGGAGGGTGCCCCCTGTGGACAGAAACCAGAACCCCCTTCTCAAAGCAGCAAGCCCAACCTGGCCAGCATTAAACAGAGACACCTGCAGGGAAGCTCCGGTACTGCAACATAAATAACAAGAGGTGTATTAACTAGAGGTGTATTAACTAGAGGTGTATTAACTAGAGGTGTATTAACTAGAAGTGTATTAAGTAGCTCTGAGTCTCTACTTTTATCCAATGTAAAAAACACAATTTCAAATGTTGCTACATAAGACCAATTTGAGCCGGTCGGTCTGCATGTGCTAGAATATGGATATAGAGTTGTTACAGAATTACAATTTCACTTTTGTTTCACACTTTTTTTCTTTGTAGAGAAATCAACTGATGGTATCAGATGGATAGAGGGAGACAGGGTAGAAGAGGAGAATAATGAAAAGAGACGTGAGGGTGTGCAGAAAGACAGAGGGGCAGAGGGGCAGCGTCCCCCCATTCCTGAAAAGGTGTGTCTGTTTGTCCGTTTGTGTCTCCTCGTTTCTTGTATCGCTGTTTGTTGCTTGTATGTATTGTTAAGTCATTGAGACAGACACAATCTATCTCCACAGCCTGGTAAAGATAAGACCTCTCCAAAGACACAGCCTGCTGTCACCCCGCCTGAGGAAACCACCAATGAGAAGAAAACCACACCTCCTGTTCCACCTGCCTCTGCCAAGCCCTCCTTTGATTTGTCTAAAGCTCCTGTCAGTCAAGACGAAGGGACTAATGAGAAGAAAAGCCTTCCTCCTGTGCCTCCTGCTTCTACCAAGCCTGTGTTTGAATCTCCGGATCATGCTGGTTGTCAAGGTACCACTATGATGGAATTTCACTGAAGGTGGTTTTATTAAGAAATGATTGTAGTGATAATTGATAACGCTCTGGAAAAGAACGTCTGCTAAATGACTAAAATGTAAATAAAAATGCGCATGCAGTCCCAAAAATGATCAATGGCTATGAATATTGTATTATTGTTGTTGTTGATGATGGTGATGATGATGATGATGATGGCGGCAGGTTGAAATTTTGACTATTTAATCAGATGAGGAGGGAGGAAGAAATGGTTATCCACTGAAGCCGCATCGCAACAGGAAGGCATACTCATGTGACATGGGTATGTGTGAGGGTGAGCGTGAGTGGGCTCACTGCATGTGTTAATGTGTGCTGTACGTCTGTACATACATGTTTGTCTCTACAGATCCTTGCATGCATACGCTTGTTTTACACTATCATTTGAATTCCGCTGTTTCAATTCCAATTTGGGATTTGATGCATTTATTTGCTTGCTACTTCAGTCATTGAATGCTGACTCATTGTGTCTGTTAGGTACGCTGACCATTCCTCTGTCCGTCCCTCTGCCAGGGACTATCCAATAGATCTCTGCTTATCATGACTCTTACATTACTGCAACTACCCCCTGTCACCAGTCACCGTCTGTGTGGCCCTGTGTGTATGTCTCATATCATTTCCCTTCAGGCATGGAACGGAATAGCCCCAACGATCTGGATACGGGGTCCTCAGATCGCAAACCCCCTGTGAAAAGACCCAGACTCCCAGAGAAAAGAAACATATCTCTGGACTTCCCCAGGATTGTCTGTATGTATCTGCTTCTCTGGACCCCTCTCTGTGTCATACTGTATGAGTATGTGCAAGCATGGGAATGTTCATAAGCTACTATACTGTAAGCCTCCTTTTCATGACTCAGTGGTGAAAGAGAGAATTGACATGGTATTGACAGTCTACCCAATGTGTCACATGATCAGAGAAAACACTGGGCCATGCTGGGCCATTAGAATCCTGTTGACTGCGGCCTAGGCATTGTTTGGGGATATGAGGGAGAGTCACCTTTCTAATACTTAATGGTAGATAAGACGAGGCCAAACAAGGACTCTGACTTTCAAATCTCTCTCTGTCTAGGTCCTGAGAGTCCAGAGCCCGCCAACGACAATGGCAAGATGTCATCATAACAACAACAGACAGGAGGCGAAGACAACATTCTGGACAACTAGAGGGAGAGGAGGGTGAAGAGATGGAGAGAAAAGGGACATTATGAACTTGATCACCATAGACCCAACTGTGGTTTTCCTCCTATACAGTATTAATTTCCTTCATATTTACGAAACATGCATGTACTCTGCTTTTTTCCTCCCTCATACTTAGTTGCACTTGCTTTCATTCCTTTGCAGAGAACACACACACACACACACACACACACACACACACACATTTTTACCTTTATATTTTAGTCATTTAGCCAACGCTCTTCTCCACACAGACACACACACACAGAGAGGTCTCTGAGGGCCCTCTGGTATTCTCATGCCACTGTTATTTCTTGCACTTCTTGTTGTACAAAAAGCTTTGATCATACTTCTTATTCTGCCTAGTCTCTCTTTTATTGACAATCTGTGACACTGTTACTGTAAGAATGAGTTGGTATGTATTCTAAACCAGTATTATGTAATTATTGAATATAAGTGAACAAACTCTGCACTAACCATTGTTATTGCCAAGTCATTACATGGTAACAGGTAACATTCATGTTTTTATTTACAATAAGGATAAGATGAATGTGAGTGTGTTGCAAGGATGTTTTTCCCATTGAGAAGATGGTAATGACATGTATTGTTTATCATTATTATTATTATTATTATTACAGTAATCTAGTAGTTGGTCTATAGAACAATGGCAGTTTTAATCTGTTTTATTCATATTTTACCGGACTGAAATTAGTATATTTTCTAAAAATGCTAATATAATTAATCAATCAATAAAATTGACTTAACTAAAGGAACCAAACTGATGATGCACTATCTCAGGTGAAAACAACCCTAACCTGACATTAGGATTTGACCCTCTGAAAATGACATTGATGGATTTTGGAGCAATACTATGGACGGGGCAGCAGAGGGCGCTAAATACTTAGAGCTGAGTGATGAAACAGACTTGGATGAAACACAAGTTAGAGGCACAGACTGTGCCTGAGCAATGTCTGTAAAAAATGTATTTAATAGAATTGGTAGCGTCCATTTGTTTGAAGTAGGCTTTAAAGGGATTTCAACTGACAGATGGGCCAAGAATACATTAATCAATGAATTAGGCAAATATTAAATTGGCTGTGTTAAAAGTCCACATTCATTAATCATGTCATGAATAATGTCACAAAATACACACACACACACACACACACACACCATTTGGATTTAAAAGACCAGAAAGCACCTCTGACGCCAAAAGCTCCTCTTTCACGCCTGAGTTTGACAGAGTGAAAGATCACACCTCTATAGCAGAGGACAGTGCACATTCAGGAGCTTTGCTAATCACATTCATTAGTCAGTATGGGGATAAGCTAGTTTAAATCTGGAATCCTGAATGGTGAAACTGCCACGTCCGTTTGTGATCATTGCAAACGCGATGTTTTTTTGTTTTTCACCATGATGCGCGACGCACCTGTAGTTTGTCTGCAGAACAAAAACCATGACAACGCCCGTGGGGTGGACAGTGTCGCTGTTTCCCCCTACTGCGGATTCCATCTTTAAATATACAAAGATCTGTACCTTTTTTGTAAGGGAAAACCAAGTCTGAGATTTCTAAGTGCAAATTACAAACTTCAGAAGCCTTTTAAAACCTGAAGTGCATTGCAGGAAAGTTCTGCAACAGTGTGATCAAATTAAGATCCTACATCTGTAGATGATGATAAGAAACAAACTCTTAAAACTTGTTATTTGGAGTGTCTGCTAAGTATGTTCATGGATGAATGGATATACTTTATTGATCCCAAGAAGCTGACATCATCATTGTGGCTCAGTTGGTAGAGCATGGTGTTTGCAACGCTAGGGTTGTGGGTTCGATACCCACGGGGGACCAGTATGTAAAAAATGTATGAAATGTATGCATTCACTAATGTAAGTTGCTCTGGATAAGAGCGTCTGCTAAATTACTAAAATGTAACAGTTAGAGACCGCTGTGTCAAATGATAGACAGCATGATTCCCCTCATTCTTCTTTAAATATTGCAGGCTACCTTGTGAAAGGATGGCTGTCATCTAACTAAGTTTCAAATCGGCTGGTATTTGACCCCTGTTGCTTTGACCTTGTAGAGGATCATTCCGCACAACATGGCAACGGTTGTTAGGAGACACCCAGCCATGAACACCATGTTCATGTTGGTCACTGAAAAGACAAGAAAGCAAGTCAACACCCTTTTCACCAAAACTCTTTGCGAAACACAAAAACACCTTTCCATTCAGACTGAAATGTAGGTTGAGATGCTAATGCCTGTTAGGACAAGACTTGCAGATTAGAACTGTTGTAACTTCAACCATTCAAAGTACAACATTTGACTTCTAGCTTGTCCTGAGCTATATTTACACTCAGCTATAGTTACCTAAGCTTTTGGAAGTCTCAGGCACAAAGGACCCTGGGACACTGGCAGTTTGTATAAGGGCCTCTCTCTTGCGGTGGTGGTGACCAGCAGACTGAGGGAGGTTGAGTTGACGCAGCCCTGTGCACACCGGGTGTTGAGGTTCCCAGCCTCACACAGGATTACTGAACAGCTAATGTACACCTACAGCCAGAGAGGTCAAAGGTCACTGAACTGAGGGGATATCACCCAGATAGGACCCTTGAATCATCCAGCAGTCTGTTCCCATTTACGTGCATTCCAATGAATTTGAAAGCTTCCATTCCGAACCGGAAATGTGTCTCGTGAAGGGCTGAGAAGATTTGAACAGTTTCGTCCACATTGCATCTGGTAAAAAAACTACTAATACTCTTTCCTTCAGACAATCTGTTAATGGCATATCTCGTACTCATAAATAGAGAATTTAGCGTACTCTGCTCAAATGCTTGTACTAAAATAAATACAAACGTTGGTTTCCACAAGCCTTTCAAAATAAAAATAAACAAAGAAAAGTGCACCTGTTACTTACAGGAGGTGACCTAATAGAAGTTCTTCCTTAACCTCCAAAAGTCTAAGCCGTTGGGTGGGGGGGTGGGGGGGTCTACTAAGTTAACATAGGCAGAGTTCTTCTGTCCAGTGTCTGTGTTCTTTTGCCCATCTTAATCTTTTATTTTTATTGGACAGTCTGAGTTATTACTTTTTCTCTGCAACTCTGCCTAAAAGGCCAGCATCCTGGAGTTGCCTCTTCACTGTTGACGTTGAGACTGGTGTTTTGCGGGTACTATTTAATGAAGCTGTCTGTTGAGGACTTGTGAGGCGTTTGTTTCTCAAACTAGACACTCTAATGTACTTGTCCTCTTGCTCAGTTGTGCACCGGGGCCTCCCACTCCTCTTTCTATTCTGGTTAGAGCCAGTTTGAGCTGTTCTGTGAAGGGAGTAGTACACAGCGTTGTACAAGATCTTCATTTTCTTGCAATTTCTCACATGGAATAGCCTTAATTTCTCAGAACAAGAATAGACTGAAGAGTTTCAGAAGAAAGTTATTTGTTTCTGGCCATTTTGAGCCTGTAATCGAACCCAGAAATGCTGATGCTCCAGATTCTAAAGAAGGACAGGTTTATTGCTTCTTTAATCAGAGCGACAGTTTTCAGCTGTGCTAACATAATTGCAAAAGGGTTTCTAATGATCAATTAGCCTTTTAAAATTATAAGCTTGAATTAGCTAACACAATGTGCCGTTGGAACACAGGAGTGATGTTAGCTGATAATGGGCCTCTGTAGATATTCCATAAATATTCCATAGATATTCCAGCTACTATAGTCATTTACAACATTAACAATGTCTACACTGTACTTCTGATCAATTTGATGTTCTTTTAATAGACAGAAAATGTGCTTTTCTTTCAAAAACAAGGACATTTCTAAGTGACCACAAACTTTTGAACGGTAGTGTGTATATATATATATATATATATATATATACACACACGCACATAGATATATATTTTTTTGGACACATACTTAACCCCTTATTTTTGTTGGCACAAAACTACCTCCATACTTCCATTCCATTTGTACGTGTTACCTTACGAGTCCCGTGACACTTGAGGGTCGTAGAGAAAAAAGGAGAACACCATCACGTTCATGAGCGTCTCATTCCATAGAGTGGTCATATAAGTTCAGACGCTACAGATGTTTTTGTGAGATGACCAATTTTTAGGATGTATCCTGGTCTAACAAACAGCTATGTAGCTCTGCCACTTTCGAGTGCAGAGGCAGAAGGGAGACATAGGCAGATGCGGTTGAATGAGACAACCCATGCAAAAACAGATTTCTCTAGCTTAAACTGACAGATTTTGATGGGGATTTTTTTATTATGTTAATTAGATTGACGCATGGGTGTGTCAATAAACTCTTAATGATAAGGCCTATGGGGCTCTCTGTTTGTAAGGCATGGATATAATATGCCTCCCTCTGTAACAGAACGTTCTCTCTATCACCTCCTCTCTTAAGTGGCTGTACAACTTCTAAGCCATTGAAGGTCATTTCGTCCTGTCTGACCACATTAAAATGTTTGGCTACTGGGGACTTCTCGTCACCAGATCTGATGTCGGTCTTGTGCTCTGTAATAAAAACGTCCCAATTAAAACTTAAAGAATATTTCACTGAGTGCAGGTTTGTCTTTTCTTCCAGTACGTCACGTATTCAATCATACTCCAACGCTACTGATGAGCGGCCATTATGCGGTCGGATGGATAGAGGCCTTTGTGTGCTCAGTCTCACCCGTATTCTATGATGGGGTGGTAGTTGGGGTTGTCATACGGCGCCGCTCTGCGGGATTCCACAAAGAACTCAGTGCTGTTGACGGAGGACGTGGCCTCGGTGTCCATGTAGATTATTTACTTCACCGCCACGTCTGGCGGGTAGTCAGGGGAAACACACTGGCTCGTCTGGTAAAACTCATACTGGTTTAGTGAACATGCCGAAGCCTTTCTCCATGACTGTGACGTTGTCCCTGTATGCGCTGAAGCCCAGGGTCACATTGCCATGTTTCTGCGTACTGGCTGTAGAAATGGATCTCCACCTGGTGTCGCCTGGTGATGATGTTGTTGGGGTTGTTGAAGGTGTGGATTTCGTTCTTGGAGATGAGGTTCTCGTAGTCAAATCAAACATGATTTATCGCATACGCCGAGTACAACCGGTGTAGACTTTTCAGTGAAATGCTTGCTTACAAACCTTTTCCAACGATGCAGAGTTTAAAAGTAATAACAACAAATAAAATTGTAACTAACACAAAAGGAATAAAATTCATACACAAGAATGGAGCTATATACAGGAAGTGACAGTACCAGAACAATGTGCAGAGGTACTAGGTACTTGAGGTAAATATGTACATGAAGGCAGGGTAAAGTGACTAGGTATTCGGAAAGATTACAATAAGAGTAAAATAAAGAAGAGAGTAGCAGCAGCATATGATGAGTGTAAAAGTGTGTGTGTGTGTGAGTGTGTGTGTGTGTGTGAGTGCGCGTATGCCTGTGTGTTTGTGTTGTGTCGGCATGCGTGTGTGTGTTTAATGCGTGTGCGTATGTAGTGTTTGTGAATGTGTGAGGGTATTGTGTCGTTGTAACACAGGGCAGCAGGAACTACTGGCCCACTCCTCACCAAAACCCTACGTATTGACCCTTTCTCTGAGGGAACAAAATCAGTCAGGCTAGTTTGTCCTTTTGGGGGCTAATATTTCATTAGACCAGGTTCAATATTAATAACGCAGACAAACACCCAGGAGTGAATAAGTCTCACCCAAAGAGATATCCATATAGCTATCATCCCCATATAATATTTTACACAAGACGCTACCCGCCCTACGGCCGGAAAATCAAAGGATCTAATGATCGTGATTCAATGCAATTTCATCTTGTGGACTGCAACCATAAGATAATTGTTCATTCAATAACCCTCTCTGCAAAGCAGAAATTCATTCATGCTGCTAATCAGCTATTTGCTACTTCCAGTTCAGTTAAAACTCACCTCTATCTGAGTGTCACAGGCATTGAGGGGGGGGGGGTGACTCCGATGACATGGGTGCTGTTAGAGATGCGTTGCAGATTGCGGGCAGAGTTGCTGGGGTCGTTGAGGCGGAGATGGTCCTCATGAATTCCAGTGATAGAGAACTTCTCCACTGTGGTGGATCATTTCTGCATTACCAAATGAGGAGAGTTACAAACTTCACACACCAGTCAGAGTTATACTTAAACTACATCTTTAATAATAAGAGCTTTGCAAAATCCCTTGACTTTCAATGATGCGCTATCTCTAATGAACCATTGAAAAGTGTCTACACAAAAGTACAAAGATCTTTTATAGCCAAGATACACCCCTCTCAACGTACATGACGAACCACAGATACATAGAATGGGTCACAAGGTTAAGTTTTGTATGAAAGATATCTATAAAACATAGCAGACAGCAACTGCTGTGTCAACAGTTTTCATTGTATAGACCAGTGTCTGGTCCTCCTACTCCAAACTGGAACCATCCCTCCCTGGTACGGTATAGAACAGAACCATTAGCTCCATGTTCTCTGGAATGCTCTTTAGGCTTTATTACCCAAAGACATCGTAAATCTCCTCTGTCAGTGCTATCTCATAGAGGCCCATCCTCAGTAAGACACACACACATATGTAGACAATGTTCCATTCTGTCCTCCTCCCTTCCTAATATTCTGCATAGCACCAGGGATATGTGAAAGACAAGCCTGACCTCTTCCCTCTCTGGGCCCCAAGTGACTGAGCCCCAGCTAAGGGAAAAGTGCAACTGCCAACATTCATCATCCAAATGGATACATTCTAATGACAAGTATCTCACATAAGCATATTATGCAAATTAAACATCTTAATTATCTATGTTACCCAACTAATTCTGATTCATCCGCCACACCACTTCCACTGTCATCTTCGTCTCGTGGCAAACCACTTTCGGCTGTGACTATCGCAGGAAATACTGTATCTTGTTATTGTAAAATCTATCAGTCTTATTCAAAACAATGGGATTGTAAAACCATGATTTGGGTTTGGGCCATTTCTACTTTCCTTCTTAATGATGGGCACTATGTGAAAAGTCAATCGATATCATGATAAATATGATTTTGATAAATATTTGAATTACTAGTACTAGTATGTATTCATGTAAACAGGTTTATCTGTTATTAAGATGCCTATTTACACTGCAACATAGATCATCCTCGATCATAAAATAATAACCCATTTCTGCGTCCACCAGGACACAGCTCATCTCTGATTGATAAATGCCTGACATGAAAGAGAAGATCAGGGTAAAAAACACAGAATAGGTCATATAGAATATAGAATAGGTCATACGTCCACATTAAATAATAACTTCTCTCAAGCTGCGTTGGGAAATGATAATTTCATAAAAGAGATGATGCTCCAGAGGAATGTAGGCTACCGGAAAGTACCAGAAAGTAGCAGAAAGTATCGAAGTACCAGAGCAGTTCTGGTGATGCTGCAGGACCAGTTGTCGTGCCCTCTTCACAACTGTCTTGGTGCGTTTGGACCATGATAGTTTGTTGGTGATGTGGACACCAAGGAACTTGAAACTCTCGACCTGCACTACTTCAGTCCCGTCGATGTTTCCTATAGTCCACGATCAGCTCCTTTGTCTTGCTGACAGTGGTTTCCCCCTTGTTCTCCTATAGTCCCGATAGAGAAGGGGTTTCCTGGTATAGTGTCAGTAAAGTTTCTCAAGGGTCCCTCCACAAAGGCGCTCCTCAGGGTCTTTGAGTTCCTCTAATGCCTCATTGAGCCCACCTTCCAGATGCCAACTTCCGAAGTGGAGGTCCCCAGGATTCTCAAAGACTCTGGGTAAATCAATAATTTTGCAAATCGTGTGATTCAAACATCAACTGACAATTTCTACATGTTTGCATGATAGCAGGTTCATGTCTACTGGCAACTAACTCTCTGCAGGCAAGTATCCATTTGCACTCTTTAAAAGTTCCATGTTCGCTGTGGGAGCTCCACATACCTGGCCACAGGTTTTAGGGGCTCTGACCTGGCTCATTGATACTGCGAAGCTAGGTATTAGACAGCCCAGTAGGAGATGACTGACTCTTTCTACAAGTACTACATGTCACAATTCCACCTGCAATTAGTGTCAAATGTCAATCACCTACCAGTAGTAATGACTGAGTAAACAAAGTAGGTTTAAAACATATTTACATTTGAATTCCGTGCGACTGCCCTTTATTTTTTCTGGACAGTTTAAACAACTTTCCGTATTTGACTTGAGACTGATTTGACATTATCTGGCCAGGTTTTGTAGTTTGCCACACGTGGATTACTCTACACTCATCCAGAGATAGTTGTAACAGATTAACTGTGGGGCAACAATTACCAGCATAGGAGTACTGGTCTTTTGGTGTAACAATTACTTGAAATGTATGATTTACTTATGAAGCTACATTTGGAATTTGTTATAATGAATTATCAGCCTATTGTGGGAAGACTCTCAACTGCTGCCAGTGGAGTGCTTTTTTTTCATGTTGAAATGTTTGCTTTCACATGTTGAAATGCACAGGCCCTACATGTTAAATCTATATGACATTTAATACTGAAATAATTGCTAGCGTTTCATCATTCCATCCCATACATTTATTGCTTCAGGTTTGATACGTTTATGATACATTTTAATTTAGCCAACCATTACTTAGCCTGCTCGGAGTGGACACAATGTTTATAGTGCACATCAATGTTTGCAAGACTCATGAGGTAGACTTTCTGTTTATGTAATTCAATGTATGGTTTCCTTTGTTCATATTTTCTGTGTGCGGACACACGGAACTCTGACATATGTTAATTGTTTTGTGGGTAATAGGAGCGCACGCCTCGGTGCGCATAGAACGCTTTGGCGTCAGAATGTTTAATGAGAGAATCATTGTCATGTATGCGTGGTGATGAAATGGCATTCAAAATAATTATGTCTGATTTAAGAGATGGGGCAATGGATGTGAAAACTGCCTTTTACATTGCAGAACCAGTTTATCGGTTGTAATTGTATGGTCCTTGGGGCCAAGTGCTTACATTATGTAGGCCTAGTGGTTTGAGCTCATGTTAGACAGATTCCATTTGGTTTCTCACAGGGAAGCTGTAGTCCTGCCCTTTAACTTTTTCCGATCAGATAGCCTCTCATGCTTAACCTGTCCTAAACAAATAAACTGAACAAGTTCCACAGACATGTGATTAACAGAAATAGAATAATGTGTCCCTGAACAAAGGGGGGATCAAAATCAAAAGTAAGTCAGTATCTGGTGTGGCCACCAGCTGCATTAAGTACTGCAGTGCATCTTCTCCTCATGGACTGCACCAGGGATATGGAATATTTTTTGGAATTTAGTGAAGTATGTTGTCAAATATAAATCGTTAAGTACAGACACCCAAAAATAACTACTTTAGTTTTACTTGAAATGATTTGTACTTAAGTACTTTACACCCTTGTGAAATCCCCTGGTGAAATGGTGTTCCTTGTAACATGTTAAATCATGTTAAATCAGCAGTACTGATATAGGATCAGTTTTGCCTTAGATATTTTTTTTAATACGAGCCCTGGTCCTGTAACTGGGTGTTGGAAGACTTTTGGCAATTGCTATTCTTTAAATGCTGAACAGTTGTCATCTGTTTCAGGAGACCCTGAAACAGGAGCAGTCGATGCTCTAGCACATCCTCTCCACCCAGAAGTTCACCCCTGCAGACATTGAGTTGGTTAACTGAGACAAGGGAGCTGCATCAGACCAAGAGCCTGGAGCTGGCTCAGCAGTTCATGTGGAAAGAGATTGCTCTGACCAAGGTCAAAGAGACGATAAGTGAAGAGAAGGTTAGAGGGGCTACTTAACTGGGGTGCATTCATTAGGACATGCTACTGAAAGTTTTGCAACAGGAAATTCACTACTTTTTTCTCATCCCGTTTAGTCTGTTTTTCTGCCATTTGGTGCCTAATGAAAATGACCCTGGTGTTGCCCAATTCTTATACAAAATACATAATAAGTATGATTTAATATTCTCCCATCTTGTTTAGGCTGAAGCGACGGTAACCACGTACAACAAGCTGGTCTAAAAACTGAAGCTCATAACTGACTTTGAGATCAGGACCACGACAGAATACAAGCCATTGACTATGGTCCAATACAGAACACAGATTCAAGTGTGATTATTTTGCTCACTTTTTTTACATCCCTTTTGGGCACTGGGTAGTACCAGAAGCTGTTTTATTTATTTTACAGAATCCACTGTAGAAAACGATCACTGACCTGGAAGAAGAGTGTAGTCGGCTGACACTGACACTGTTCCGGAACAGTCTGTGGAACAGGTATGAAACCAGTCTGTACATTTTTAGGTTTAAGATGGAACATGCATGTTTTGCTTCGAGGTTCTAATATGGTCTCGTTCTCTTTCAGGTTGATTCAAATATTTCCGAAAAGGCAACAGACTTGAAACAACTGAGCCCACATTCATAAGGTGGACAAGCAGCTTGAACACAACATGCAGGCATGCTGTCATCACAAATGTTTACTTTTACGCTTGGATAATGTCTTCATCCATGGGTGTGTAGAATAGGGACCTTGTGCCCGGTCCCTTTATGCTGATGATATTGCTGCCCTGCAGCCACTGGATCCCACCACTGCCAACAAATGTAGAAAACAGACTTGTGGCCTAGGGCTGTCTTTGTGTCATAATGGGATCCGACGTGCTGTCATGTTTAATGGTGTAGCAAATGTTTTGCAGAAAGGTGAGTAGGTTTTTCTCCTCCCTTTCTCCATGGTGTGTAGGAGATGGACAGTGAGGAACATAAGTGGGCTGCTGAGATGGAGAATGTGGAGAACCACAGGGCGCTACTGGAGAAGGTGACCTTAGGATATGATGATGCCACGGAAGAGCTGAAAGGCGCCAAGCAACGGTGCGCACTCTCTTGACCATTATCACATGAAGTCGGCAATATATATATTTTTTTAATCCGTTGCGCATAGTCATTCTACAGGGAAAGCCTAACATGGAAATGCACATGTTTTTCCTGCAATTTTTACGTTTTCTTAACAGGTACCAGACTGTGCTGCAAGAAACCAGAAGCACAGCGGACTGTTGAACAACCTAGCCAGCGTGTTCACCACGGCTTTCGAACACCTGTCCATTGTAGAAGTCAGTCCTATATGGGGATCTGTCTGTAGCTATATTGTCAAATATTAATTCTGTGCCACAAAATGCAAACGTTCTCATCCCTAACATTAATTCAAGGCCTCATTCCTTCATACAGTGTCTTGTCACCACTGATCCTGAATACTACTTTTGACCTTTTACCCAGAAATGTATGGATGACCGACTCAATAGTTACAGAGGGAAGCCCTTCAGGAGGATGAGTCGGATCTCCTAAAGCTCAAGGAAATCGTGGCGAGCTTTATTGCTAAAGCCAAATGCTGTGCAGAAGACTGATTGTAACCTTACCCTGTGTTAATATTCATGCTGTGCAAAGAAAAAAATAATAAAAACCTGTAGCATTCATTAAATTTTTTTACTATTTCGTTTTTGTGAACATACATTGTCTGCATCAATTTATATTGAAATGAGATTCCTATTCTGAGTCAAGGATGTAATCGCAACAGCGCAGCACCCTTTCCCATCAACGCTGTCAATCTGTGAGTGCCCGTATCTAATGGCTGTTGGTGACATGGCCTTGGAGTTACAGAACTGTACTTTTATTTCTCATCCCATTACAACAGTCTATGTTAGACAGATAAGGAAATGAAGTAAGGTCCTGAATAAAATTCAATTTCAGGTAGTGATTAATAGGGGTCTTGTGCAAATGTATTAAAATGAAACACTTCATACCCATTTACTTAGTACTTTAAACCACCTTTGGTAGCGATTACAGCCTCGTGTCTTGGGTATGACGCTAAAAGCTTGGCAAACCTGTATTTGGGGAGTTTCTCCCATTCTTCTCTGCAGATTCCCTCAAGCTCTGTCAGGTTGGATGGGGAGCATCACCGTACAGCTATTTTCAGGTTGCTCCAGAGATGTTAATTGGGGTTCAAGTCCAGGCTCTGGCTGGGCCACTCAAGGACATTCAGAGACATGTCCCAATGCCACTCCTGCGTTGTCTTGGCTGTGTACTTAGGGTTGTTGTCCCTTTGGAAGGTGAACCTCGTCCCAATCTGAGGTGCTAGGAGCTCTGGAGCAGGTTTTCATCAAGGATCTCTCTACTTTGCTCCATTCATCTTTCCCTCAATCCTGACTAGTCTCCCAGTCCCTGTCGCAGAAAAACATCCCCAGAGAATGATGCTGCCACCTCCACGCTTCACCGTAGGGATGGTGCCAGGTTTTCTCCAGACGTGAGGCTAGGCATTCAGGCCAAAGAGTTCAATCATGGTTTCATCAGACCAGAGAATCTTGTTTCTCATGATCAGAGTCCTTTAGGTGCCTTTTGGCGAACTCCAAGGTCGCTGTCATGTGCCTCTGAGCTCTACGGACAATTCCTTTGACCTCATGGCTTAGTTTTTGCTCTGACATGCACTGTCAACTGCCGGACCTTATTTAAACAGGCGTGTGCCTTTCCAAATCATGTCCAATCAATTGAATTTATCACAGGTGGACTCCAAGTTGTTGATGGACAATGGGAACAAGATGCACCTGAGCTCAGTTTAGAGTCTCATAGCAAAGGGTCTGAATACTTATGCAAATAAGGTATTTCTGTTCTATTTCTTTGAAATGTGGTAAATTTTATAAACCTGTTTTTGCTTTGTTATTATGGGGTATTGTATGTAGATTGAGGAATACAATTAATGTAATCTAATTTAGAATAAGGCTGTAACGTAACAAAATGTGGAAACAGTGAAGGAGTCCGAATACTTTCCGAATGCACTGTTTTTGCATAATTTCAAGACCAAAATCAAAGGTCATTCACAACATGCATATCTGGTCAACATGACCAATTGAATGCGGCATATAGACTAGATTCTATATCTATACAAATAACTCAAATGAACAGTATGTGTTACTTTTAATATTTGCAAATGGCAAATAAACTACTTGAACTATATTATAAAGTATAGCCAACATTCCAGCGTTCTGTCTGTAAACGGTGAGTTTTCATTCTAGTAAAGCCTGATATGATGGTACCCTCATGCAAGATGCACAGCTATGAATTCTCTCTTGTGGGCCCTTGCAATAATACCTTAGATGCTACTAAAAAATCAAAGCTCTATCTCTGTGTGACCTTGACAGACTTCATATCAAAATGTCAGTGTTCATCAGGGCAGAACATATGACATCCATAATCACTTTATCTAATCGTTATCGGTTGAAACAGTGCCTGATAGGCTTCTATTGGTCTGCTTTCAATGAATCTCTTTCTCAGTGCATCACTATCTGGTTATTGTTATTGGCACGAAGTCTCTTTGTTTCGGTTTTGTGTTTTACTGATAGGTAAGGGTTTGACTGACGAATTGAAGGTGTGTGGAGATGGAATACTGTAAAAATACAGCATATGAGATATACTTACATAGGTTGCTTGTCATTTATACCTCAAAATATTGCAACAATTCAGAATTAGAGATGAGCTGCTGCATACACTTCCAGCTGGTTTTCCAGACCCAGATTAAGCCTAGACTAGTACTAGACTAAAAATCCTTATTTAAAAAAAAGGAAAATCAGTATGGAAAGTGTTTATAGACCAGGATAAAGCTACATTTCGGTCTGGGAGACCAGTGAATATATGAGGTGTGTGTATGTTCAGTGTAGACTTTTGTGAAGAACAGTAGCTATAATTCTAAAGCATTAGACCCAGGCCCGGCTCCAGGATGATGTGCTTGAAGGGGCATTTTAAATCCATGGGGGGGGGGCACAACTAGTATTGCTTTAGAGCCCTAACAACACAAGGTAGATTAGTCCTACTGTTCAAATGTACAAAAATGTATCTGAAATGTAGCCGTACATATGAACAACCGTCGTTTTATATAACACAAAGATTTGTGCCTCCTGGGACATTTACATTTGACATTTTAGTCATTTAGCAGACGCTCTTATCCAGAGCGACTTACAGTAGTGAATGCATACATTTAATTTCATACATTTTTTTTTCTGTGCTGGCCCCCCGTGGGAATCGAACCCACAACCCTGGCGTTGCAAACACCATGCTCTACCAACTGAGCTACAGGGAAGGCTAAGGACGTACAAGTGTATCCGAAATGTATCCGAAGCTGCACATAATTTCCACGTACCAACACGCAGAGATCAGCTCGACAGTATGAGCACCACTAGGCTATTAAAGATTCTCACAGGCTTCATAACTTCAACTTCAATCATTAGAACTAGGCTACATTGCTGTCGAATTTGTGATACTATGCAATGAGCGTAACCAAGCCGCAACGTCTCCAAGTGGGAAATATTTTCTGTGTGGAAGAGTTTAACACACACGTGCACACACTTTCTATAGCAAGAGAACAGGGAGGGAGTGAAAAAGTAGGCTATGTGGAGTTTTACAGTATTCACATCACTTTTACAGTAGCCTATCAACAACTGTGTAATGCAAATGAATGATTATAGAGTGAATGTTTGCCTACTTCTTTTAGTAGGCTACACACGGTATTGGTCCTATTACTGCAACATACAAAATGTATCTGAAACGCAGCCATATACACAACTGTCATTTTGCACACACGATGTTGAAGAGAAGCCTCGCGAAGACTAGTAGACCAAGATGCGCTCATTAAGCACACACCTTAACCATCGATTCAGGACCATGGACAGAAGGTCACCGCCAGTCAACGAGATGAAAGGGCTAGGCCACTTCTTAGGGATAGGCCCCTTTATTCTCAATATCCACCTGAATGATGTGCCCAAAGTAAACTGCCTGTTACTCAGGCCCTGAAGCCAGGATATGCATGTAATTGGTACCATTTGAAAGAAAACAAGTTCAAGTTTGTTGAAATGTTAAAATAATGTAGGAGAGTATAACACAATAGATATGGTAGGAGAAAAGCCAAAGAAAAACAAACCAGAATTTGTTTTTTGAGAGAGACCATGCTCTTCCAATGGCAAGTATAAGGGCATACTCAATTCTAACTCCCAGGATGCATATCCTATGGCTTCCACTGGGTGTCAGCAGTCTATGTTCAAGGTTTCAGACTTGTAACTTCCAAAACAAATATGAAAAAAACAGTTTTAGTACAGGGACACAGTCTTGGAAATTCATGTTTTCGCACGCCATGAAGACAAGACGCACCTGCTAAAATCGGTTTCCTATTGAACATACTAATTTCCGTAAGAAATATTATTTTCATTACATTTTAGGGTATCTGAGGAATAAAAAGAAACTTATTTTGACTTGTTTTAACAAAGTTTAGGAGTAGATTTTCGGATTCCTTTCGCTGTATGTTGAACAAGTGGATTACTCAAATCGATGGCGCCAACTAAACAGACTTTTTGGGATATACATTTTTTTTAATCATATTACTCCAGTGCTAGCCTCCCTACACAGGCTTCCTGTTAAGGCAAGGGCTGATTTCAAGGTTTTACTGCTAGCCTACAAAGCATTACATGGGCTTGCTCCTACCTATCTTTCCGATTTGGTTCTGCCGTACATACCTACACGTACGCTACGGTAACAAGATGCAGGCCTCCTAATTGTTCCTAGAATTTCTAAGCAAACAGCTGGAGGCAGGGCTTTCTCCTATAGAGCTCCATTTTTATGGAATAGTCTGCCTACCCATGTGAGAGACGCAGACTCAGTCTCAACCTTTAAGTCTTTACTGAAGACACATCTCTTCAGTAGGTCCTATGATTAAGTGTAGTCTGGCCAGGGGTGTGAAGGTGAACGGAAAGGCTGGAGCAACGAACCGCCCTTGCTGTCTCTGCCTGGCCGGTTTCCCCTCTTTCCACTGGGATTCTCTGCCTCTACCCCTATTACGGGGGCTGAGTCACTGGCTTACTGGTGTTCTTCCATGCCGTCCCTGGGAGGGGTGCGTCACTTGAGTGGGTTGAGTCACTGACGTGGTCTTCCTGTCTGGGTTGGCGCCCCCCCTTGGGCTGTGCCATGGCGGAGATCTTTGTGGGCTATACTCGGCCTTGTCCCGGGATGGTATGTTGGTGGTTGGAGATATCCCTCCAGTGGTGTGGAGGGTGTGCTTTGGCAAAGTGGGTGGGGTTATATCCTACCTATTTGGCCCTGTCTGGGGGTTTCATCGGATGGGGCCACAGTGTCTCCTGACCCCTCCTGTCTCAGCCTACAGTATTTATGCTGCAGTAGTTTATGTGTCGGGGGGCTAGGGTCAGTCTGTCACATCTGGAGTATTTCTCTTGTCTTTTCCGGTGTTCTGTGTGAATTTAAATATGCTCTCTCTAATTCTCTCTTTCTCTTTCTTTCTTTCTTTCTTTCTTTCTTTCTCTCTCTCGGAGGACCTGAGCCCTAGGACCATGCCTCAGGACTACCTGGCTTGATGACTCCTTGCTGTCCCCAGTTCACCTGGCCGTGCTGCTGCTCCAGTTCCAACTGTTCTGCCTGCAGCTATGGAACCCTGACCTGTTCACCGGACGTGCTACCTGTCCCAGACCTGTTGTCCCAGACCTGCTGGAACCCTGACCTATTCACCGGACGTGCTACCTGTCCCAGACCTGCTGTTTTCAACTCTCTAGAGACAGCAGGAGCGGTAGAGATACTCTCAAAGGTCGGCTATGAAAAAGCCAACTGACACTTACTCTTGTGTTACTGACTTGTTGCACCCTCGACAACTACTATGATTATTATTATTTGACAATGCTGGTCATTTATGAACATTGTTATAATCTCCACCCGGCACAGCCAGAAGAGGACTGGCCACCCCTCATAGCCTGGTTCCTCTCTAGGTTTCTTCCTAGGTTTTGGCCTTTCTAGGGAGTTTTTCCTAGCCACCGTGCTTCTACACCTGCATTGCTTGCTGTTTGGGGTGTTAGGCTGGGTTTCTGTACAGCACTTTGAGATATCAGCTGATGTAAGAAGGGCTATATAAATAAATTTGATTTGATTTTGATTTGATATAAAGATGGATTTTATCTAACAAAATGACATTACAAGTTATAGCTGGGACCCTTTGGATGACAAATCAGAGGAAGATTTTCAAAAAGTAAATGAATTTTGAATCGCTATTTGTGAATTTAGGAAACCTGTGCCGGTGGAAAAATATTTGATGTGGGGCGCAGTCCTCAAACAATCGCATGGCATGCTTTCGCTGTAATAGCTACTGTAAATCGAACAGTGCAGTTAGATTAACAAGAATTTAAGCTTTCAACCGATATAAGACACTTGTATGTACCTGAATGTTTAATATCCATAATTTTAATGATTATTTATTTGAATTGCGCGTCCTCCAGTTTCACCGGACGTTGTCCCGCTAACGGGACGCCTATCCCTGAGAGGATTTATTAAGAGGCGCTTCCAATTTCAGCACCACTGGAGTGGATAGCAGGACAACAGGAGCACTGCGCCAAGGCTCACTTCAGAGCACAACCAATTAGGCTACATTGGTAATTGTCCCTAAACCCATCAAATAACGCAAAGCTGTATATCTATCAATAGCAGTTAAACCTGCAAAAGCAAGCACTGACATTAAGAATCACAAATAAAAAGATGCATTGAAGTAAATAGCAAAGGCCTAAACTTTACATTACATACAAATAATTGTCAAACAACCAGTAGGCTTACATGAGGGAAAAAAAGGTTGTAGCTTACTATTTAGAAGAGTTGCAGCCTCCTTGATGCAGCCTCATGTGAAGTTTCTGATTCCATTCTCCTTCCTGGCGAAATGTACTCTCAAATGTAAGCTGGACAAGCTGGGCATGTCGTTGATGTAACAGAGTCTGTATTCACTGAATACGTTCTTCAGGGTGGATAAATGTTTTGCACATTGCAGTAGATTCCACAAAAATGTTAATCATGTTTCAGTGCCAACTGCACAGTCGGCATTGCTGACAAAGGCCCGCCGGCGTATCTTTAAGACCACTGAGTGGGTTCCATTTGTTGTTGCTGACTGTGGTTGTGATTTCACTTTCCAAGAATGTGCGAGCCACAATAAACTCTGCTTCCACTGGTTCAGTTTTGGTTAGATTCAACAGGTTGTCAGGTGCTAGTGGCTGGGTTAACAGAGGTTCAGGTGCTTGTTGTGATGTTACCCTCGTGCTGTTGGTGCTACTGTAGGCCCTAGCTCTTCTCGAGCTTGTTGGTCAGCAGGCGGCGTGGGGAATGGGCAGGTATTACAATCAGTGGTTGGGCCTGCATGCTGGTCGGGAAGCTTGGCATCGCTCTCGACATGGTGGTCCTCCAGTTTTTTTGCTCTTCGCAGTGCCCAGCTATTTTTGTATATCCATGCTGGTCAATGCTTAGCCAGCTAGCATTAAGTATTCAGTGTGCTGCTACCAAAACGTAATACAGCTAGTAGCTACTAGCTAGCCTATTATTAGCTGTAGCTGTCTGCAAAATTGTGAGAGAAAAAAAACATCAGCTTCCTAAACAAGGTAATGAAGGCGGTACCTTATGAAATTATATGGCTAGATGACCAATCAGAAGGCATTTTATTTTAATGAGTCAATATGATATTATTACATTCCCCTTCCCCCACCCCTCCTCAGATCATGAGTTAACACCTGTAATATAGCCTCTGTCCTGGTCTGCTCTACTGGCAGGCCCGGTAGAGCTACGTTGGCAAAACCGGGCAGGGTAATTCATATACCATTGTGTTATGTTTATGGGAAACAAAACTGTGGGGACACAAATTCAATCTGGGGGGGGGGGGGGGGGGGTCCAGGCCTGGCTTTGCCACCCCGTAGAGCCAGCTCTGATTAGACCTACTTCCTTTCAACACTAGAGTGGAAGCATTTAATATACACACACCCACACATGCCATGTTGGAAGCTTTACACATGCATGAGCCCATATAAACATGTGCGCGCATGCACACTAACACACACACACACACACCGCTGACATAAGGCAATTGACATAAAGTAGATACCTCGTGCGCACTGCACACACACACACACTCTAACGCACAAGCATGCATGCATGTGCACACACACAAAGAGAGAGTGGTGGGGGGTGACAGTGGCAGATGGGTTATATTGGCGAGGCACTTGACATGGTTGTGTAAACACCAGAAGGCTCATAATGAGTTTATATGACCCTGTGTACCACAGAGTACCATAGTGCTCTCTCTCTCTCTCTCTCTCTCTCTCTCTCTCTCTCTCTCTCTCTCTCTCTCTCTCTCTCTCTCTCTCTCTCTCTCTCTCTCTCTCTCTCTCTCCACATATTGTTTGTGTTCTTAAGGGTTTCCTTAACAACAGGTGAATCTCATGATCCCAGACTGCCACTGGATTAGAGGATCAAACAGAGGATAGAGAGAGGGAGTGATGGGGAGATACAGAAAGGTCAGAGGCAGGAGGGGGGGATGAAGGGTGAAAATCAAGTGAAACATAATCTGGGAAGGTGAGGGGAGATAGACAGAGAGATAGAAAGGTCAGTGTGGGGGGATGCAGGAGGGAATGGGGAAAAAGTAGAAGGGATGGAGAAAGAACAGAGAAAAAGAGGTTATCACAGTGGGTAAGATAGAGAGTAGAGAGAGGTGGACAACATTAAAATAGGAGATGGAGGACTATCCTCTCTCTCAGTAACTGTCAATGAAACTGTTAATATAATGTTTTTATTGAGACGTCAGACAGTGAAATATTGTACGTCAGATTCAGACCACTGCCTTCCCAACTAGCACGTAACGTTCTGATAGCTTGGTGAGAGCATGGTTTTCCTATGATTATTTTGCGTACGACCTTCCCACAAATTTCTGGGAATGGTGCAGGATAGCTGCTTTGCTTTGGAACATTCTCTGCACATTTAACGAACTTGACAAAAAAAGTTGTTAATTACTTTCACAGAATGTTTCCTAAAAGGTCAAACATGGTTCGATTTCATTTACATTTTGGTAATGTTCTAGGCAGTGGTGTAAAGTACTTAATAAGTGAAAATACTTTAAAGTACTACTTAGCAATGTGCACATCGAGCTCACAGAACAAAACCGAATGAAATGGAATTCAAATAATTGAACCGACGTTGGTCAAATAGCTGGAAACATAACAGAGATTTTGGTTAATCGCTCAGCGCTAAGAAACATACACGTTCCGTTCTCATCATCAGCCAATCTCACTCTATCCTCTATCTTGTTCAGTGTTGTCCGGTGTGTATGACATGAGCCGTCCCCAGCTCGGATAGAAAGTTGTTGTGTGTAAAACCAGTCTATTAATGCCAAATAATACAGTCAGTCCACCCTCAAAACACTGTCTTACTAGGGATTGTTTTGTTGTGCAGTGTACTATTGTAACGCCCTGACCATAGAGAGGGGTTTTTTGTTCTTTATTTTGGTTAGGCCAGGGTGTTACATTGGGTGGGCGTTCTATGTTCCTTTCTCTATGTTTTTATATTTCTTTGTTTTGGGCCGTGTGTGGCTCCCAATCAGGCACAGCTGAAGCTCGTTGTTGCTGATTGGGAGTCACACATAAGGAGCATGTTTTTCCTTTGGGTTTTGTGGGTAATTGTTTTCTGTTTAGTATGTTCCTAACAGAACTGTTGCTAGTTGTTTTTTGGTTTCTTTTTGTATAGTGTTCGTTAATCATTAAAACCTTTTATGATGAACACTCACTCCGCTGCGTATTGGTCCACTTTTTCAGACGATGACTTCTCTGTTTCGTCTGACGACGAAGACAGCAGTTACAACTATTTATAGCTATATACGGTATTTAGCTGCTATTTATACACTTTTTATAAAAATTACACATCAAATAGCCTAACAATTCAGCCAGTACTTATTGTTGAACTAAGTGGGTTTTGTCTGGCTAATAGCATCCACTAATGGCCTGAAATATTCAAGGTCAATTCAATTAAATCAAATTCAGTACAAATTGAGAGACTCCCCTGGTCTCCCGAAGGCCTCCTTTTTTGTGTGCAAATGATTCACCCCGGACTGTTTTCTATACTGAGTATTGCCAACGCAGACAGTCTTTCCTGAGACATTGTGCATTATACTGTATGCCCATTGCTCTGCACACATTTAAACTTAGTCATGAAGGACGCATGCCAAGATATACCAGAGATAAAGGACTGTTGGAATTGCGACCGCACAACTCAAACGCCGGTTCACCAGTATGAATGAAATCGCAAACCGCTTTTTTTTTTGGTTCAAGCCTTCAAGAACTGTTGTCCACTGAAGATGATCATCTGTTTGCATCAGTATCCAGACGACCTGTCCCCAGAGCTTCCTATACAGTTCATCTCTTTCCGTAACGTGTTGAGGCCGGCAATTAAGAAGAACGAGTGGTTTAATTAAAGATGTTACGGAACTGCTGTATTTGAAGCATCATTCCCTTCTATCCAGTTTCCCTGAAGTTGCTACAGCATCATGCTGTTTTTACCATCCCTGTAACGGTCGCTTCTGTGGAGAGTTTTCTAAACTAAAACTCATGAAGAACTACCTAAGAAGCATTAGGCTCTCGGTCTGACATGCACTTTTGAACATCTGAGTGAGCTCCACTTATTGCACATGCGCCGTCGTACTTATTGCACATGCTCCATGTGTAACTCTGTGTTGTTGTCTGTGTCACACTGCTTTGCTTTATCTTGGCCAGGTCGCAGTTGTAAATGAGAACTTGTTCTCAACTAGCCTACCTGGTTAAATAAAGGTTAAATATATATATATTTTTAAAGTACCCTTGACCGATATTTGTTCACCGATATCCCCTTATACTTTCGATCATAAAAAAAGGTCTAAGGCACTTTTTCAGTCACATTCCTGACACCCAAGAAACAAACACTTAGCTTCCTAGTACATATTGACATAAAAAAGGTATATTAATTACTTTTTAGAGTGTTACTGTCAAAATGATTTATTAAATAAATAAAAAATAGACCGATTACAGGCACATGGGCCCCCAGAGCTCGTGTGGCCCCCTCCCCCCCACCCCTTTTGGTGGGGAGTGTTTGTGTGTGTGTGTGTGTGTGTGTGTGTGTGTGTGTGTGTGTGTGTGTGTGTGTGTGTGTGTGTGTGTGTGTGTGAGTGAGAGAGAGAGAGAGAGAGAGATGGTGGGAAGCGAGTGAGGGAGGATGTAGGGCAGGACGCAGGTGTGTGCCCTCTCTCTCTCTCTCTCTCTGTCTCTTTATGCAGCAGAGCCACTGATGGTGAAAGGATGACTTCTCCCTGGAGCAGGACCCTGGCCACAGTGAGTGTGACACACATCTTTAAAGAAAGGTTTTCACTGCTTACCACTGCTGTCCTTCACTAACCCCTTTTCTGTTCAGCAATCTTCCTACTGTGATTTCAGTACGCAGACTCTTGTCTTTATATTCAGTTAAGTTTCCAGCTAGGGCGTTATAGTGATTGAAGACATAATTATATAATGTCATGTAATGGTTAGGGAATTTAATAAGAGCCAATTCCCCTTGGATTATTGGTGCAAAGTGTTAAAGAAACAATCCTGGATAAATGTATGACATTATGAACATGGATAGTAAGAGGATTTAATAGTAGGCCATAAATTGCTGTAATTCGGTTCAGCTAGAGGTCAATGTGTCTAAAATAATGCACAATTAGTTTATCCTTCTGTTTCCCATTAGCTACGTTTATATTGCTCGTAAATTCTCATGTGCTGCTGTCTTCGTCCCTCTTTTCACCTCATCCCATGTCTTCCCTCTCCTCTATCCTATATCTGGCCACTTCTGTCTCTCTTTCCTTCACTCTCTCTTTAATATTTGCAGTGTGTTTCACACATTGGTTGAATGGGGAAAGGTACATATTAAATATGATATAAACACATTCAGATTGAGGCGCTGTAATGATTATTTTCTCTCAGATGGTTCAGCATCATTTACTAGCATCTCTTTAATGTACATTTATTCAAGCAGAGATAAAATGTATCTGTATGTATGGATCTGCCTATACAGTATCATCATCATTGAATGTACATGGAGGTTGAATTTGGATTTCATTGTGCCAACATACGGAACAAATACATTTAGGCCTAATATTTTGACACATCATATCTACAGAAGGGTGATGATAAGGTGTATTTACAATAGATAAGAATAAAGGTGTGGGGCCACTAAAAGTATTTGTATATTTGACTGGTGTGGATGGAAAGATCTGTATGAGCTATTTACTTTGGGCTAGTTTTTGGACTTTTATTTCCATTTTAGTCATTTAGCAGACACTCGTATCTAGAGCATTTAGGGTTAAATGTCTTCCTCAATGGCACATGGATAGACCTTTTATCCAGTCGGCTTGGAGATTCGAACCAGTCGGAGATTCGAACCATTCGAACCAGTCGAACCTGTCGGTTACTGGCCCAACCGCTCTTAATCGCTAGGCTACCTGCCACCCATCAAACAACAACTTTCCAAATGTCAAGCCCTAGATAGAGTAGTTCACTTCACCCATCAAGCCGACAAGGTAGTGTACCACAGTCACAGTCTGTTCCCAGTGGTCAGCTCGTTCCTGTTCCCTTTCCTCACCTTGCATCTCATTCAGACAGACAACGCTGTGATGCTGATGAGTGGTCTGAACACTGTGTGTCAGTGCTGTTGCTGCACTGCTGCTTCCCCTGAGAGCAGATGCGATGCCTTTTTCAGTTTGTGTGACGACGTGTGCTGGCCTGTGTTGAATGTATGCTCTTAAGGTGTGCTCTCCCTAGAGAGAAAGAGAGAGAGAGAGAGAGAGAGAGAGAGAGAGAGAGAGAGAGAGAGAGAGAGAGAGAGAGAGAGACAGAGACAGAGACAGAGTACACGTCGCCACACAAAAAGACATCATGTCTGCTCTCGGGGGAAGCGGCACAGGACTGACACAGACTGTTCAGACTACCCATCAGCGTTGTGTGTCTGAATGAGATGACTTGGCCTGCCAGGCTGGTTCTGACTCATCCCAGCCTGGTTCTGAGTCATCACAGCTGCCAGTTTAAGGGAAGGCCCAGTGAATTCTGCAGGCAGGTGATTCACCAACTCAGCACCAGACAAACAGACACTATGAATAGATGAATAATAAAAGGGATACAATAACATCAATTATTAAAACATCTTATTCATGCCTCAAATCAATTTGTGTGTGCCTTTCTAATTATGTGCATCCCTCTTTCCCACCTTCCTCTCTCAGTCCATCCCCAACGGGAGCAGCTAGATCATACTTTTGTTCCTTCCATCCCTCGTTCCATCCCTCGTTCCATCCCTCTCCCACCACCATGCCGGCCATAGTGAACCTGCTCTTCAATACGGTGTCTACCAACACCACCATCTCCTTCTCCCTGGTGCTGCCTCTGGTCAGCGTCCTCTCCCTCCTGGTGGGGGTCGGAGGTCACCTACTCATGTGGCTGGTGCTGATGCGTAACCCTCGGCGACGCTCCAAACCTAGCTCCGTGCTGCTCCTCAACTTGAGCCTGGCTGACATGGGCGCCCTGCTCACCCTGCCCTGCGTCCTACTCAGCGCCAGCTCCCAGGACTGGCAGCTCGGGGGCGGTATCTGTGTGCTGCTGGGCTTCATGACCTCCCTGACGGCCGGAGTGGATATATTTAGTCTGGCCGCCTTGTCGGTGCTCAGGTACCGTATAGTGGCCCCACCTGCTAGACCGCCCGCCAGTCCCACACAAGTGTGAGTACGAAATTAAACCATTCATCTGCACACGTTTAGGTCCACCTCAGCTATGTAACCTCCTCTCTCCCCCCTCTCTCAGAGCCGGCATCGTGGCAGTGATCTGGTTAGTCTCTGTCACCATGGCCCTTCCCAAGGTCACATACATCCAGTTTGACAGTGGCTGTACATGGTCTGTGGGGCGTGGCCAGTGGCTGGGCTTCCTGGTGCCAGCCTTCCTGGTCTACTACGTGGCTCCGCTCCTCTGCATTGCCCTCAACTGTGGCCTCATCATCACCCATCTCCACCGCTGCCGGGGTACGCTGGCCGCAGACCGCCGCAACAAGAAGGCCACGGCGCTCCTGATTGGCTCCACACTGGTCTTCGCCATCAGCTGGCTGCCCTACTACGCCCTGGAGTTTGTCAATGTCATGTCCCCCTACGTCAGCTTCATTGCCTCGCCTATCAGTCAACAACCCTCCTCCTCCCTCAACTCGTCCGCGTCCCTGTCCCCACCCACGGAGGGGGACACGGAGGTGTCTCTCCTCTGGGAGGTGGCATCCCTGTCGGCCATCTTGTTGGTGTGTTTGGCACCCTGCTGGAACCCGCCGCTCTACTTCCTGTTATCTCGCCCGGCGGTGCGTCAGCTCCGTGCCCTCCTGCTGTCGCTGAGGAAATGCTTGGGAAGCCTGCGACCACCTATCACCCCCGCGCCAACACCCCGTTTTCCTCACCTCCGCCCTCATCCAACTTTGTAACTACACACCACGCCTTGCCACTCAGGCTGATCCAGTGAGATTAACACGCACGCACAAACGCACACACGCAATTATTCAACAGATTGTGATTACATACACTGAGAGTACAAAACATTAGGAACACCTGCTCTTTCCATGACATAGACTCACCAGGTGAATCGAGGTGAACGTTATGGTCCCTTAATGACGCCACTTGTCAAATCCACTTCAGTCAGTGTAGAAGGGGAATGGGAGGAGACAGGTTAAAGCTTCATAAATGTGAAGGTGTGTCCCAAAAGTAGAGGCTTAGAATCTTACAATCTTAGGTTTCGCCTTGCAAGTGTCAGTTAGCAACTCATACTCCTCACACACAGAGGTATCAAATCAAATTGTATTTGTCACATGCGCATGGTTAGCAGATGTTTAATGCGAGTAGAGAAATGAGAAATGCTTGTGCGTCTAGTTCCGACAGTGCAGTAATATCTAACAAGTAATCTAACAAGGAGAGACTAGGTGGGGGGCTGGCAGAGAGACGGAGAGGGTAAGAAAAGGAAGAGAGCATAACCAAGACACAGATTCAAGGGGCTGATCAAGCAGTGTGTGTGTGTGTGTGTGTGTGTGTGTGTGTGAGGGGGGGGATAAAAATTACATTAATGAAGGCAAAAGGGGGTGAAATATTGCTTGTGTTTCTCCCACAGAGAAAACAACAACATGATTGACAGGTGTGACCCATTTATGCCATCAGTAATTGAACAACATGGAAATGTAGTATTCCTTCCAACAAAAAAAAGATCTAGATATATTTCAGAATGTTGTCTATCCCTGGAAGTAATCATGTCAATATAACAGTTTTAAACACATAGCTTGCCCCAAAAATAGGGACAGGGTAAGCCTTGGGGTAAGTGGGTGACGTTGTCCTGTGACAGTGGGTGGTGATGCTGGTAGGTCTGGTAAGTTTAATTCTTGGAATGAGGGTGTGGTATATTGTATATCTTAAATGTACGCCTACATTCAGATATAGATACCTCTGTTCAATATCACTTACTCTTCCATATCTTTCCCAGTTGTCTGAGACAGGTATGATGTTTCGATGTGCCAATTCGTAGGCATGTTCTCTGCATTTGAGACCACTAAGCCCATGAAACTGGTCTGCAAAATACATGATACGTTTAAGCAATCTCAGACTCCATGTCATCAGATAAGACCTTGTGTGCTACTCTATCGTAGCCTCTCTTTCGGACAGGTACATGTTTGTTTTCTTTCTACGGTACCTCTTCAGTGTGTGCAATGATGTCCGAACAGTGTTTTTTTTTTTTTGCAGTAACTTCTTTGTGGTTGTAATGTTGCAAACGGCCGCGGCAGTTTCAGAACGAAGGACGTGGTTTTCAATTGCATGCTGTGCATAATCTTAAGGGATAAATATTGTGTTTTAAATGTACACTATAAGAGTGAAGAGCTATGAATTCAGTGTTCATGTGACTGTTCAATATGTAAACAAAAGGAAAAATAAATGTGCCTTTGAATGTATTATTGACTAAATAAATTCTTCTAAATGTGTTTGAAATGTTACTTTCGAGACCGGCTGCACATAACACATTTCTGTCATGCTTTATACATTGGAGTTCTCCCTAAACCAATCCAGGCCAGTAAGCTTTTGGCCATTCCATTAGAACAGTGTTCTCTCTGGGGATTTGAACTAGCAACCCACTGTAACAGCTCATTTCCCCTCTACTCCATCTCACTTCAGGGACCTACACTGCCCAATATATAGGCATGACCTAGCCAAGTACTGCATATAGAATAAACTGAAATCCCCGTGGAGCTTTCATTGAACACAGAACAAAATGGCAGTAAAGTGAGCAGTGGATAAGGAAGATATACAGCATATAGCACAGGAGGCCCCTTCATTAGGGAGGACGGGCTAGTTGTAATGGCCGGAGCGGAATCAGTGGAATGGTATCAAGTACATTAAACACACGGTTTCCATGGTTTCCAGCTGTTTGATGCCATTCCATTCACTCCATTCCATACATTATTATGAGCCATCCTCCCCTCAGCAGCCTGCTGTGGTATAGAGAATGAGGTTGGTGTTCAGAATGAAATAAGAACTCCCCTCCTCTAGAAGCTAGGTTCTATATTACATAATATCCACTGGTTTACTGCAGGAAATATAGACCCATAACCCCATTACTAAGCCCTATGACAGACAGGCAACACACAGAGGACACACACACACACACACACACACAAGCACTTACACGCACACGAGCAAGAACGCGCATGCACACACAAACAGCATGTCATATAGGCTATTTGAGGGCTTTCAGTCGGCATAGTAACCTTGACTTATGAGTGCTGATAGAAAGTGTCTTGTTTTTATCTGGAGGTTGAACAAAATCACTTGTTAAATGTACAGGGACAGGAGGAGCAATCAGATCAACACACTTGGGTCTGGTCTAATAACACAGCGCAAAGGGCATCGCATGTATTTAAAGTGGCTTGGTTTGACAAACAGAGGTAATTGGATTTGAATGTTAGGCAATTCATATTGAGAGACAGCAAAAGTCTGTTAAAATTCATTGGGAAGTTAAAATTCATTGGGAAGATTGGAATCACTTGAACTCAAGGCTGATTAGATAGGCTAATCAGTTGTTATGCATCAGGCTGAAAGAGTGCGTGTGTGTGTGTGTGCATCAGTGTATGCGTGTGTGCGCTTGGCGTGCGTGTTTCAATTGCACTGAAATTCAGTCTGAGAGAACGATCAAATCCCAGTGTAATCTAACAGCGCAATGACATGGAAAACGTACTTACAAACAGGGCCAGCTCCAGGCATAAGTGACATAAGCTCAGTCGGAGTCTTACTGTTGCGAGTTAGAATAGTAGAATACACAAGGTGCAAGTTCAAAGTTCGGTCGTGTATTAGCAGTTTTTCAGCAGTCACTCAATTAGCCATGTCAGCTAACAATTTTTAGATTGGTAAATTAGTCTAGCCAGTTTTTTAAACTTGTTGTAATCATGGACGAATACCGACCGGGCCCAGGGGCCCTGACCTCCAGGGGTCCCCTGTTGATTTTGTTAGTTACTCTCACTCAGATAACATTCAATCAATCAATCAACCAAATGTATTTATAAAGCCCTTTTTACATCAGCAGATGTCACAAAGTGTTTATACAGAAACCCAGCCTAAAACCCCAAACAGCAAGCAATGCAAATGTAGAAGCATGGTGGCTAGGAAAAACTCCCAAGAAAGTCAGGAACCTAGGTTGAAACCTAGAGAGGAACCAGGCTCTGAGGGGTGGCCAGTCCTCTTCTGGCTGTGCCGGGTGGAGATTATAAGAGTACATGGCCATTAAGACCAGATTGTTCTTCAAGATGTTCAAATGTTCATAGATGACCAGCAGGGTCAAATAATACTCAAAGTGGTTATAGAGGGTGCAACAGGTCAGCACCTCAGGAGTAAATGTCAGTTGGCTTTTCACAGCCGAGCATTCAGAGGTCGAAACAGCAGGTGCGGTAGAGAGAGAGAGAGGGAGAGAGAGAGGGAGTCGAAAACAGCAGGTCAGGGACAAGGTAGCACATCTGTTGAACAGGTCAGGTTTCCATAGCCGCAGGCAAAACAGTTGAAATTGGAGCAGCAGCACGACCAGGTGACCTGCGGACAGCCAGGAGTCATCAGGCCAGGTAGTCCTGATGCAGGGTCCTAGGGCCCAGGTCACCAGGAGGAGAGGGAGAGAGAGAGAATTAGAGGGAGGATACTTAAATTCACACAGGACACCAGATAAGACAGGAGAATTACACCAGATATAACAGACTGACCCTAGCCTCCGACACATAGACTATTACAGCATAGATACAGGAGGCTGAAGCTGAGACGGGGGGTGGGGGGGGCCGTGGCCTCATCCAATGATACCCCCAGGCAGGGCCAACCAGGCAGGATATAACCCCACCCACTTTGCCAAAGCACAGCCCCCACACCACTAGAGGGATATGAACAGACCACCAACGTACTACCCTGTGACAAGGCTGAATATAGTCCACAAATATCTCCTCCAACACACGAGCCCGGGGGGGTGCAAAACCAGACAGGAAGATCACGACTGTGACTCAACCCACTCAAGTGACGCACCCCTCCTAGGGATGGAATGGAAGAGCACTAGTAAGCCAGTGACTCAGCCCCCGTAATAGGGTCAGAGGCAGAGAATCCCAGTGGAGAGAGGGAGGCCGGCCAGGCAAAGACAGCCAAGGCGGTTCGCCGCTCCAGTGCCTTGCCGTTCACCTTCCTACCCCGGGGCCAGACTACACTCAATCATAGTACATACTGAAGAGATGAGTGTTCAGTAAAGACTTAAAGGTCGAAACCGAGTCTGTGTCTCTCACATGGATAGGCAGACCATTCCCCAAAAATGGAGCTCTATAGGAGAAAGCCCTGCCTCCAGCTGTTTGCTTAGAAATTCTAGGAACAGTAGGGAGGCCTGCGTCTTGTGACCGTAGCGTACGTGTAGGTATGTACGGCAGGACCAAATCGGAGAGATAGGAAGGAGCAAGTCCATGTAATGCTTTGTAGGTTAGCAGTAAAACCTTGAAATCAGCCGTATCCTTAACAGGAAACTGTTGCAGAGAGGCTAGCACTGGGGTAATATGATCAAATTTGTTGGTTCTAGTCAAGATTTTAGCAGCCATGTTTTGCACTAAATGAAGTTTATTTAGTGCTTTTTCCGGGTAGCAGGAGAGTAGAGCATTGCAGTAGTCTAATCTAGAAGTGACAAAAGCATGGATTCACTTTTCTGCATCATTTTTGGACAAAGAGTTTCTGATTTTTGCAAAGTTACGAAGATGGTAAAAAGCTGCCCTTGAAATATTCTTGATAAGTCTGTCTAAACAGAGATCAGGGTCCAGAGTAACGCCAAGGTCCTTCACAGTTTTATTTGAGACAACTGTATAACCATCAAGATGAATTGTCAGATACAACAGCAGATCTCTTCGTTTCTTGGGACCTAGAACTAGCATCTCTGTTTTAAAAGTAAAACATGTGTATCCATCCACTTCCTTAATGTTCAATCACCAATCTGAATTGTGACCACCATCCAACAAACTCACCATGAGACAAATAGATTGGCGAGCTGGGATGAACATAGAAAATTGCAGTCATTTCAGTTTAGTCACAAATCTTCCCAATTTGTCACTTGACCCCTCTAACCTATTTCAGCTGGAAACATGCTGTACGCTATTGATAATCCTAGCAGCCCATTAATTTGGAGCAGGCAGAATTTTGTCAGGCTGAGCTTGCCGTTAATGAGTGCAGTTATCTCAGTGATCTGTCAGCACTGTGATTCTCTCACACACACACGGCTCTCGCTCCGGTGGCTTGATGAGACTTAATTAAAGTCTGCAGATTAAAGCTCAGCTCCACAGGCCCATTGAGAAGTGCTAGCTCGTCTCCCAGTCCCCATTCAGTCCTCATTCAGTCCGCATCAGTCTTCCTCTAACCAGTACATGCTACCGAGCTGCCACTGAGGGTGGGGCCCAGACGGAGAGACAGACAGACACAGGAAGTTGCTTCATCAGCAACGTGAGGACGTAACAATCAACCGCAAGGAGCGACTAGGGCTCTTGTTCTTTATCCCCCGGGGTGTAGTGAGTGGGTTGGAGGTGGTTCAGTGAAACATTGTTCACGTGATGAGTAACTTAACGTCACCTGAGACCTATATACAGACCTGTGTTAGCTCCCAGAGAAAATGCCTGCCGGCTTTAGCTTAGTGGGCTAACACAGTCTTAAGGTGCATAGACAACCCGGTCTAATAACCAGCCAGATACAGGGTGAGTCATTGGGAGTACAAACCACTATAAGGTTATAAGGTCATGGACAGACCATTGTAGTTAAGCCCCTGAATGACACAGTCATAAATAATATGATCGTAAACTGATGCAGCTTCTCACATCCAATGGATGAGAACCAACAGGTTCATATGATTTCACAGTCACCATATCAGGCAACTCACTAAATTCAGGTGTTGCTTGGAGAATGAGAACGCTATCCCATTTCCGTCACAAACATTCTTCAGAAAAGTGTACTTTGCTTCCCTCTAGCGGCTCGAGCAATCAACGGCGGCAGATTGTTTTGGGAGAGCGGTCAGGTTGTGCCTGCTTTTTTACGCATGAGTAATGCAGGCAGTGACAGCCAAGACTTTAGTCAAGGACGCGGCCCTGATGCATATTTATTATAGTAAAATAGAGAAAGAGGAGAGAGAGCAACTCAGGTACACACTGGAGCGCATTCTTGGGCGTGGGACAAGAGGAGGGGATGAGGAGGGGGCGTTTTTTTTGGTGCACAAGAAAAGCCGCTTATTCATAACACTCCCAGAAGTAGGTGTAAGGCAGGCCACCTAGACACATGCGTTGCATTGTTCTTCAATTAAAATCTACACATCGAGACTAAGGGGTTTCCGGAGGAATTAATTTGCACCGGAAAATGGTTTCGCAATGTTAATTGACATTAGATGCGCTTCTTTTGTTCACCCGCATCTATACTTCCCGTTGTGACTGTCGAGGCACACTAGTTAGGTGCGATCGCAAATGACTTGACATAGATAGTGGTGGTCGCAGTGAAACACTTTCTTTCCGAAAAATAGAGGAAGAATTGAACACGATGACTGACCAGGTAAGGTGACATACCTTTTTTTCCCCCCCAGCATCACCTCGCTGTTTATGTGTGCCAAACGTTTTCTTTAAGTTCAGAAGGCTAAGAAGTAAGGTTAGCATTCTAGAAGCACGCTGACAACGCTGCCACTTTGTTCATGTTCACAACTCACTCCATCCCCCTCGTCCGTCGTCTTCAAAAGATGCGGACACTCAGTTGTGAAATGTACAGTATGCAGGACCTACATCAGTCTTTTTCTCTTCTCTCTTTTAGAATAAATTCATCTAATTAGTATTATTATTATGTTGCAGTATAATTAGTCTAAATGTGGAATTCCAACACTGCAATTGAAATGTGAACACCGGTGGGTGAAATAATAGTGCGCCTAATTATTGCACTAGGGGAAACGCCATAGTAGCCTAGAAGCAAGAATTGGCTAATTGACGTTCTACAGTGATAATATTAATATAGCAACACAGCATTGCCTGTACTATAATATTTGTTATTGCCTCGTTTTCTGTGTCTTACTGTTTACCCTAGTTATCACCAGTCATTCAGGGTGAGATTAACTGATGACACGCTCCCCTCACCCCTGTCACAGAATCTTCTGTGTCTTTCTTTATCCCTCCCCTGCGTCTCCTTGACCATGATTAATTAATTAGACCCTTTCAATTAGTCTAATTGGTTATGTGGCTGAGTCCAGCAGTACACCCTCTCCCTGTGTGTCACTGAGAGGAGTGGCGCTTCTAGCTCAGCCACAGGCACACCTGCTCCTGGCTGGTTGCTGGCTCACAGCGTGAGTGCTCCACCTAGACTAATTGCTGTGTTAATATTGATGGAGGTCATCTGACTGACCTGGTGCTCTATACACACACACACACACAGAGAACGCTCCCAGCAATGCTTTTGTTTAAGGCGGACTGTTGGCAGTGTTATCCGAAGCGGCCCTTGGTGTTGTTGAAATCAGAGAGCAGTGAAGTCTCTATAGTGTGTGTGTGTGTGTGTGTGTGTGTGTGTGTGTGTGTGTGTGTGTGTGTGTGTGTGTGTGTGTGTGTGTGCGCGCGCGCGCATGTTTGTATATCCACACACACAAAGGTTTACGTACATAGAGCCCACACAGGAAGCGCAGTTTACTGTTTGTGTGTGTGACATGCAAGGATGGGAGGGAGGAGGGATCATGGACATTCGTGTTTTGACCTATTTTCTGCTAATGCATCCGAGTCCCATCAGCCCCAGTACTAAGCTGTGCGGCAGGGTTTCCTAGCACTACACAGCTGACTCGGGTAATTAAAGGTGGGTTATTTGAATCAGCTGTGAAGACATAGGGGATCGAGTATGGGAAGTCCTGCTGTACAGTACCACCCCTTTAACATAGTATATTAACTCTCGCTCTCTCTGATCTCTCTCTGTCTCTTGCTTCATCTCTCTCCCTGCCTCTCTCACACACACACTCACTCACTCACTCACTCACTCGCTCTTCCTCTCTCTTCCCATCCTTGTCTCCATAGAAGGCCTACTGTATCAACTCTTTTTGTCACATGTAACACTTCCTCTCCTGTGTTAACACGCTCTCCGCTTCATTCGCATGGGGGTCATGTCCGTTGGGGTGTGCACACACTACCTTTCCTGTCTTTTACTCACTGCCATTCCTGTCTCTCTCAGTACAGTATGTTTCTCACCACCGCTCCCCCTCTGAGAAGAGGAAGCACCCCTCTACCAATCAAGCACCAGCTGAAGCGGGAGGAGGCCGTATCAGAGGACCATGACTGGACACCAGGGATTGACGAACCTGCCACGCTGCCAATCAGTGACGCCCTGTGCCGGGATGAATCATTTAGTCAAGCGTCGGAGGGGTATCATGGGAGTGCTATAAGGATCGTACTACTTGGGCAGAATGGGGTTGGAAAATCAGCACTCTCTCTGGCCCTGGCTGGACTGTCAGACAGCTCACTGTCTGTGGACTCTGAAACAGCCTGTGGTAAAGTTATTCTGTCTGTGTGTGTGTGTGTGTGTATGTCGTGCTTGCTTGCGCGTTGGAGTGTGTGCAGTGTGCACATTGTATCTACTTTATGTCAATTACCTAACGTCAGCTGCCACAAAAGAGCGACGCCAATCTGAGTCGTGATATTGGAAGTTACTTTTCCCGTTTTTAATTTCTGAGTGCACTCAAGGCTGAGAGGTAACAAGACCAACCACCCTTCGTCAGCAATGTGTGTCATTACGCTGTCTTGAAGGTCAGGGTAATAATAACACCAGTCTTGGGCCCAAATACTCAATCAATCAATGCACCAGAAAAGTGATGGGCACACTGCTCTGTAGGAGGTGCTGCCAGAGACATGTCATGAAGAGGCAGTCCGCACAGGATGTAGATCCCAGGCTGCTTGGAGAGTCCAGTTGTTCTCTAGTATGTAGCTCTTTCTGTAACCTCAGCGTTTTTATGTAGGGCACCCTACTGTAGTCTACAATAACCTTGTTCCAGATCTGGGACAGCTCCTCAGGCTGTCATTGTGTAATACCAGGTATGGGCCCAGGTTAACTGGACCAGTCCAAACGGGCTGAACGACTCCCTGTACTGTGTATTCGCGTCAAAGCATTCATGAGCTCGTGTCCCTATGCGTTTCCGGTGTCACTATGTTGACGTGTGTGTTTGTGACAAGCATGTCTGTTTCCAGGAGAAGGCTACGAGCGCACGGTGTCCGTTGACGATGAGGAGAGTTCAGTCATCATTTATGACAACTGGAAACAGGTGAGCTATTTCTGGCACACCACACTGACGTTCTGTTAATGTGTGTGTGTTGTACCACCTCTCCATACTGTCTCGTTCTCTCTGAATGCAATTCACTTTGCCTGTATTCCTGTTGACGCTGCTACATTTTAAATGGGAAGTCTTTTTTTTTTTGATCTTTCAAATGTCAGGAAGAGTGTGTGGGTGCCTGCGTAGGGTTGCAGAATTCCGGGAACTTTTAAATAAAATGGGCTCCCAGAAATGCTGGTTGGAGGGTACCGGATTTCCAATTTATTCCCTCCTTATTCTGGAAATCATCCAGCTGGGATTTCGGGGAAACCAGGGAATTTATTGAAATTTTTCAACACTGTGTGTGTGTGACCATCTTGAGGCAGTGCCAGACAGGTTTTTATATTATCCCTTTTTATTTAAAAAAATTGTAAATTACAACAACAAAAAATGATTTGCTGCACATATTTGTAGGGCGGTCATGCCAGTTCTTCTCTTCATTACCTATTACAAACAGCATGAATGCGTGCAATCCTCAATATAGGCACAATTTGAATGCGCTTTGAATTAGATGTTTTGTCGTATTCAGTGAATTATAATGAGGCTGGAGGAGCACAGCTGCTCTAAGGCTCATCTGTGGTGTGTGTCACTGAGGATTTCATTATGATAAAGTACACTGTAATAGTTTAATATTAACCTTGTAATGGCCTTCTGTGATGATGGTACAGTCAGTGCAATTTATACAGCCACGTAACCTAGGGCTCAATTCAATCCGTATCGTGGAAGTTCAGCGCTATAGCACGATTGGAATTTGAAGGTAATTTCCGATTGAGTCGTCATATGCAGCGTTTACCGTGAATGCAGTCTCTGCGAACGCGGGAACATTGCCTTTAAATTTAAATTGCGCTATAGCACTGAACTCCTGCGATACGGATTGAATCGAGCCCATAGTCTGTCTCTCTACCAGAAGTCCAGAGTCCTTTGGTTTGAGCAGTTAGCGAAGTAACTTTCGTCACCTCGGAATAGCAGGTCTAGCTCAGGGCTGACTCTGTTTATCCTGAATGAAGTTGTCTGAGCCTGCGAGTTGAGCGCCAATAAAATCAGATTCCCTCCCTCTCACAAAGATTGTGCCATCTTCCCATTCATTTCAGGAAGACGAGCGATTTACATATTTTATTAATCAAACGTTGTTTTACTTTTTTTTTTTATATAGTGTTGTTAAAATACCTATCACATTACACATTTAGTAAAGACAGAATGCTTTTGAAAGTTCCCGCACAGTGAAACTTTTGTATGACTTAATACAATTATTGTATCGATGGGAAGAAAGGGAGGAAAAGGTGCATTGATAAACACAAGACCGCATGAACCTTTTACTGCAGTGGGCTCAGGGTCACACAGAGTGATTCTTGGTAGTCTTAAACAGAAGTATACATCTCACTCACGTGGTTTGAGTTTGCATCCCAATATCACATGTTATATACATCACAGAAGACTGAAATATAACAAAACCGTTTGACATAGAAAAACTAGATTTTATTAACGATGCAATTAGTTGAAAAAGAAATTGTGAAGCTAACTGAAGCTGGCTACCTTTACAAAAACCCTCAGTAGATCTAGCTTGCGTTGTAGGATGCCCCTCAGGAGTCCTCCTTGGTTTACTGAGTCTGAATTATTTAAACATAGCTCAGGGGAACTCCATTTAAAGGCATTTCTCTATCTTTCACTACTTTATAACTGTCTGATCTCCCTTTCTCCAGTGCCTCTCTCTTTCTCCTCACTATCTCTTTCTCCTCACTATCTCTTCCCAAGTTGACCTCTTTCCTACAGCTGTGTCGTTATCTCAAAATACATCTCCCCCTCTCCTCTCACGCCCCCCTCTTTCGTGTTCTCCCGTGTCATACTCAGAACTGACCCCTTTTTTTGTTCAAGTTAACTCTCTCTGAAAGTCAATTACATTTGTTATTCTCTGCGTGCTAATGCAAGTGCTGGTATTAAGCCATGGCAACATAAGCAGGCCAGCGGGATTTGGAGCCGCTCCAGCCCAGCAGCAGCAAAGAGAGAAGGGGACTGACCAGCTCCTTCTCCCCCAACACACACACACACACACATAGACACGCACGCGCACGCACACTGTCACTCAAACACACCCACCCACACCCTCCTTTCACTGCTTATGCTTGCGCCACGACAAGCTGCCCATCAAATCAAATGACCCTTGACACTGACGGGAGCAGCAGAGTAGAGCAGTGTGTGTGTGTGTGTGCAGTGTGCAATGACCCCAGAGGATTTTCATTAGCTCCCGAGTCCCTAGCTAGTCCCCTATTCCATGGGTGCCCCACCCTCCCCAGGTTACCATGGTGACCAGTGGACTGAACCAGTCCCCCCTCGTGGGTCAAATCATGTAGAAGTATTGGGCTACAAAGCTTCTGGCTCCCCGGGGAAAACACTGGTTTTATTCTAGCTTCATGTACAGTACCTCTTCATAACCCAGCTAATTATAGTTGGGTGTTTTATCGGATTCAAAAAAGAATCAACAAATAGGTAACTACTGTATATAGTTCCTTCATTCCCAGCTGATTCACACCAGCTGCTACTCAAAGCAACCGAGTCTCACACTAGGCAGCCCTCACAGCCATCCTGCCACATCATCACAGAAGATTTCACTGAGTACACACACACACACACACACAGCGGCTCTCCGACTTTCTCTTCAGCTATCCATGGGACTTGGAGTGCTCTTGACGTCAGGCAGAAGAATGGCTTAAATAAGTCATCCAGCTTCCTAAAATAGCCAGTGCATGCTTGGCTGTGACCTGACAGGCCGAGGATTTCCTCTGTACATGTTACATTTACTGTACCATTGGTCGTTCTCTGTGGACACCACAGCCAATCAGACACCATCTATCATGGTCAATGGGAGGAGCCAAGGTGTTTTGATGGCTGTGGGTTGGCTCTCTAGTACTTCCTGTCTCTCTAATAACCAGCTAGTTTCACCTGTATTCACCACCAGGCTTTCTCCATGCTGGAGGTCTGAGCCAGCTGTGAGTGAATGGATCTCAGTGTGGAGCCATTAATTACTACACCAGTCAGCCTCTCAAAATACACTGTCTGTCTGCTGGAGGTGTCCATAATTATTTAATAACTATTAAATATTTATACTAGAAAATCCTGGATGGAGTCTGATGTCAGTTGTAGTAAGCCAGTATATACGCTACATTACCAAAAGTATGTGGACACCTGCTAGTCGAACGTTTCATTCCAAAATCATGAGCATTAATATGGGGTTGGTCCCCCCCCCCCTTTTGCTTTAACAGCCTCCACTCTTCTGGGAAGATTTTTCCACTAGATGTTGGAACGTTGCTGCGTAGACTTGCTTCCATTCAGCCACAAGAGCATTAGTGAGGTCGGGCGCTGATGTTGGACGATTAGGCCTGGCTCGCAGTTGATGTTCCAATTTATCCCAAAGGTGTTTGATGGGGTTGAGGTCAGAGCTCTGTGCAGGCCAGTCAAGTTCTTCCACACCGATCTTGACAAACCATTTCTGTTTGGACCTCGCTTTGTGCACGGGGGCATTGTCATGCTGAAACGGGAAAGGAAGTTGGAAGCACAGAATCGTCTACAATGTCGTTGTATGCTGTAGCGTTAAGATTTCCCTTCACTGGAACTAAGGGGCCTAGCCCGAACCATGAAAAACATCCCCAGACCATTATTCCTCTTCCACCAAACTTTACAGTCGGCACTATGCATTGGGGCAGGTAGCATTCTACTAGCATCCTCCAAAACCAGATGGTGAAGCGTGATTCATTACTCCAGAGAACGCGTTTCCACTGCTCCAGAGTCCAATGGTGGCGAGCTTTACAACACTCCAGCCGACGCTTTGCATTGTGATCTTATGCTTGTGTGCGGCTGCTCGGCAATGGAAACCCATTTTATGAAGCTCCTGACAAACATTTATTGTGCTGATGATGCTTCCAGAGGCAGTTTGGAACTCGGTAGTGAGTGTTGCAACCGAGGCCATAAAATGTGTTCAGCACTCGGCGGTCCCATTCTGCGAGCTTGTACGGCCTACCCCTTCACGGCTGTGACGTTGTTGCTCCTAGACATTTCCACTTCACAATCACAGCACTCGGAGTTGACTGAGGCAGCTCTAGCAGGGCAGAAATTTGACAAACTGACTTGTTGGAAAGGTGGCATCCTATGACGGCGCCACGTTGAAAGTCACTGAGCTCTTCAGTAAGGCCAATGTTTGTTTATGGAGATTGCTTGGCGGTGTGCCCGATTGTATATGTCTGTCAGCAATAGGTGTGGCTGAAATGGCCAAATCCACTAATTTGAAGGGGTCTCCACATACTTTTGTGTATATATAGTGTATTAGCCATTTTGTACGGAGCCGAGGATGTGTCGTTTTTAGATGGTGTTTATTTGTGGAGAGTTTTTTTTGGTGTGTGAAATAGTATTTTCTACTAAGACCTTTGGGATGTGTTTTGTGTCTATATAGAGAGGTCAGTATACACTGGTGTGTACAGTTATTTGTGTGGAGATATTTGTCTTTACAGTGATGTGTATATTTGTTAGACTGCACTGTTGTGTATTTATGTAGACGGGTCATTCTGTTCATTGTGTGTGTGTGTAGACTGGTTGTTGTGACCGGCTGTTGTGATTTTGTGTAGACTGGTCATTCTGCATTTGTTTTTGTTTGTGTAGAGAAGTCGGTCTGCATCGTTGTGTATATTTATCAGTCTCTTGTTGTGCGTATTTGTGTAGTGAAAGATCAGTCGATATCGTTGTGTATTTGTGAAGGGAGGCGGCAGTTCTGCGGTGCTGTGTACCGAGGTCAGCTTGTGGCGTTGTATGTTTGTGTATGCAGAGCAGTCTTTTTGTGTGTCTGTATAGAGAGGTCAGTATCTGTTGTTGTGTGTGTGTGTGTGTGTGTGTGTGTGTGTACGGCCGGAGCTGGCCTCTATAATGTCAGCCCGGAGGGGTGTGGTGCCTCTGCAGCCCCAAGAAAACAACCCAGCACTCAGCTCCACTAAAGAGTTGCATCCAATTATCCGATTTTTGACTCCTCAACCAGAGGAAGGTCTCTGGGCCAATCTATCTCTGCTCCTCTCTTTCCCGCTCCATTCATTTTTCTCTTGACCTATTTTATTCTGTCACTATTCTCTTGTGGTGCTGGACGATCTGGACCCTGGACTGATTCTTTTTTTTCGTCTTCTTTTAAAGAACGACGGAACTTTCTCATTTGGCCTTGTTTCCAAGCTCGGTCATTAAGAAATGCTAGCGACCATAACTGAAGCCAGAGAGGAAGAGGCGAAGAGAGGGTTTACTCTGCCCAAAATCCTGTTGAGCAGATCATGAATTATTAAGCAAGTGAGGAGTTTTTGTATGGGCGGCAATGAGAGAGTCGAATTTAGCCAGGCTTATTTCCTCTAATAGAATTTTCGTAGTGCTTAGGTTGTTACGAGGGTATTGACATAAGTGTGATGCACATGACATCCCGGCGACCTTGAGGAAAAAACACTTTACTTTACAGGAGCAATTAGGATTAAGTGCCATACTCAAGGGCACATCGACAGTATTTTGACCTAGTTGGCTCAGGGATTCAAGCCTTTGGTTACTGGCCCAACGCTGTTAACCGCTCGCCTACCTGCCACCCTAATTCAGTTCTATGTGTAGGCTAAATCCTGCGCTGACTTGGTGTTTAGCCAAGCTGACAGCAGCTAGCTAGCATAGCTTGGTGATAGCTGCAGGGTCAAAAGCTTCAAGTTCCTCAGCGTGCACATCCCCGAGGACCTGAAATGGTCTCGCCACACTGGCATTATGGTGAAGAAGGTGCAACAGCGCCTCTACAACCTCAGGCGACTAAATAAATTAGTCATGGCCCCTAAGACCCTCACAAACTTCTACAGACGCACCATTGAGAGCATTCTGTCGGGCTGCATCACCACCTAGTATGGCAACTGCTCCCACCCTCAACCTCATGGCTCTCCAGAGGGTGGTGCAGACAGCCCAACGCCTCACCGGGGCCACGCTGCCTTCCCTGCAGGACATCTACAGCACCCGGTGTCAAAAAGGCCAAGAAGATCATCAAGGACCTCCGTCACCCGAGCCACGGACTGTTCACTCGGCTACCATCTGACAGACGGAGGCAGTACAGATGCATCAAAGCCAAGACCGAGAGACTAAAAAACAGCTTCTATTACCAGACCATCAGACTGTTGAACAGCCATCACTAGCCGTCTACCAGGTGATGCACACTCACTCACACAAAACACGCGCACGAGCTATCACACACACCTCATACTCATGAACACGCAGATGCGCGCGCACACACACACACACACACACACTCAGCCAATGCTGCTGTCCCATGTTATAAAGACACTGAACCACTGGTCGCGTGTAACAACACCTGCACAGGATCGGTACATCCGAACATCACACCTGCGGGACAGGTACAGGATGGCAACAACAACTGCCCGAGTTACACCAGGAATGCACAATCCCTCCATCAGTGCTCAGACTGTCCGCAATAGGCTGAGAGAGGCTGGACTGAGGGCTTGTAGGCCTGTTGTAAGGCAGGTCCTTATCAGACATCACCGGCAACAACGTCGCCTATGGGCACAAACCCACCGTCACTGGACCACACAGGACTGGCAAAAAGTGCTCTTCACTGACGAGTCACGGTTTTGTCTCACCAGGGTGATGGTCGGATTCGCATTTATCGTTGAAGGAATGAGCGTTACACCGAGGCCTGTACTCTGGAGCTGGATCGAGGTGGAGGGTACATCAGGGTCTGGGGCGGTGTGTCACAGCATCACCAAACTGAGCTTGTCGTCATTACAGGCAATCTCAATGCTGTGCGTTACAGGGAAGACATCCTCCTCCCTCATGTGGTACCCTTCCTGCAGGCTCATCCTGACATGACCATCCAGCATGACAATGCCACCAGCCATACTGCTCGCTCTGTGCGTGATTTCCTGCAAGACAGGAATGTCAGTGTTCTGCCATGGCCAGCGAAGAGCCTGGATCTCAATTCCATTGAGCACGCCTGGGACCTGTTGGATCGGAGGGCTAGGGCTAGAGCCATTCCCCCCAGAAATGTCCGGGAAGTTGCAGGTGTGGGGTAAAATCTCACAGCAAGAACTGGCAAATCTGGTGCAGTCCATGAGGAGAAGATGCACTGCAGTACTTATTGCAGCTGGTGGCCACACCAGACTGTTACTTTAGATTTTGCCCCCCCCCCCTTGTTCAGGGACACATTATTCCATTTCTGTTAGTCACATATCGGTGGAACTTTTTCAGTTTGTCAGTTGTTGAATCTTATGTTCATACAAATATTTACACATGTTAAATTTGCTGAAAATAAACGCAGTTGACAGTGAGAGGATGTTTATTTATATACTGGATTCTTGACATAGCTCTCTCTAAAATAACTACTGCTGTACATATCATTCTTAGTTTATCTTGTGTAAATTTCCCTGGTGTACATGGGTATAGATTGCATTTTGATACTGCTGTAGTGTTAATTGGATTTGTTAATTGGATTCGTTCCTGCCATTCTTGATTCCTTGCCTTTTTTTTCTTTGTATTTTTCTTTACATTTTTAACTGTTTGACATTTGACTGCATTATTAGGAGCTAGTAACATAAGCATTTCACTGCACCACTTTAACACCTGCTAAACTGTGAACGGGACCAATACACTTTGATTTGTAAAGACATGTTACCATGGAAACGTATCAACTGCCAGTTGAATGCCCGGTCTTGAGTCAGCGCAGCTGTCCTACAACACAATATGCTATAACTGGCTAGTTTTGTCTCGAGACTGACTTTATTACCAAAATTATCTTACATTTTTACACTACAATAAATTGTTTCTGACTCATCCATGCCACGGAGACCATTTTCAAATGGGAAAAGTTGGTTTTTAGGGGCAGTTTCTCTTTAATCCCAGTCCCTGTTTGTGTTCCAGGAAAGGGTGGGTGTGTGTTTTAGATGTTATGAGGTGAGATTTCTGAACTGATTTCCAGGTTCAGGCTGTAAGCTGCTTTACTTTGAGCTCTGATAACAAGATGAGTTTTCGTAAAGAAGTGGCTTTAGGGCAAATAGATTTATAGTGCTACAGAGTTTATAGTTGGGCACAGGAGGAGAATACAGGCAATGACACTGTCTGGGAGGCATTATAAAGGGATAACATATTATACATGTCAGGTTGCTGTTGACGGCTTTTATTCGGGAGTTGAATAATATATGGTGACATACGCTAAGTGACAAGTTAACTGACTCTCACAAGCTCGCCTAATGTTTATGGGCGTGTGCATGTGAGAGGGTAGTACACGTGTGTTTACTCGCGCACGCGTGTGTGTGTGAGGGGAAGGCTGTATGCCCTGACAGATGGCCTGGGCCGCAGCAGTGAAGCAGAACAGAGAGGAGCTGACTGACTAAAAGAGGACAAACGCAGTGTTGAGTTAGCAAGCATCCCTCTGACGGAAAGCCCTTTTACTCTGTCACAGTTACCCTGGAGAGCTCTCCGTCCTGACGCCGCCAATCGATCTGCGACGTGGCCGTGTTTCTCTTCGCTGCTTACAAAGATTAGTGTCTGCCTCTCCCTCCACGAAGCCGGGTAGTTCTGCTCCCCCTCCTCGTCCCCCGCGCCCAGCCCAGAAGGTGACAGGTGGCCGGGCTCACTTCCCCGCCGCTAGCTCCCCTCTCCTCCAGAGAGAGATGGAGTGGGTTCCGGAGACCATGGATTTCCTGCTGTGGGGGTGCAATCCTCTTTGGCTTGTGGGAGCTGTGAATTTTTCAGGCGGAGACTCTCTCCAGAGGGCTGAAATTCATCTTCAGGGTCGTGTGGATGTAGGGCACACAGACACAGACAGAAACAGACACAGGCAGACATGGCTGGCTATGGTGGGTTAGGAGTGGGGGAAGGCAGCTCTTCTCCTGTGTGCCTGAATGAATCTGAGAGGCCTGTCCTTCAGAGCCAAAGCATACTATAAAGGCCACGACTGGAGGGAGGGAGACATTTAATGGAAGCCCAGTGAAACAGTGTTTCAGTGGGAAGAGGCCACTGCTAAAAGGGTCAGAAGCCAGTTCACAAGGGCACCATGTGTTGTTTTGGATTTGGGACAAAGCCGCTGTCAGTCCTCTCAGCAGAGTACGTAAATACAAAAATGCACACTGAAAAGTTTCTGTTTTGGAGATGAGGTTTTCATCCGACAGCGACGAAGTGCGTATCATTGTCATTAATGTCTGTGTGTGTGTTTTGGTGTTTGTAGGACCTGTCTACATTGCAGTGTGAGGTGGTTGTCCTGGTGTTCTCTGTGACAGACAGGAGAAGTTTCCACCGCACCGCCCAGCTCCGCCTCATCCTCAGGGAGTCGCTGCCCCACACTCCCATCATCCTCGTGGGCAACAAGAGTGACCTCGTCCGCTCTCGGGAGATCAGCACAGAGGGTAGGGAGGACGCCCTCGTTATACTGTAAAACACACTCCATTATCACTTGAGCGCCCAGAGTGTTTTATAATGTACCTCCTATCAATCTACTGGTCACTCCTTTCCACCTTGAACCACCATTCTCATGTGATCTTGTACAGTGCATAGAGATGATGCAGTATTGCATAAAAATGGATGCAGTACATACTTAGTCAATGCAATGAACCCGCCCCCCACCCTTTCCCAACCATTTTCATTTTAAAACCGGCAGGTCCTCGTAACATTCGTAACAGGTCCCTCTCCTATGAATATTGGTCTCTGCTTTCTACCCTTTTCCTCTGTCTGTCTTTTGTCATGGCCCACCTAATCTGTGCCTCTGTATTATGCCATTTGTCACCTATAACTGTATTTTCATTTGAGAGCCAGAGACAGTTTATCTGTGATCACCAAAAATCAATTCCTAACTGCTGTGAGGAGCAATATGGGAAGATAAATGTTTTCCATTGCAATCTCCTTGTGGGAGAAAAATGGGCCCATGTAATTGTTACCGAATGAAACCATAAGCACCAGTTTGGCGCGGTGATTCGCTGCGAAATGGCTTCCAGTGGATTGAAAAGCACACATTCTCTAGGGCCAGAGAATTAGGTTGGCTACCTTTTTTTAGTTTCTGTGGACCGTTGTTCCATTCTGACATGATGCACAAAGTTGATTCTGGAACCACGTGAATCTATTCTAGTGGAAATGCCTATGTCTATATCTCTGTAACCTCGTCCGTAATTACAATGCAAAACTCCTAGTCACACAGCCTGCAGTAAGCAACAGAAAATAGGACACCAACCCCCATTTGTTTTCATTTTATTATTATCCCATCATACCTGTTCACAATTAAAGCAGTGACCTCTAACTACTTTTAGAAACTGGGTGGTTCAAGCCCGAATGCTGATTGGCCCACAGCCATGGCATATCGGCTCGTAAACCACGGGTATGACAAAACATTTTATTTTTACTGCTCTAGTTACATTGGCAACCAGTTTATAATAGCAATAAGGCACCTCGGGCAACTCCGCATTGAGTTGTGCGTAAGAACAGCCCTTAGCCGTGGTATATTGGCGATATCGCACACCTCCTCGGGCCTTATTGCTTAATTAAGTATACGTGTTTATGGACATGTAGCTCCCCCTCCTATCTCATCCCCTGCAGGGTTACTTCAGCTGTGTGCCTCGCCTCCTGTTCTGTGTTGTTTTTGGAGGCTTCCTCCACTTTATTTGGATGATCTCTCTCTAGCGCACAGGGCTATCACTATCTTAACGTGTGTGTGTGCACGCTTTTCACGTGTACCTCTGCCAGCACGCACGCACGCGCACACACACAGACTCGCACTTAAAAGTACCAGCCGGCAACCACATTCTCACACCTCTCCCTACTCTCTGTCTGGTGTGGGTGACACTGCCTGTGCCGCGTGGAAAGCTGTGATAAGGGGGATGAACCGAGAGGAGAAATGCCTGGGATGTCCATGCTGGTGCAGGAGTATGTGAATAAAAGTGATTGAGTGGGGATGGTTGTGTGTGTTTTGTGTGGGTGTGTGAGACCTATTGTTTTGGGTGACATCTTTTATTATTTTTTTTTCAGTATAGGTTGTCTAGCCCACCATATGACATGGAAGGGTGTCTGTGTTGTGCATGAACTCATGCTCAGTCATAGGTTCAGCATGCAGTCAGCGAGATCGACAGAGATAAATAGAGAGGGAGAGGGGAGAGGAGGGTTGTCCTTAGGATACTGCTCCTTACCCGTGTACTCGCCATATTCCCCATCTGAGAGAACTGCAATAATGATGTGGTCAGGTCATCGAGATGAAAATGCTACATCTCTCTTACCCTTGCATTCTGACAGGCCTTTTGGTATCCATCTATATTTGGTATTCTGATTCCCTGACTGATATTTAAGGAAGTGAACTTAAGGAAGTGAACTTGCCTGGCTGGTGGACAACTCCTCATTCACATTGTACTTGCGGTTGAGATTGGCGTAGGTCATAAAATGTATTGATGGAATTACGGTGACATTTTCTTTCTCTCTCCTCTCACAGTACACAGTATGTTATTCATTCATTTTCCAAGTGAGGGTGAAGCCGTACCGTCTTTGATTACACAATGTTGTTGATTGATATCTGATTGAGCTGCTCTTTGCATGTCGTCGTTGACTGATGACAACCTCGTCTCCAAAACAGAACATTTTCAGGAAATGTAATTAATTCAAATAAAATTACCGTATTTCTTTTTTTTTACATTAACAAACAATTATGAAACCTCAGAAGCTATATTAAATACATGTTATTGGTCCTCAAGTCAATAAATGTCAAATAAAAAAAAGAAAATAGGCAACAACAAAAAAATTGAGTTATGAGGTTTTCTTCATGCTGTTTTAGTCTATTCTCTCCCTCCTCCTTTGAGTGCAGGGACAATCTTTTTCTCTCGCTCTCTCCTCCCCTCCTTCCTCTCTCCTCCCCTCTCTCCCGCTTTGTCCCTGCACCTCTCTCCCCCTCTCTCGCTCACCTTACCTTGTCGCATCCCTGCTCTCGGAGTCTGCTGTTGGAGTCATGTGAGGGACACAGAAGCCCTGCTGAGTCACAGAGAACAGTGGCCAACCCTCACATCTCCACGTCAGCCAGAGCCAGCCACTGCCACCACTACACTATGTTCTCATGTTGCTCTCATCTCATTGTGGCTCATCCCTGCCTCAGCTCAGCTCCAATTCAATGTTATTTTCATTTCACTCTTATCAGGTTGAGACTCCATTCAATCAGTTATATGTAGTAGATATTAGGATAAGCCCAGCTGATCTGATCAGATCTGTTCCTTTCCACTAAACATGGCTTATCATGGTATCTCTATTCTCTACATCCCCACCCCTCTATCTCTCCCTGTTCCAGAGGCCCACTCCAGTGCCATGATGTATGAATGCCAGTATCTGGAGCTGTCTGCTTCCCTGGACCATGGCACCACCGAGCTGCTGGAGGGAGCGGTGAGGGCTGCCAGGGGCGACTGCGTTGGGCCGGGCTGGACGGAGGGGGACCCTGGGGCGGGGCGCAGGGAGAGCCTGACCAGCAAGGCGAAGCGCTTCCTGGCTGGCCTGGTGCCGCGGTCCTACGGCCGAGGAGACCGGGACAGGGGTCAGTACAGAGAGATGAGCAGACACCGGGGAAGCAAGATCCTCCGACAGAAATCACGCTCCTGCCATGACCTCAGTGCAATGTGACACATCGGACGGACCGAGATAGACGGGTGAGGTGTGTGAAAAGGGGAGGGAAAAAAATTGAAGAAAACAGAGGATGGGAGATGAGTTATGGAGGGAAAAACTGGGACGGGGGATGGTGAGAAGTGTAGCAATGGAGAGGGAGGGGCCATTAGAAATGAAGCTGTACCTTAGGGAGAGAGAGTACGAGAGGTGAAGTCATTAGAATAGCAGGATGGGATGAATACTAGTCGACTCATTATGCAATGTAGAGGGGGAAAAAAACTCACATTGGAGAAAGAATCAAGAAAAAGGAGATTGGAAAATGATTGTGCAAGATGGAAAATAATGAGTGTCAAATAAACACACACGCACACACACACACGAGGCATGCACTGTCTAATTATGTAGAGACTGATAGAGATCTAACGTAGACCTAGGGCTGTATTCAATCTGGATTGCTGGAGCGTTCCAGATTGCGCGCTAGAAAATGTCTAGGTAATTTCCGATTGAGTCGACATATGCAGCGTTTACCGTGAATGCAGTCTCCGCTAACGTGATACGGATTGAATAGAGCCCCTTATATAGTCCCTGTTTTAAAAGCATGCTGTTACACAGTGAATAGAGTTGCAGAGAGAGGATTTGCCCCCGTAGGCTCATATGACAATGTCTTGTATTCCCATATTGGCCGGTAGCTACGGTATACTGCCCCCCCCCCCCCCCCCCCGTGATCTCCAATGCAAGGCCATTTATAAAAGCCTCATCCATGCACTTTTTATACTGTGGGTTCAGAACAGATTTCATGTCGCTGCATAATCCCTTTAAATCAGGTATAGATTTGGGAGAAAAAAAATCTACAGCAACCCCACAGAGAAGAGAACTTGGTTGGAGTGGGTCATACTACAGTAGCTATTCTGAAAGTAAATGTAGACTCAGGTCTTGCGGTTATATGAAATCTGGCCACCTATCCCACTACACTGACTCCATGGTAAACATCCCTGCACTCAGTTATGATCCTATAATAGGGTCTGGAGTTTTTCCTCACCAGGAAAAACTCCAGGCCCTAACCTATATATGCAGCTACTGCAGAGCCTAGCGATAAGTAAATAGCTCTAAATGAAAAGAAGCAATACTTGTAACTAGGGCCCAGAGTTTTTCCTGTTCACATGACTTGAAGACCTAACCAGGGAAAACTCTGGTCCCTATGTGTAGACACAGACTGGCAGAACCCACTCAACTAACTCCTGGCTGAGTCAGAGCATGTTGGGTTGCTACAGGAAGACCGACAAAGATGAGGGTTGAGGAGATGACGAGAGACTCAACTAATTGTGGCTGTTTCATGTAATTTTTTTTTTTTTACCTGCTGAAATTGTATACACACACTACATACATACATATAGGACATTTGCATATATGGATAACTACCAAAATAAAGGAAACATCTAGATATTAGTGTCTTAATAGGGCATTGGGCCACCACAACAGCGTAAATGCGCCTTGACATAGACTCTACAAGTGTCTGGAACTCTATTGGAGGGATGTGACACCATTCTTCTATGAGAAATTCCATAATTTGGTGTTTTGTTGATGGTGGTGGAAAACGCTGTATCACTGATCTCTTCTAGCCATGGCTGTGCATTTTTATACTAGCCCAATGTTGTAGTCGAGTCACTAAACCTTGGAGGTCGAGTCTCGAGTCCCTATGGCTGAATTCGAGTCCGAGTCCCCAATGGTTGAGTTGCGTCCAGTTTATAATAGGTCTTATTATGCAATTGTTTCTAGTCACCACCAGATGGCAGTATATTGCCACTCATGTGGAAACCCAACTAATTTACTATTCATCACTACCTCACAAGTTCTACTCAATACCTGTGTTTCACTACTTATTTACTACATAAATGAATGGTATGTCAGGCTCTCCAACTATGTTTTTGTTATCGCCCACTGACATTTGTGTCGTTTTTTTTTTATTGCAGAGTGAAAACTAAAGGGAGACTGGCTATGGGATGCAGGGGGGAAATTGAGAGGGTAGAGCAAGATGACAAATTCAAAGACGGCCTACTTTTCTATTGTCTAGGAGAGAGAGAGAGAGACAAATAGCTAGACTGTTGTTTTACTATTAAACTCAATACTATTGTTTTCAATTTGGTAAAGCTAAATAGTAGGCTGGTGGTTACAGGGAAGCAAGAGAGACACTTGCTCGATGTGTAGCCTATTATTGGAGCCGGAGCGGAGCCTGACTGCCCACAAACATCGCTTGCTCCCCCGCAGCTCACAAGCTGATGTAGGCTGCGTGTGCCGGGTGTGGCACGTCCTTCCCACTGCTAGAGAGCAGAATCCTTGCTGCTCTGCACACCTAGTGCCACTTATATTCTGCGTCTCATAGTAGCCTATCCAGTCCAAGTGCAAAGTTACAAGAAGCCAAGTCCAAGTCAACAGTGGCATCCTGGTCTCAGATCATTTTGTATTATTCTAGATGTAAATCCGTGACTCCCCATTTAGTATGATATATTACGTTTCGTATGGTATGTATTAATTTTTGGATGCCCATTCAATTCATATGATATGTTATGAATTCCAATTTGTTGTGGCTAATGTTAGCTAGGCTATGAGTTAGGTTAAAGGGTAAGGGTTAGTTTAAAGGGTTAAGGTTATGGGAAGGGTTAGTTAACATGCAAAGTAGCAAGTAGTTAAAGTTGTCCATGATGAGATTCGAACGCACAATCTTTGAATTGCCAGACTTTTTTGCATTATGCATCCACCCCGACCAATCACCGTGCTTTCATTTTTGCCTTAAGTAACCTTCTGTCTTATGTAGCCATACCTAACATATCATACTAATTTGAGTGTCTCAAATTTACATTTACTTTGTTACGTCTAGTCTATGAGACCAGGCTGCCAATGGTCGAGAAGTTGAGTCCAAGTCCGAGTCACCAATGGTCGAGTCTAAGTTAAGTCACAAGTCATGAAAATCGGACTCGAGTACGACAAAACTGACCCTAAGCATGATGGGGGATATTAATTGCATAATTAACTCAGGAACCACACCTGTGTGGAAGCACCTGATTTCAATATACTTTGTATCCTTCATTTACATAAGAGTTTCCTTTTATTTTGGCAGTTACCTGTACATGAACTACAATGGAACAGAGCATTACTGTGGGGGCTGGCCACACAGGCAAACACAACAATAAGCGTTCTGGAAACGTTGCTTGGATGTCTTGTCAGCGTGTGGCAACTACATTGACATACATTAGCTACACATGCTCACTCATTTGTCACTGTCTATTATTACACACACTTGTCTTTCAAAAGATAATAAATTCATTTTGTTTGACATCCTTGATGAGTGTTATGTTCTTGTCTCATTTGTTTCACACAATAGTGTTAAACTAACGTAGGGATGGGCAACTTTGATTGGGGTGGGGGCCACAAAAAATAAACTCAACTTGCGGGGCCACAGTGGCTCTACTTAACTCTCTTACTGTAACTAAATGCATTATACCAGTAGCCAGACGTAGTCTTTTAGGGGCCCTAAGCGAGATTTGGTTGGTTCCCCCATATACCTCGCTGGCAAAACATTTTACTGACCCCCGTCTTGAAGGCGGAGAGAAAATGTCTACACATTTGCCATGGGGCTTTGAGAAAATGTTGCAGTTTTAAAGCAAGTTTTTTTTGGTATTCTACACATTTTGCCATAGGGTGGAGATTATTTTTTTCTCTCAAATTTTATAAAAAATTTCATGCAATTCTACTAATTTTGCCATGGGGCAGACAGAAGTATTAACATTTTACAGCAAATTTCCTGAAATTATACACATTTTTCCATAACTTATGCAACGTTAATATGATATCTGAGTGAGGGTGAGTAACAAAATCAATGGGGTCAGGAGGTCAGGGCCCTGGTCGGTATTCGGAATATGATTACTACAAGTGTAGCTAGCTGGCTATACTAACTTACCAATGTAAATCATTTTTGCTGACATGGCTAATTGAGTGACTAATTGACAATTGAAAAACCGCTGATCCACAACCAAATTTTGAAATTGCACCGTGTGTATTCTACTGTTCTAACTCTTAACAGTACGTTGAGACCCCGACTGAGCCGCCATTTGCCCATCCCTGATCTAATGTTTAGTAATGGCTTTGTAAAGTAAAGTCATCCTAAAAGCGTATTCTGTATATATTATAAAAATGCTATTGCCCTAGTTACATTTTCTGCTGTGTCAGTTCTTCAAGCAAAAGTACAACCTCAACACTTTGGAGTTATCTCCCAATGTCAAAATGTTGTACTCCTCCAGAACTTTATTGGCCCATTAGTCTTCATCAAGGACAATTGTCTTGGCATTTGCCACTGTCCCATGGTGTACCAACACCTACAATCCCTAAAGGAAAAGAAGTGGAGTGTCTCAGAATTGAACAGGGCTTTCTGCTTTACCCTAGTTTGTGGGCAAAAATAACATCATACATCATCATGTTCCCTTTCAGAGGGGAGTACACAGCCGAAGCCACAGACACAGATCTATTGGTGAAAGATAGTTAGCTACTGATGTTCATGGATGCTAGCTGGAGTATTTCAGTTAGCTACTGATGTTCATGGATGCTAGCTGGAGTATTTCAGTTAGCTACTGATGTTCATGGATGCCAGCTGGAGTATTTCAGTTAGCTACTGATGTTCATGGATGCCAGCTGGAGTATTTCAGTTAGCTACTGATGTTCATGGATGCCAGCTGGAGTATTTCAGTTAGCTACTGATGTTCATGGATGCCAGCTGGAGTATTTCAGTTAGCTACTGATGTTCATGGATGCCAGCTGGAGTATTTCAGTTAGTTACTGATGTTCATGGATGCCAGCTGGAGTATTTCAATTAGCTACTGATGTTCATGGATGCCAGCTGGAGTAGATCCAGGTGAACTCTTGAGATGGAGTGGGAAGATGGGGGTAGGGGAGATGGGGATGGAGGAGTGACAGTTGCTTGGAGACTGTTGTCAAGGAGACAAGGAGTCCCAGAGTCCTATGGCATCTGTCTTTTTATTTGTTTTAGCATCTTTTGGGGTAGGTTGTTTGTTTTATTTCTAGAAGACAGAGGGACAGAAATAGCTAGCAGTGAGGTGCAGTCTGTGGGAAAAGGATAAGCACATTCAGCCTTGGGCTAATGAGAGCTTTTTAAATGCACACATCTCTCTCAAACATTGACAGTGCACACACGCCTGAACACATTCAGAAATATACACTTGAGAAACACCACATATACATTAACATATCAAAATCACACCAACTTAAAAATACCTGTGGATCCACTGTCACACTGAACACACACAGCATAATGATAACCTGCAATTTTAGACTACACGGGTGAAGCTCAGAGGGGAAATAAAATTTTTTTGACCTGATTCTTCACTGAAGCCTGATCAGTCTCAAATCGTGACGGATGCCAGATACCTTCTCTCCCTCCTCTGCTGACTCATTCTCCAGGCATAGACCAAAACAGACTGGGCAAATGAGCAGGAGGGATGGGGAGAGAGAGGTGTAGTACTATCTATGCCAGAGATCATTTTCATTCTGACTAATCTTAACAAGTAAACAACTTTTTTAGTAAATTGGAGTACTTCTAAACACGCTATGCGTGTGTGTGTGTGTGTTGGTATGTTATGAAAGAGGTAATTTAGCCTGAGGGGAATGGAGTAAAGATGAAGGCAGCTGTACTACACAACTAACAGCTGCCATGTACTGAAGTAACTAAGACATTGAGTAGCATTGAGTGATGCAACACAGAATCCCAGGGGAATGGATGTGATTTAAATGCATGGAGCACTGCCTCATTGTACCCCAAAGGTCAGTGCTCTGCCGTCTCTCATCAGTGCATATAGAGCTGATTAGGAATACACACTAATAAACAACATAGAGCTTCTGAGGATAGAGAAACACACCACTAAATACAGTGAACTGTGGCTGAAACGGGTTATTCTTATTCATGCAGATTTTGTTGCATAATCGTGCCTCAGAGTAGAAACAGCTCATCAGGCTAAGTGATTGCATTGTGGGAGCAAAAGTGGCAAATCGACCTCAGTATAGTCTGAATGGCCACTAAACCCCCCCCTAATGTTGATTAATAGCAGGTCAAGAGGAAAGAGTAAAGCCATGTGGTTCTTAAGCTCTTTTTGGCTAGAGAATTCAAAATGGGTTTATGACAGTAATGATTTGAATGGTTGGACATTGTTGGAAAAAAATGTTTACGCAATATGAAGGGAATGAACTGAACTGGCCATATTTATGTAACCAGGTCAACATTACGTTGCATAGATTGAATCTAGACCAGGACCTCCATGATATAGAACAAAGCTTTGAGTTCAAAGTCAATAACATATCATTTATTTTACCGCCAATGCCATCAGCCTATAAGCCCAATATTAGACAGCAAATTAACTCACAATTACATGATGTACACAGTATTATCCATACACATATGTGCTTTATGAGCTGATTAATGGTGACGTCAATGCATGATCTGATTATTTGCTATCACACTGCCATCTAGGGGAGAGTATAGAGCATTGTGTGGTCATATTGTTCTATTCTTCAAATGCTGAGCTGGAAAGAAGAGGCCCTTTTTATCAGACCTTCATAAAACAATCAGGTAAGTGCTCCCAGTTCCAGTTGCAATACCATTATGACCAAGCACATAGTGGAACATCATTAGAATGACAATGGTGGAGGGAATTAAATTGATTAACCAAAACATTTATTGATTCTTAACAAAAATACATTTAAATAAGCATGACATCCTTTTCGTGCAGATTTGATGCAAGTATAACGCATTCACGTGAATCGTGCAGTATTTCTTTGTAATTAAATAGCTCCTTCAAAGAGGTGCTTCCATAGATTGTTAAATCTAATCAAATGTGCAGTAAGTCAAATCAATTGCCTATTTTAGGGAAACACTGGGTGAAACAAAAAGTTTAGTGTTCAATCAACCTCAAGTGACAAACAGTCCTCCTTTCCTTCATGCCTTATCGACATGAGTTTGCAGATGGCTCTTCAGCTGATCTCTCTTGACAAAACCTTTTCCACATCACACGGGTGTGGCCTCTCCCCAGACTGTGTCTTCTCATGCCTTCTGAGGTGTATCAGATGGGTGAAGGTCTTCCCAGATTGGGTACAGATGTGTTCCCTCTCTCCAGTGTGGCCCAGCTGGTGGCTAGTTAGAAGGACTCTCCACATTGAGCAGTGGTAGGGCTTCTCCCCACTGTGGATCTATTGGTCCTTGTTCAGGTACGCTACTGAACTGAAACTCTTCTCACAGTCAGGGCAATCGCACAGCCTTCTTTCACTTTGGTGATTCCGGACATGGAGTTCGAGGTTGTTGTTGAGCTAAGGGTTTTCCCGCAGTATGGACATTTGTACTCTTTGGAACCAAAGTGGAAGTCTTGGTGTTTCTTGAAAGTGTATTTTCTAGTGAAGGTCTTGCCACACTCACCACAGTGAAACGGTCCCTCTGTGGAGTGAACGATCTGATGTGATTTCAGAGTACTAGGAGTATTATAACCGATCCCACGATAATCACAGCTGTAAAGTCTCTGGTTGGCATGACTTTTCTCGTGTCATTTGAGGCTGTCAAGCTGTTTTTGAAGGTCTTTCCATACTGCAGACAACAGAAGGGCCTGTCCTCAGAGTGAGTTTTCCGATGGCCTTTCAGAGCGGTTGAGTATCGGAAACTCTTCTCACATATGGGGCAGCAGGGTAGCCTAGTGGTTAGAGCGTTGGACTAAACTGAAAGGTTGCAAGATCGAATCCCCGAGCTGACAAGGTAAAAATCTGTCGTTCTGCCCCTGAACAAGGCAGTTAACCCACTGTTGTTAACTGACTTGCCTAGTTAAGTAAAGGTAAAATATGGAACACCTGTATGGTTTCTCCTTGGTGTGGCTATGGAGGTGTATCGCCAGAGCAGCTACATCTCTACTCACACTGTGTGAACTCGGTGGTTTTTCAGAGAATTGAGAGAGCTGAACATCTTCTCACATAGCTTCTCTCATGTGTGATGTGAGATGAGAAGGCGGAAAGCTTTCTCACATTCAGAGCGCTGAAACGCTCTGTCTTCAAAGTGAGGCACTTTTCTATACTGAGGTTGATTTGTTTTCTTGTGAAGTCCTTGACAAATTTTTAACAGGTCTTTGTCCAGCATGTTTGCACATATGATACTCAAGGTTGGACTTTCTGTTGAATGTTGTGTCACACAGAATGCAGGAATACAGACTTTTTCTAGTGTGAAGAAATGTGTGCTCCTTCAGATGGGTTACAATTTAGGCACTGATGAGGTTTGCATCCACTGTGGGCTCGCTCATGGTTTTTCAAGCCACTCTCTTGGTGAAGCCCTTTCCACATAAAGTGCAGTGATACGGCTTCTCACCTGTGTGGCTTCAACCATGATACAGCAAGGCACTTTTCTTTGTGAAGCCTCACACTGTAAGCAAGGAAACAGCTTCTAACCAGTATGTCGCATATGAAGCACAAGGTCATCCTTATTAGCATAGCTCCTCCCAAATGTGGTACAATGATGAGGCGTATTGCGTTCATGGGTGCGTTTGTGAGCCTTAAGCTCACTTGTGCTTCCAAAGCTTCTCCCACACTGAGCACACGTTTCTGAGTGGATGTGTCTTATCTGGTTTAGTGTCTGGATACAGCTGACCTTTGGTGACTGAGATTCTCAGTAGTCTGGACCTGTGCTTGTTGCATCTTCATAACTTGCTGTATGGGGCTGGTTGAGGTTTTGGTAAAAACAGGGGAGTTGGAACATTTCCGGATCTTTGTAGGACAACTTCTGCCCCTTGTTCCATCTTAATCAGACTAGAAGAGAAAGAAGATGTCATAGACAAGACCAGTAAAATGATAAACATAGAGAACAATGTAAGAAGAGAAGACATATCCTACTTCGGCGGAATTTAGAGTAAATAACCACAAATAACATCTGTGATGTTTGTGAGAATAAAACCCAGAGGATATACAGTACCAGTCAAAAGTTTGGACACACCTACTCATTCAAGGATTTTTCTTTATTTTGACTATTTTCTACATTGTAGAATAATAGTGAAGACATCAAAACTATGAAAAATCATATGGAATCATTTAGTAACCAAAAAAGTGTTAAACAAATCAAAATATATTTTATATTTGAGATTCTTCAAAGTAGCCACCCTTTGCCTTGATGACAGCTTTGCACACTGTTGGCATTCATGCAACCAGCTTAATGAGCTAGTCACCTGGAATGCATTTCAATTAACAAACGACCTTGTTAATTTGTGGAATTTCTTTCCTTCTTAATGCGTTTGAGCCAATCAGTTGTGTTGTGACAAGGTAGGGGTGGTATACAGAAGATAGCCCTATTTGGTAAAAGACCAAGTCCATATTATGGCAAGAACAGGTCAAATAAGCAAAGTGAAATGACAGTCCATCACTACTTTAAGACATGAAGGTCAGTCAATCCGGAAAAATTTCAAGAACTTTGAAAGTCGCAAAAACCATCAAGCGCTATGATGAAACTGGTTCTCATGAGGACCGCCAAAGGAAAGGAAGACCCAGAGTTACCTCTGCTGCAGAGGATAAGCTCATTAGAGTTAACTGCACCTCAGATTGCAGCCCAAATAAATGCTTCACAGAGTTCAAGTAACAGACACATCTCAACACGTTCAGAGGAGACGGCGTGAAACCACTTCTAAAGGACACCAATAAGCAGAAGAGACTTGCTTGGACCTAGAAACATGAGCAATGGACATTATAACGGTGGATATCTGTCCTTTTGGTCTGATGAGTAAAATGTTTAGATTTTTGGTTCCAACCGCCGTGTCTTTGTGAGACGCAGAGTAGTTGAACGGATGATGTCCGCCTGTGTGGTTCCCACCGTGAAGCATGGAGGAGGAGTGGGGGTTCTTTGCTGGTGACACTGTTTGTGATTTATTTAGAATTCAAGGCACACTTAACCAGCATGGCTACCACAGCATTCTTCAGCGATACGCCATCCCATCTGGTTTGCACTTAGTGGGACTATCATTTGTTTTTCAACAGAACAATGGCCCAACACACCTCTAGGCTGTGTAAGGGCTATTTGACCAAGAAGGAGAGTGATGGAGTGCTGCATCAGATGACCTGGCCGCCACATTCACCCGACCTCAACCCAATTGAAATGGTTTGGGATGAGTTGGACCGCAGAGTGAAGAAAAAGCAGCCAGCAAGTGCTCAGCATATGTGGGAACTCCTTCAAGACTGTTGGAAAAGCCTTCCAGGTGAAGCTGGTTGAGAGAATGCCAAGAGTGTGCAAAGCTGTCATCAAGGCAATGGGTGGCTACTTTGAAGAATATCAAATATATTTACATTTTTTTAACCCTTTTTTGGTTACTACATGATTCTGTGTTATTTCATGGTTGTGATGTCTTCACTATTATTCTACAATGTAAAAAACAGTACAAATAAAGAAAAAACGAATGAGTAGGTGTGCCAAAATTTGATTGGTATTGTACATAAAACAACAAGTTTTATGCTCAACCAAACATCTTGAGGAATATGCTACTTGATAGAGGGCCAGTCTGGCTCTAACCTCGATGGTGATAGGCCTCAGGTCTATCCTCACACTTAATCCCATCAGTCATGATAGAGGAAGCTGATATCTCCTCTTCAACTGGCTCAGCTTTCACCTTTACCATCGGACAACTCTGGATTTTTTACTTTGGCGATCAGGATAGCTGTCTTCTTTTAAATCTTTATAACCCATGTCCTCAAACTTTGTCATGTTGTTGGTAAAGCTTCTTAGGGTTAATGCATTTTACAAAACAAGACTCCTTTCAAAGAAACTCAACATTCAAGGGAGGCTGAGCTTCTCCAGTGATGATGCAAGCAGTCCTTGTAGAAGCTGTGGCCAGACCTTAAATTTGATCTTCAAATCCAAGGCCTCATTTACTGTCACGAGCTAAATATTTGATGGAGAGCCTTATAGTTGTTTTCCAACTTTCACCTCCTTTGACAAACAACCAGAGAACATTTTAATGAGGTGCCATCAACACACCTGCTGCTCAGGGCCACAATTTTCTGTTTGGTCATTTCCTCTTGATAATATAAACACATTTGTATTTTATGACACTTTTTATGGTAGTTTGCATAAAGGATTTTGGTAACAATTTATTTTAAGGATCATAATTAACCATTTATAAGGCATTTACAAACTGTATGCTCACCATTTATTAATCATTACTCCCATATTTGTAAATGTTAGTAAACTGGCTATTTACACCGGGTACTACAGGATTGTATACCAATGGCATGCCAACCTTTTTGTGGGAAATTACACTGGTCCCTCAGACACTTATAAATATACAGTGCCTTCGGAAAGTATTCAGACCTCTTGACTTTTTCCACATTTGGTTACATTACATCTTTATTCTAAAATTGTTTTTTTTTTTTCCTCAAATCTACACCCAATACCCCATAATGACAAAGCAAAAACAGTTTAGAAATTTCTACACATTTTATTAAAAATAAAAAAACATACCGTATGTACATAAGTATTCAGACCCATGAGACTCAGAACTAAGCTCAGGTGCATCCTGTTTCCATTGATCATCCTTGACTGGAGTCCACCTGTGGTAAATTCAATTGATTGGACATGATTTGGAAAGGCACACACCTGTCTATATAAGGTCAAACAGTTGACAGTGCATGTCAGAGCACAAACTAAGCCAAGAGGTCAAAGGAATTGTCTGTAGAGCTCAGAGACAGCATTGTGTCGAGGCACAGATCTGGGGAAGGGTACCAAAACATTTCTGCAGCATTGAAGGTCCCCAAGAACACAATGGTCTCCATCATTCTTAAATAGAAATAGTTTGGAACCACCAAGACTTCCTAGAGCTAGCCGCCTGGCCAAACTGAGCAATCGGGGGAGAAGGGCCTCGTTCAGGGAGGTGACCAAGAACAGAGCTCTAGAGTTCCTCTGTGGAGATGGCAGAGCCTTCTCTGCAGCACTCAACCAATCAGGCCTTTATGGTAGAGTGGCCCGACGGAAGCCATTCCTCAGTAAAAGGCACGACAACGTACTTGGAGTTTGCCAAAAGGCACCTAAAGACTCTGACCATGAGAAACAAAATTCTCTGGTCTGATAAAACCAAGATTGAACTCTTTGGCCTGAATGTCAAGCGTCATGTCTGGAAGAAACCTAGCACCATCCCTACGGTGAAGCATGGTGGTGGCAGCATCATGCTGTGGGGTTGTTTTCCAGTGGCAGGGATTGGGAAGCAAAGATGAATAGAGAGATCCTTGATGAAACCTGCTCCAGAGCACTCAGGTCCTCAGACTGGGTCAAAGGTTCACCTTCCAACAGGACAATGACCCTAAGCACACAGCCAAGACAACGCAAGAGTGGCTTCGGGACAAGTCTCAATGTCCTTGAATGGCCCAGCCAGAGCCCGGACTTGAACCCAATCAAACATTTCTGGAGAGACCTGAAAATAGCTGTGCAGCAACGTTCCCCATCCAACCAGACAGAGCTTGAGAGGATCTGAAGAGAAGAATGGGAGAAACTCCCCAAATACAGGTGTGCCAAACTTGTAGCGTCATACCCAAGAAGACTTGAGGCTGTAATCGCTGCCAAAGGTGCTTCAACAAAGTACTAAGTAAAGGGTCTGAATACTTATGTAAATGTAATCTTTGTTTTAAGTTTTTATAAATTAACAAAAATGTCTAAACCTGTTTTTGCTTTGTCATTATGGAGTATTGTGTAGAGGATGCTTTAAAAAGAAAAAAGCTATTTTAGAATAAGGCTAACGCAACAAAATGCGGAAAGTCAAAGTCTGAATACTTTCTGAAGGCACTAAATAGCTCTCACTTTAGTGACCAACAATACTAATGATTAGTAAATGATTTATTCATGTGAAAGTAATGATTGATAAATGGTGAACACAATTTATAAATGCCTTATTACAGACCCCTAAAATAGTGTTGGTATAGTAAAAAAATGTGTATTTTTCTAGCATTTTAGTATGAAAATCCATACTGCAATTCTATACAATTAAGCATGACTTCTGTGAATCTTAATGTGAGATTTGGAAATTAGTGTACTTTAGTATCACTCCTAACCATGCATACAAATGAAGAGTGGATGTTTATATACTTTTTATTTGATCGCGTAGAAAAATCACATTGAAATTCCATAGACAATTCCCAGCACAATTTCTCACTCCAGAATGTCACTAAAGAGCTTCCTCTTCTTCGATTCGCCCGTCTGCACTTCCTGCCACTGGGCCCTCCTCTTCACAAAGTGGGTCAGTGCAAATTTGGCCCAAACGTGACGAGAAAACTGGCCTGATCTAAGCTGTGTCTCACAAGGCACTGAGAGAGAAAAAGAGAGAGGGCAAGAATGACATTTAAAAACAAAACACATGGTCTAAAAACAGCGTTTCCCAAACTCGGCCCTGGAACCCCAATTGGTACACACTTTGGTTTTTTGCTCTAGCACTACACAGTTGATTCAAATAATCAAAGCTTGAAGACAAATTTATTATTTTAGGGCAATAACCAAAACATGCACCCCTTGGGGTCCCCAGGACCGAGTTTGGGAAACGTTGGTCTATGTGGTCCAACCTAAGACAGAATTTGATTATATGCTTGCCACAACCCCCAACACAATGAAATCAATACTAACCAGTAAACTAGTGAGTAGCTACTAGCAGTCCCATTCTTGGGTGACAACTTAACTTCAGCAACACTAACACATTTCTGTAGATATTACCTAATTCCTTAGCGATGCTTTGTCTCTGGGGGACAGTGGCGCTGTTCCAGACTGCCTCCAACACACGGCTGCCATACCTGGAGCAGGCCATCTGGACATACTGGCCCTGGGAGCCAAGTAAGGACATGGCAGGGAGAGGGAAGCAGGGGATTAGGAGATATGGGGACTGCTGTGAGAACGTGATCAACAAAACAGTCAGCTTTGGACCATGACTAACAATGAGAGGAAGTACTCTGTTTAGCAAGTACTACCTCCAGTCTCCTCAGGATCTTTCCCCTCCCCTTATCGCTAGAGGATGTCACCAGGAGCTGCAGAACGTGGCTGCCTGATTGGTCGGTTCCCAGGGTCAGGTGGTCAGCGGGGGTCAGAGAGCGTAGGCTGTTCAGGAGCAGGGAGCGGTCTTTGAACTTGGCCAGTGACTGGACCAGACGCGAGCCATGGTAACAGATAGAGGATAGGGGGCGCTAGGGAGGTAAGAGGGAATACAAAAGACGATAGTGTTGGTCTTTTTATGGATAGACACAATATGCTTGGTGTCAGATCCAAAGTAGGGTGGGTGGGTGTATTCAGAACATCAAGTTCATTTGGGGACTTTGAGACCAATACCTCTGTTTGTGTGTTGCCCTCTGCTGCCTCTGAGCTGTAGTACACCTCGTGTGTGAGCAGGGACAGAAAAAGAGGCAGGCAGGCGGTGTGTCGAGAGGCAGGTTCAGCACAGTGAAAGGCATTAAGGAGGCGTTGCATCATCTCTCCCTGTTTCTCCTCCCGCTCTGCACAGCTGTCTGTCAGCTGGACGATCACACCCATGTGACCTGCTGCCAAGATGGCCTCCAAACCCTCGGCTAACTCATCAAACACCTTCAGGAACTGTGGAGAGAGAGAGGGAGGAAGGAAGAGACAAATAGTGGAGGTAGAGTTACCCCTGTCATTGTAAACTTTTGTTCTGTTTTATCATGCACCCTGATAAATACAGATTAAATTCATCAGTATTTACCATCTTATGGATTTCAGGACTAATAGTATGGTATCTGTATGAATAACACTAAGTAACCATGATGCATACAAAAAAACTTAATCACAGCAATAACTATAGGGGGTATACATATTGGCATACCACTTTGTAATTGGTAGAGGCTGCTGTCAGTCTCTGTATGGGGAAGTTGGCGATTGGATGGATGGCCAGGGTTACTAGCTGACCCTGGAGGTGGTTCTTATAGAGGTCCCGGAGCAAGGCCTTGTGGGATAACTGGAGGACTATTTCAATTAGCCGACTAGAGGCCTGGTCCTTCAGAAAGACCAAGAGAGGACTAAGAGAAAGAGACAAAAAGAGAGACAAAGACAAGATATCCAAAAGTATAAAAAGTAGGACCGGGACGATACCAGTACAGCGATACTCGTTAGCATCGTGGCAAGGAAACCAAACCCATAGTGGATTTAACTTCTTTAGGAAAACAGCCCTAATGTTTTAAACATCATTATGATGTCATCCAGTCACATTTATTTCTTTTCCCAGCTACAGCACACAATATTTTACATACAGCAGGTTTTTAAACAAAGAGTTTACTTTGTGTTTTCATTTTTGGCATGGAAATATATTGCAATACTGGTATCGTCCGGGCCCTAATAAAAAAAGGGCAAAGATACATTGATTCAAATGTCTAGAGGAAATCTCACTGACCTGACTCCAGGAGCAGAGCTGAGTGATGTCAGGTACTCCACGATACCTTTGGTGAGCAGCTTGCAGAGCTTGGGTCGGTTTCTGTGACACACCGTCAACATGGTCTGGAACACTGTACTAGCCACTGCATCAGTCACACACACTGATGGGAGAGATGGAAGAGGAGAGATAGATCATGTAATGCCATTGTGACTTGCTTGCAAGAAACATCTCCAATAGTATGTACTGCGAAGATGTACTGCGAAGTGCAATGAGGGGTTTCAATGTACTGTAGCCTGATGACAGAAGACTTACCATTGACATTATCCATCAAGGAGGTAGACAGGGTTTTTAGTTCCCACCAAAATGATGTGGGCGCCTCAAAGTAGGTCAGCTGAGTGGTGACATTCCTGTCCTTTACACCTGGAACAAAATACACAGTCAAGTTATTGTGTGTATGAGTGTGTTTGGATAATTGTGTGCGTGTGTGTGTGTGTGTACCTGGGCGTGCTGTGTCGGTGCGGGCTGGACCAAGGCAGCCTGCCAGTACATGTATGAGCGTGCGGGCCACGTGGGAGCCGTGTGTGTGTCTGATGAACTCTGCACAGTGCTCCATCACCACGTGACACAGGGACAGAACCTGGGCCTCTAGTATCCCACAATCCTCCCCTTCCGTCTCGGAATCTCCTTCTGTGGTAGCTGTCTTTTCCTCCTCTGATGAGCTCTTTTCTAAGAGACAATATAAAGGAGATTTATTTCATGTCATTCTATTATATCTTGACATTTCAGGTGCTAGGAATTGTTTTCAGACTGGTCACAATCAGACTCACGTCTCCATCTGGGCATCTGTCTGAGGGCGCTCTCCAAGACATGACCCCCACATTTGTCACATGACACTGTCTTAAAATCGGACCCCGATTCTCCGCCAAGCTCAGCCAGCACCTCCCCCACCTGGCCGGGGCTAGCCAATGGGAGCAGACGCTGGAGGGTGACACTTCCTGTCACATCCATGGCAACCAGGGCAGCCTGCCCTTTGACCTCCGTCAGCACGTTCTCCACAAAGAGAACTATAGGGGAGGAAGACATTAAGATGTGAAGCTATGTTGTAAAGGTCACAGCATTGTATGCTCATGCAAACATTTATGCACATAATTGACCCAATCTCCTTCCCTGTGCAAGGGCTCTCACCTCTCTCCTCGTCCTCTGTGAAGCCTTCGCTGAGTCTCTCTCCCACTCTGCGGAAGTATCCCACACTCAAGGCATCTAGACGCTTCTTGGCACCTCCTCCTTCACCTCCTCCTCTTCCACCCCTACTTCCTCTTCCACCTGCTCCTCCTCTCTTTCCCTCTCCTTGTTCACCTGCTTCTCTTCCTCTATTTCTGTCTTCATCTCCTCTTTCTCCCACTCCTCCTCTCATTCTTTCTCTATCTTCAGGATACTTCCTCTTCAATCCTGCCTCTCTCCACTGGTTGTTTTCCTCCATCTTTGCCAGCATTTTAAAGTAAGGACACCAATGCAACTTGATTACTTGGGTACTGGTGTCTTCTATCTGGAAAAAACAATGTGCATGTTGTTGAATAAGATGAAAAGCAGATGCTTTTACCCCCTGCTCACTCAAACTAACACGGACCAGCCATGAATATGAGACAAAATATTTGTCCGTTGAAAGTACACTTTTGATTATTAAGAACAACCTAAATTGAAGGAGCTGTCAATACATTAACAATCGGAATCTTCTTTGGTTTAGCTAGCTAGCTAACAACAAGAATAAACTGTTTTGGTTTAGCTGACGTTAGCTAGCTAACAAGAATGAATAACCCATGGAATAAATAGCTAACAAGCTAGATCACTGCGACCGTTCTCTTCCAGTTCAAATCGTCTGTAATCTTTGATTGTCTCATAACTTATAAACGAGCTATATGAATGGACTAAAAAACAAGACACATAATAACATTAAAAAAGTTCGAAAATATAACACCAAGCTAGCTAATAGAACAACTCACATGTGAAACGATGGTCTGTTGTTGGCGCGTGAAGATGACGTCAATTTCCAAAGGTCAATTTCGTGCATTATTTTCATCAACCAGCAGGGGGCTCTTGGCTTTGCTTCATTATCCACAGGGCAACAGAACGAATCATGAATTGTGGTTGCTGGTTGACATACAGTAGGACTGACTATATGAACGGGCTCTTTAATTGATTAAATAAAAATATAATTGTCACAGTGTCTAATTTCTCCTGAGTCCAGATATTCCATCACATTACAGTAAAACCACTGGTGAAAAGGACTCAAGTAAAAGTACTTTAAGTACTAAAGTCGTTTTTTGAGTATCTGTACTTTACTTTACTATTTACATTTTTGACAAATTGTACTTTTACTCCGCTACATTCCTAAAGAAAATAATGTTATTTATACTCCATACTTTTTCCCTGACACTTGTTACTTTTTGAATGCTTAGCAGGACAGTAAAATTGTCCAATTCACACACTTATCACGCCTCTGATCTGGCGGACTCACTAAACACAAATGCTTAATTTGTAAATTATGTCTGTGTTGGAGTGTGCCCCTGGCTATCCGTAAATAAAAAAAACGAATTGTGCCATCTGGTTTGCTTAATATAGGGAATTTTAAGTTTTTCAAATTTTTACTTTTGATTCTTACGTATATTTTAACACTTACATTTACTTTTGATACTTACGCTACCGGTCAAAAGTTTTAGAACACCTACTCATTCAAGGGTTTTTCTTTATTTTTACTATTATCTACATTGTAGAATAATAGTGAAGACATCAAAACTATTAAATAACACATATGGAATCATGCAGTAACCAAAAAACTCAAACAAATCAAAATATATTTTGGATTTGAGATTCTTCAAATAGCCACTCTTTGCCTTGATTACAGCTTGGCACACTCTTGGCATTCTCTCAACCAGCTTCACCTGGAAATATTTTCCAACAGTCTTGAAGGAGTTCTCACATACAGTATGCTGAGCACTTGTTGGCTGCTTTTCCTTCACTCTGCGGTTTAACTCATCCCAAACCATCTCAATTGGGTTGAGGTTGGGTGATTGTGGAGGCCAAGTCATCTTATGCAGCACTCCATCACTCTCCTTCTGGGTAAAACAGCCCTTACACAGCCTGGAGGTGTGTCGGGTCATTGTTCTGTTGAAAAACAAATGATAGTCCCACTAAGCCCAAACCAGATGGGATGGCGTATTGCTGCAAAATTCTGTGGTAGCGATGCTGGTTAAGAATTCTAAATAAAGCACAGACAGTGTCACCAGCAAATCACCCCACACCATCACACCTCCTCCTCCATGATTTACGGTGGGAACCACACATGCAGAGATCATCCGTTCACCCACACCGCGTCTCAGAAAGACATGGCGTTTGGAACCAAAAATCTCAAATTTGGGCTCCAGACCAAAGGACAAATTTCCACCGGTCTAATGTCCATTGCTCATGTTTCTTGGCCCAAGCAAGTCTCTTCTTCTTATTGGTGTCCTTTAGTAGTGGTTTCTTTGCAGCAATTCGACGATGAAGGCCTGATTCACAGTCTCCTCTGAACAGTGGATGTTGAGATGTCTGTTACTTGAACTCTGTGAAGAATTTATTTGGGCTGCAATTTCTGAGGCTAGTAACTCTAATGAACGTATCCTCTGCAGCAGAGGTAACTCTGTGTCTTCCTGCCCTGTGGCGGTCCTCATGAGAGCCAGTTTCATCATAGCGCTTGATGGTGTTTGCGACTGCACTTGAAGAAACTTTCAAAGTTCTTGAAATTTTCCGTATTGACTGACTTTCATGTCTTAAAGTAATAATGGACTGTCATTTCTCTTTGCTTATTTGACCTGTTCTTGCTGTAATATGGACTTGGTCTTTTACCAAATAGGGCTATCTTTTGTATACCACCCCTACCTTGTCACAACACAACTGATTAGCTCAAACACATTAAGAAGGAAAGAAATTCCAGAAATTAACTTTTAACAAGGCACACCTGTTATTTGAAATGCATTCCAGGTGACTAGCTCATGAAGCTGGTTGAGAGAATGCCAACAGTGTGCAAAGCTGTCATCAAGGCAAAGGGTGGCTACTTTGAAGAATCTCAAATATAAAACATTGTTTGATTTGTTTAACACTTATTTGGTTACTACATGATTCCATATGTGTTATTTCATAGTTTTGATGTTTCATTATTATTCTACAATGTAGAAAATAGTAAAAAAAAAAAAAAAAAAATACAAATCCTTGAATGAGTAGGTGTTCTAAAACCTTTGACCGGTAGTGTATGTATATTTCAAACAAAATACTTTTTAAAACTTTTACTCAAGTCATTTACTGGGTGACTTTCACTTTTACTTGAGTTGTTTTCTATGAAGTCAACTTTTTATTTTACTCAAGTATGAAAATTGGGTACTTTTTCCACCACTGTGTAAAGCACACAGTGAGGTTAACACCCTCATGATGTCACCAGGTCATTGTCTAGAAATGTTAAATGCACTCAAATCCTCAGACACAAGAAAGACATGACACAGTAAAACATGTATGTGCAAAACATGCACACAGATCATGTGTTTTCTTCATAATTTCCTCACTCCCTTCCTGTCCACATCAATGTTGCTCTACTCATCTATAGGCTCTCTGGGCTATCTTCACTATATATTTTTATTCCATACACTTTCCGATGTGGAGTTGCCCACTTGGCTGCCTGTCAAAATTATTATCGCTCTCGTTTTCTCGTTTCCTGTCAGTCAAAGGCATCACTTCCTACTGAATGTTCTCAATTGTGATGCTTTGCTTTCTTAAAAGCCAGCCCAACATACAATAAGTCACTATATTAAACATTGTTTGCCCATTTCCATTTCATTTCAGGCCTCAGAACATATGATTAAAATACCCACACTCTTCAATATGCTCTGTTGAAATATTGGGGAATTATGTGACTATATAATCTCTTTCAGATTGTGATAAAAATAAAAATAAATATAAGTAATGGGCTGTGGTCAATGTTATAAAAATCGGCCCTGACTAAACCCATATCCTGTCAGAAAAACAGAATGACATTCCAGTGATTATATGGAATCAATACCTAAAATACCTTCCGCTGCCCACTAAAAAAGTCCTTCACTTTCCTTACACCTATAGTTGAAGTAGTAAACCCCTCAACAGGAATGGGAGAGGTCTAAATAACTCAGTTATTGTTTAAGAGGTGTTACTAAGGCACATACCAATCCTGACTCTTGACCCTCAGCCTCAATCACAAGAACTCTCTGCGTTTCTAGACTGTGTTAGCTGTACTGTAGTAGGACGAGACCCATTTGAGTATAAATATGCACTTTGAAGAATAAGTCCCTTTGTGAGCTTTTGTAGGACAAACTTTTGTATTTTCCTTTACCAATATTCTCCTCCAATCATAATAATGGATCGTATTGGGACTCTATTCAGTGCATCCAGATTTCTATCTTTGTCATCACATTTAATCACATCATCATGGTTAAAGGTATTATTTATATAAATAAATAGAGGCGAACACTCTATAGACTGTATTCAGATAGTATTCAGACTGCTTGACTTTTTCCACATTTTGTTACATTACAGCCTTATTTTAAAATTGATTAAATAGTTTTTTCCTCATCAATCTACACACAATACCCCATAATGACATAGAAAAAACAGTATTTTAGAAAAAGTAAAAAAACTTCAATATAACATTTACATAAGTATTCAGAACCTTTACTCAGTACTTTGTTGAAGCACCTTTGGCAGCAATTACAGCCTCAAGTCTTCTTGGGTATGACGCTACAATCTTGGCATGCCTATATTTGGGGAGTTTCTCCCACTCTTCTCTTCAGATCCTCTCAAGCTCTGTCAGGTTGGATGGGGAGCGTCACTGCATAGCTATTTTGAGGTCTCTCCAGAGATGTTCGATCTGGTTCAAGTCCGGGCTCTGGCTGGACCACTCAAGGACATTCAGAGACTTGTCCCGAAGCCAGTCCTGCATTGTCTTGGCTGTGTGCTTAGGGTCGTTGTCCTGTTGGCAGGTGAACCTTTAACTCAGTCTGAGATCCTGAGCACTCTGGAGCAGGTTTTCATCAAGAATCTATCTGTACTTTGCTCCGTTCATCTTTCCCTCGATCCTGACTCGTCTCCCAGTCCCTGCAGCTGAAAAGCATCCCCACAGCATGATACTGCCACCACAATGCTTCACCGTAGGGATGGTGCCAGGTTTCCTCCAGATGTGACACAGTTCAATCTTGCTTTCATCAGACCAGAGAATCTTGTTTCTCATGATCTGAGTCCTTTAGGTGCCTTTTGGCAAACTCCAATCTGTCTGTCATGTGCCTTTTCCTGAGGAGTGGCTTCCGTCTGGGCACTCTACCATAAAGGCCTGACTGATGGAGTGCTGAAGTGATTGTTGTCCTTCTGGAAGGTTCTCCCATTTCCACAGAGGAACTCTGGAGCTCTGTCAGAGTGACTTTCGGGTTCTTGGTCACCTCTCTGACCAAGGCATTTCTCCCCTGATTGCTCAGTTTGGCCGGGCGGTCAGCTCTAGGAAGAGTCTTGGTAGTTCCAAACTTCTTCCATTTAAGAATGATGGAGGCCACTATGTTCTTGTGGACCTTCAATGCTGAATAATTTTTTTGATACCCTTCCCCAGATCTGTGACTCTACACAATCCTGTCTCGGAGCTCTACGGACAATTCCTTCGACCTCATAACTTGGTTTTTACTCTGACATGCACTGTCAACTGTGGGACCTTATATAGACAGGTGTGTGCATTTCCAAATCATGTCCAATCAATTGAATTTACCACAGGTGAACTCCAATCAAGTTGTAGAAACATCTCAAGGATGATCGATGGAAACAGGATGCACCTGGGCTCCCGAGTGGCACAGCGGTCTAAGGCACGGCATGTCAATGCTAGAGGCGTCACTACAGACACCCTGGTTCGAATTCAGGCTGTATCACAACTGGGTGTGATTGGGAGTCCCATAGGGTGGCGCACAATTGGCCCAGCATCGTCTGGGTTTGGCCGTCATTGTAAATAAGAATTTGTTCTTAACTGACTTGCCTAGTTACATAACAAAAAATTGAGTCTCATAGCAAAGGGTCTGAATACTTATGTAAATAAGGTATTTCTGGGGGTTTTCCCCTGTGTGTGGAGTCGGAAGAAGGATGTTTTCCAGTGCTTCATTTGTAAATTGGGAGGTGCCTGAACAAAAAAAAAGGAAAGGGGGTTGACCTGAGGGTCTCTGAGGTACTGGAAACTTTACATAAATACACCTTTTTAATAAAGCATTGCATGCATTATCATCACTCTTGCATGCTGGCATAGAGTAGTAGAGTATATATTATGTAGCCTACTGGTCATGGTTAAGACCTCATCATAACCTTGTAATGACCACCTGACTACAGCTTATTACCCACACTCTTAGAAAAAACTATTCCAAAGGACACTTCAGCTGTCCCCATAGGACAACCCTTTTTGGTTCTAGGGAGAAGCCTTTTTGGTTCCATGTAGAACTACAATATTCTGTGGAAAGGGTCCTACATAGAACCCAAAAGGGTTCTACCTTGTACCAAAAAGGGTTCTTCAAAGGGTTCTCCTATGGGGACAGCCAAATAACCCTTTTAGGTTCTAGATACCACATTTTTTTCTAAGAGTGTAGTGTAAAAAGTATTGCAGAGGATAAAGTTGGATATTGAAATCATTGTTCATTACATGTCTATTTGTTTCCATAGTCACCAATTAAAGTTATTCTTCAACATATTCTTACATTTAAAACAGATCAAGCAATGGCAAAAACAAATCTGCATCAAACACTGTAGCACATCTGCATACAGTAATTGTTTCATAATTCACCCACAGACATTACATGCATAGAAATACTGGAACACAGAGTATATAAAGGCTGATTGTTTTATTTGATTAATGATTAATAAGAGTGGTGTAATGGGGTAGATCCTCATCAAGGACCTCTGAGCACAGAAGGCGATCTGGAGCGTAGTGGCCCTCTTGAAGAGTTGTGTGATTGGTCAGATCTGCATTGAAGAGAATCAGCTCATTCCGACTGATCAATTTTAGATATATAAGCAAACTAGAAAAGGACATTCTTGAAGAAACTTTGTGGACTCAGCTGGCTAAAGGTATTTCCATGGTACTAGTTGAAGAATTTTGTAGCAGTTACAGGTTAGAGATGTCATCAGTAAGGAGCAACTTGCTCATATGCACACTTTGTCCCTCCCCCACGTTGGTCAGGGAAATATTTTAGGACTTTCCAGAGGGCCAGCAACAAACCAACATCCTGAGTTTCTGGCTTTTCATGAGACTTACTGTAAGCATAAAAAGAGAAGAAAAGAAATTATTGATTGGCATAATGTGGGCATAGAGAACACTACAGAACAGTAACGCACAGTAAAATATCTTTAACAGTCAGAATCTACTAAAAGTGGTAGCAAAGGGATGTTGTGTCCTCTGTCCCTTCATATTGACACGTTGGGTTCACCCAATTGAGTAAGCTTGGCAGTCTTAAAAAAAGAAAGCTAAATGCAAAAATGTAAGTATGTGTAAAGAGGCAATAAAGAGACAATAAAATACACTGCTCAAAAAAATAAAGGGAACACTTAAACAACACAATGTAACTCCAAGTCAATCACACTTCTGTGAAATCAAACTGTCCACTTAGGAAGCAACACTGATTGACAATAAATTTCACATGCTGTTGTGCAAATGGAATAGACAACAGGTGGAAATTATAGGCAATTAACAAGACACCCCCAATAAAGGAGTGGTTCTGCAGGTGGGGACCACAGACCACTTCTCAGTTCCTATGCTTCCTGGCTGATGTTTTGGTCACTTTTGAATGCTGGCGGTGCTTTCACTCCAGTGGTAGCATGAGACGGAGTCTACAACCCACACAAGTGGCTCAGGTAGTGCAGCTCATCCAGGATGGCACATCAATGCGAGCTGTGGCAAGAAGGTTTGCTGTGTCTGTCAGCGTAGTGTCCAGGGCATGGAGGCGCTACCAGGAGACAGGCCAGTACATCAGGAGACGTGGAGGAGGCCGTAGGAGGGCAACAACCCAGCAGCAGGACCGCTACCTCCGCCTTTGTGCAAGGAGGAGCAGGAGGAGCACTGCCAGAGCCCTGCAAAATGACCTCCAGCAAGCCACAAATGTGCATGTTACTGCTCAAACGGTCAGAAACAGACTCCATGAGGGTGGTATGAGGGCCCGACGTCCACAGGTGGGGGTTGTGCTTACAGCCCAACACCGTGCAGGACGTTTGGTATTTGCCAGAGAACACCAAGATTGGCAAATTCGCCACTGGCGCCCTGTGCGCTTCACAGATGAAAGCAGGTTCACACTGAGCACGTGACAGACGTGACAGAGTCTGGAGACGCCGTGGAGAACGTTCTGCTGCCTGCAACATCCTCCAGCATGACCGGTTTGGCAGTGCGTCAGTCATGGTGTGGGGTGGCATTTCTTTGGGGGGCCGCACAGCCCTCCATGTGCTCGCCAGAGGTAGCCTGACTGCCATTAGGTACCGAGATGAGATCCTCAGACCCCTTGTGAGACCATATGCTGGTGCGGTTGGCCCTGGGTTCCTCCTAATGCAAGACAATGCTAGTCCTCATGTGGCTGGAGTGTGTCAGCAGTTCCTGCAAGAGGAAGGCATTGATGCTATGGACTGGCCCGCCCGTTCCCCAGACCTGAATCCAATTGAGCACATCTGGGACATCATGTCTCGCTCCATCCACCAACGCCACGTTGCACCACAGACTGTCCAGGAGTTGGCGGATGCTTTAGTCCAGGTCTGGGACGAGATCCCTCAGGAGACCATCCGCCACCTCATCAGGAGCATGCCCAGGCATTGTAGGGAGGTCATACAGGCACGTGGAGGCCACACACACTACTGAGCCTCATTTTGACTTGTTTTAAGGACATTACATCAAAGTTGGATCAGTCTGTAGTGTGGTTTTCCACTTTAATTTTGAGTGTGACTCCAAATCCAAACCTCCATGGGTTGATAAATTGGATTTCCATTGATTATATTTGTGTGATTTTGTTGTCAGCACATTCAACTATGTAAAGAAAAAAGTATTTAATAAGATTATTTATTTCATTCAGATCTAGGATGTGTTGTTTAAATGTTCCCTTTATTTTTTTGAGCAGTGTATTATCTTGTTCTATAGCTGTCTGTCATATCAGTCCTGCAACAAACATTGTTAGAAATGGGTGTAACTGGCTCTTCCCCTTCTTTGGAGTTTGAGTGAGCGACAGGGAGAATGAGCAAGAGAGAAATGGGAGAAACTTTACATGACCCACCAAGGGAGATTGAATCAGAACACAAGGGTTTTATTTACTTTACAAACTTATATTATTGTAGTTCTACCTGTTTTTTTTTATTTAATTTTTTATTTCACCTTTATTTAACCAGGTAAGCTAGTTGAGAACAAGTTCTCATTTACTACTGCGACCTGGCCAAGATAAAGCAAAGCAGTGGAGCACAACAAACAACACAGAGTTACACATGGAATAAAGAAGCATACAGTCAATAACACAATAGAAAAAAAGAAAGCCAAAGGAGGTGTTTGCTTTGGGGATGACCAGTGAGATATACCTACTGGAGCGCGTGCTACGGGTGGGTGTTGTTATCGTGACCAGTGAGCTGAGATAGGGCAGAGCTTTACCAAGCATAGACTTATAGATGACCAGGAGCCAGTGGGTCTAGCGACGAATATGTGGCGAGGGCCAGCCGACTAGAGCATACAGGTTGCAGTGGTGGGTGGTATAAGGGGCTTTGGTAACAAAACGGATGGCACTGTGATAGACTGCATCCAGTTTGCTGAGTAGAGTATTGGAAGCTATTTTGTAGATGACATCGCGAGGATCGGTAGGATAGTCACTTTTACTAGGGTAAGTTTGGCGGCGTGAGTGAAGGAGGCTTTGTTGCGAAATAGAAAGCAGATTCTAGATTTGATTTTGGATTGGAGATGTTTATTATGAGTCTGGAAGGAGAGTTTACAGTCTAGCCAGACACCTACGTATTTGTAGTTGTTCACATATTCTAGGTCAGAACCGTCCAGAGTAGTGATGCTAGTGCGGGCAGTGAACGGTTGAAAAGCATGCATTTGGTTTTATTAGCGTTTAAGAGCAGTTGGAGGCCACAGAAGGAGTGTTGTATGACATTGAAGCTCGTTTGGAGGTTTGTTAACACAGTGTCCAAAGAAGGGCCAGATGTTTACAGAATGGTGTCGTCTGCGTAGAGGTGGATCAGAGAATCACCCGCAGCAAGAGCGACATGCTTGATATATACAGAGAAAAGAGTCTGCCCGAGAATTGAACCCTGTGGCACCCCCACAGAGACTGCCAGAGGTCGGACAACAGGCCCTCCAATTTGACACACTGAACTCGGCCTTCTAAGTTGTTGGTGAACCAGGCGAGGCAGTCATTTGAAAAACCAAGGCTATTGAGTCTGCCGATAAGAATACGGTAATTGACAGAGTCGAAAGCCTTGGCCAGGTCGATGAAGACGGCTGCACAGTACTGTCTTTTATCGATGGCGGTTATGATATCGTTTAGAGTGAGGAGGGTTTCCGGAAGGTATATTTAATTTAAAAATGGAAAAGAGATTGAAAAATACATTTAAATATATACATAAAAGACAAAAAATACAAAAAATAAACGAGAGGACGACAAACCACGTCTGCACTGCTATGCCATCTTGGTTCTACCTGGAACCAAAAAGGGTACTTCAAAGGGTTTTCCTTTGGGACAGCTGGTGAACCCTTTCAGATTCTAGATACCACTTTTTTTTAAGAGTGTCAGGCAATCATGGGCAGCTGAATAACATTTCTCTTGTGGAATCCAGTCTCAGAGAGACCTGATGCAGGGAAAAAACGTTAATGATTATCAGCATAGCTAGTACAACCCTACTGTAGCTCTTACAAAGCTGGTTAGTAGGAATCAATACACATTGAAGATCAGAGTATTAAACAGATAACTTACTGTCAATCACTATGGATTTAATAAGGAAAGGTTCTGCTCTCTCCTTTCCCTGGGATGTGGCAGAATTGGTCACTGTGTAGAGTGCAAGTGCGAGTGCTAGCATGTGTGTGTGTGTATGCGTGTAACTGAGTGGGTGGCCAAGCACAGCTGTAGAGGCCACGCATCCGGTCAATGACGTGTTTCAGGAACTGTAAAGACAGAGACTAATCATGATTAATCATTACCTATGGTCTTCACTAAATTAGACTTAGCCTAGAACAACAGAGAAGTATATTTTCTGGGTGATTTCAATATTGACTGGCTTTCATCAAGCCTCCCACTCAAGAAAAAGCCTCAAACTGTAACCAGTGCCTGCAACCTGGTTCAGGTTATCAGTCAACCTACTAGGGTAGTTACAAACAGGACATGAATTAAATCATCAACATGTATTGATCACATCTTTACTAATGCTGCAGAAATTTGCTTTAAAGCAGTATCCAAATTCATCGGATATAGTGATCACAATAGTAGCCATATCTAGGAATACCAAAGTTCCAATGGCTGGGCCTAATATAACGCATAAGAGGTCATACAAAAAGTTTTATATGACCTCTTATGCAGAAGCAAAAGTCATTCTGCTACCTAAGTAAATACTAAATAAATTGAGCAAGTTGAGGTCATGGTCAAAACATATTGATACAACAGTAGCTAAGATGGGGAGAAGTCTGTCCATAATATAGTGCTGCTCTGCCTACTTAACAACACTATCAACAAGACAGGACCTACAGACCCTAGTTTTGTCTCACCTGGACTACTGTTCAGTTGTGTGGTCAGGTGCCACAAAGAGGGACTTAGGAAAATTACAATTGGCTCAGAACAGGACAGCACAGCTGGCCCTTAAATGTACACGGGGTGCTGACAATAATAATATGCATGTCAGTCACTAGTTGCTCAAAGTGGAGGAGAGATTGACTTTATCACTACTTATTTTTGTAAGAAGTGTTGACAAGCTGGATGCACCGAGCTGTCTGTTTAAACTACTAGCACACAACTACTCGGACACCCATGCATACCCCACAAGACATGCCACCAGAAGTCTACACAATCCCCAAATCCCGAGCAGACTATGGGAGGCGCACAGTACTACACAGAGCCATGGCTATATGGAACTCTATTCCACATCAGGTAATAACTGATGAAAGCAGTAGAATCAGATTTAAAAAACAGGTAAAAATACATCTTATGGAACAGCGGGGACTGTGAAGAGACACACACACACAGGTACAGACACACGCATACACACACACATGCTAGCACTCGCACTTGCACTCTACACACGCCTACATTGTAATATTGTTGTATGCTGATATTATACATTTTGTATTGTAGATATGTAGTGGTGTAATAATGTTTCATGATGTACTGTTTTATTTTCTGTTTCATGTAATGCAAGGGCCTTAATGTGTTTGGACCCCAGGAAGAATAGCTGCCGCCTTGGAAGAAGCTAGTGGGGATCCGTAATAAATACAAATATGTTGACTATGTTGCCCCTCAGCAATCTGGCAGTCAGGCAGACATACGGAGAGAGATAGACAGCAAAACATAGGCTATTTACATAACATACATTTCTTAGTCACCAGGCTGGATAACTTCTGTACTCCTTCTCTTTGTTACCTCCTCCATCCTTCCATCCAAGCTAGAAGATTCCTGCGAGAGAATCAATAATTGAAAAAGGCAGTTGAGAGGTGTAACATTAGAAGGAGCATTAAGGGGGAGCAGGTGTAGGGTAAATGTATCGTATTGTCAAATACAAAATACATACAAATACAAGGATCTCTGATGAATCAAGAAAATCTTCACATCCATATTGGGGGGTACATGTTTCAAGAATTAAGATAGATTACTGTCTCACACACACACACAATCAATGTTTCCTATATGTGTATCCATGTACCATCTCTCTCTCTCACTCTCTCACACACAAACAGCTAGCATGATACAATGTTGACATGACGACAATCTTTTCTACAAGTTATTGCAATCATAATCACCCCCTCCCCTCATACAGAGAATACACACACGTGGCTGGCATGACAACGTTGACATGACAATGTTTTCTAAAGTTGTTGTGATCATCCTCTCTGTCTTTCACACACACATTTACTATCATTAACTAAACAGATATCAACATTTCTAAATGTTAGCTAGCTAGCTACAACCAACGCCTATAACAGGTACATATTTAAAAACGTATCATGTCCATGGAGGATTACTCAGAGCGCTAATGTTAGCTAGATAGCTAAAATTAGGCAGCTAAATTAGCTAGCTAATTAACTAGGGGCGGCAGGTAATCTAGTGGTTAGAGCATTGGGCCAGTAACTGAAAGGTTGCTGGATCAAATCCCTGAGCTGACAAGGTAAAAATCTGTTGTTCTGTTCCTGAACAAGGCAGTTAACCCACTGTTCCCCAGTAGGCTGTCAGTGTAAATAAGAATTTGTTCTTAACTTAAAGGTTAAATAAAAAAACTAGCAAATCTCTCCTTGACGTTCTCCTCCCCAACAGAACTGCTGCTTTACTTATAAAAGTAAAACAAGAATGTAGGAGAATAGGGACTACCACTTAACAGTCAAATAATTTTGATTTATTTTGTGTAAATGTTGAGAAACCTTTGTTGTTTTCCAGCTGTGTTGTTGTGTAGCCTACAGTGTGCTCTGTCCCAACTGTTGTATGGAATGTTGACAGATGCTCTCGAGCAAGCAGGCTGCCTGCGTGCAGAGATCAGATTCCAATCCAAGTTTTAGCTGGAACTGATATGCCTACCTCCTTATTTAGCTACTGAAATGAAAATACAATTACTGCCGCATTATGTTAATTGCTTAACCTCTAAAAGTCTAAGCCATTTTCCCTCAATAACGTAGCTGTCAGTAGAGTCAGAGTTAGAAGGCCGGGGGGTGTATAGAGAGAAAAGGAGAGGGCCTAGAACTGAGCCCTGGGGGACACCAGTAGTGCGAGTATGTGGTGCATACACAGATTGTCTCTACATCACTTGGTAGGAACGGCCTGCCAGGTAGGATGCAATCCAAGAGTGTGCATAGCCTGAGACGCCCAGCCCTGAGAGTGTGGAGAGAAGGATCTGATGGTTCACGGGATCAAATGCAGCGGATAGATCTAGGATGATGAAAACAGAGGAGAGAGAGTCAGCTTTGGCAGTGCATAGAGCCTCCGTAACACAGAGAAGAGCAATCTCGGTTGAGAGACCCATCTTGTAGAAGATTGTTTTGAGAGAGACAATGAGAAAGTTAATCAGAGACAGCACGCTCAAGTGTTTTGAAAAGAAAGAAGGGATACAGGTCTATCGTTTTTTGACGTCAGATGAGTCAAGTGTTGGTTTCTTGAGGAAGAAAGCAACTCGGGCCATTTTAAAGTCAGAGGGGACGCAGCCAGTGGTCAGGGATGAGTTGATGAGGGAAGAGATGAATGAGAGAAGGTCTCCAGAGATGGTCTGGAGAAGGGAGGAGGGGATAGGGTTGAGCGGGCAGGTTGTCAGGCGACCAGACCTCTCTAGTCACAGGATGTCATCTGGAGAGAGAGGGGAGAATGAGGTCAAGGCGTAGGGTAGTTCTGTTTGAGTGAGACCACTGGACTCAATAGGCTGAGTAGCAGATGTCGTCAACCTTTTTTACAAAGTGGTTGACAAAGTCGTCCGCAGAGAGGGGGGGTGGAGGAATAAGGAGGGAGGAGAAGGTGGAAAAGAGTTTCCTAGGATTAGAGGCAGAAACTTGAAATTTCGAGTGGTAGATAGTGGCTTTAGCAGCGAATACAGAGGAAGAGAAGTTAGAGAGGAGGGAGTGAAAGGATGATAGATCCTCCGGAAATGTTGTTTTCTTCCATTTTCATTCAAATGCCCTAGCCCTGTTCTGTAAGCTCGCAATAAGTCACTCAACCTCGGAGCAGGAGGGGAGGGCTGAGTGGAAAGGAGGAAGTGCGAGTCATAGGATGCGGAAAGGAAGGAGAGTAGGGTCGAAGAGGCAGAATCAGAACACAGAAGGGAGACGGATTTAGGAGAAGGGAGAGATGATAGGATAGAAGAGCAGAGAGCAGTGGGAGAGAGAGAGCAAAGATTGCAATGGCGCACAACGATCTGGGTAGGGGTTGAGTGGTTAGGCTTGGAGGAAAGGGAGACAGAAAAGCAAAGAAAGTAGTGATCAAATCAAATCACATTTTATTTGTCACATGCGCTGAATACAACAACCTTACCGTGAAATGCTTACTTTACAAGCCCTTAACCAACAATGTAGTTCAAGAAATAGAGTCAAGAAAAGATTTACTAAATAAACTAAGTATCAAGAAAAGTACATAACAATAACGAGACTATGTACAGGGGGTACTGGTACTGAGTCAATGTGCTGGGGTACAGGTTAGTCGATGTAGTTTGAACATATAGGTTCTGCTCCCGCTCACCTGGACTCACTCATCACCTGTTATTACCTCCCCTTTATTTGTCAGTTCCCCAGCTCTGTTCCCCGCTTCTGCATTGATTGTCTTTTGTTTGTGTTACCTGTTTGCTGACGCTGTACCTGTCTCATTCCATGTCTGTAGTTTATTAAATGTTTTACTCCCTGTACCTGCTTCATCTCTCCAGCGTCATTCCATGTGACAGAATGCAGATGCCATCACATGAAGCATCGGGGAGTATTGGCGTTCCGGGTGGTATGGTGGTATCGGCTCTGGGTCGCCACCGATTGAACTGGGGGTGCCTAGCCAGCTCGTTGGGCTTCCACGCCCTAGCTGGCTCAAGAGGTTTCCTTGCCCCGGTTGGCTCGGATGGCGCCCATCTCACGTCAGGCCTCAGGCGGATCATCAGTTCTTGTTCGCCCAGCCGGTCCAGGAGTTTTTTTTTGTTTTGTTTTTTGTTTTGTTGTTGAGGTCGGGGTGGATTCCGCCGCCGATGGAACTGGGGGTGCCTAAGCCGGCTTTCACGCCCTGGCTGGCTCGAGAGGTTTCCTTGCCTCGGTTGGCTCGGCGGTTTCCCATCCAAAGTCACACTCCACCGGATCGTAGGGCTCCCTCTCTGCAGCGGGATCAATAGGCGTCTTGCCTCAGCCAGATCATCGGGCTTCCATGCCTCAGCCGGCTCACCAGGCTCTCACGCTCCTGCCGGTTCGTTGGGCTTCCATGCCCCAACCATCTTGCCCAGCATCTCGCACACCTGCCTTCCCTCATCACGCGCATCAGTGATATTGGACTCACCTGGACTCACTCATCACCTGTTATTACCTCCCTTATATTTGTCAGTTCCCCAGCTCTGTTCTCTTCTGCATTGATTGCCTTTTGTTTGTGTTACCTGTTTGCTGACGCTGTTCCTGTCTCGTTCCATGTCCGTTGTTTATTAAATGTTTTACTCCCCATACCTGCTTCGTCTCTCCAGCGTCATTCCATGTGACAGGTATGGGTAAAGTGACTATGCGTAGATAATAAACAGTGAGTAGCAGCAGTGTAAATAGTCCAGTTGGCCATTTGATTAATTGCTCAGCAGTCTTATGGCTTGGGGGTAGGAGCTGTTAAGGAGCCTTTTGGTCCTAGACTTGGCGCTGAGAACAGTCTATGACTTGGGTGACTGGAGTCTTTGAAATTTTTTGGAGCCTTCGTTTTTATAATAATAAAAATTGTATTTAAAAAAAAAAGAATAATCTTCACATTTTCAAACATTCCATTTAGTAAGGCCCGAGTCCATACCAGCTCTACTGGTAGTACTGCTACTACCAGCAGTACTACACCTGCACCTGTTGACGACACAAGTTGTTCTGCTTCCACGAGCACATCCAATGCTAGCATCAGTAATTCTACATTTGTTGTTAGCCCAGCTAGCATGGACACTGACAGTTGCGAATCTGATGCAGCCGAAGAGCTACAGCCCCCTTACCCGGGAAAGCACTGAACAACAGACAGGGACGTTGGACCATCGAAGAGGCGCAAATATGATGAGAACTACATTGATTTGGGGTTCACTTACATTGGGAGTAGTGCCTTTCCTCAGCCACAGTCTGTTATATGTGCAAAAGTACTATCTCACAACTCGATGAAACCTTCACTCTTACGCAGACATTTAGAAACGAAACATGCCAATTTGAAAAATAAGCCACAGGAGTTTTTTGAGCCAGAATTAAGACGACTTTCGAGTAGTAAGACATGTATAAAAGCAACAGATACCATTAATAAGAAGGGGCTAGAAGCGTCTTATCTGGTGAGCTACCGAGTGGCTAGGACAGGCAAGCCCATACTATTGTGGAGGACTTAATTATTCCTGCTGCCGCAGATATGGCAGAAGAGGACATCCTCTTCTGCAAACCACTGAAAACCAGGACAACAGGAGAGTATATTTTTCAAGTACTGGACAGCTTTGTGACATAAAATGGACTTTGGTGGTCAAGATGTGTTGGTACCTGTACTGATGGTGCAAAAGCCATGACAGGGAGGCACAGTGGAGTGGTAACGAGGGTGCAAGCAGTTGCTCCCGACGTCACTTGGGTACACTGCAGCATCCACCGAGATGCTCTTTCTGCCAAGGGAATGCCTGACAGCTTGAAAAAGTTTTGGACACTACAGTGAAAATGGTTAAAGCAAGGCCCCTGAACTCTCATGTATTTTCTGCACTATGCAATGATATGGGCTGCAACCATGTAACACTTTTACAACATACAGAAATGTGCTGCTTATCAAGGGGAAAAGTATTGACACGTTTTTTTTCATTGAGAGACAAGCTTAAAGTTTTTCTTTACTGACCATAATTTTCACTTGTCTGAATGCTTGCATGAATGACGAGTTTCTCACACGACTGGCCTATTTGGGTGATGGTTTTTCTCGCCTGAATAATCTGAATCTAGGATTACAGGGACTCTCCGCAACTATATTCAATGTGTGGGACAAAATTGAGGCTATTATTAAGAAGTTGGAGCTCTTCTCTATCTGCATTAACAAGGACAACACACAGGTCTTTCCATCATTGTATGATTTTTTGTGTGGAAATGAACTCAAGCTTACGGACAATGTCAAATGTGATATAGCGAACCACAGGAGTGAGTTGGGTGTGCAATTACGCAGGTACTTTCCCGAAACGGATGACACAAACAACTTGATTCATTATCCCTTTCATGCCCTGCCCTGCCCTGCCTCCAGTCCAATTTATTTCTGGATTGGGCTGCGCTCAGAGTATCCTGCCTTGGCAATCACCCTGTTCAGACACTGATGCCCTTTGCAACCACATACCTATGTGAGAGTGGATTCTCGGCCCTCACTAGCATGACAACTAAATACAGGCACAGACTGTGTGTGGAAAACGATTTAAGACTGAGACTCTCTCCAATACAACCCAACATTGCAGAGTTGTGAGCATCCTTTCAAGCACACCCTTCTCGTTAACCTGTGGTGAGTTATTCACCATTTTCGATGAACAAATAAGGTTTTATATACGGTTAAATATGGTTAAATAAAGGTTAAATAAAGAGCAAAATTATATTATTATTATATTATTATTTGTGCCCTGGTCCTATAAGAGCTCTTTGTCACTTCCCACAAACCAGGTTGTGACAAAAACTCACATTCATTCTTATGCTTAATGAATGTATCGTATACTGTGTGTGTGGCAGGCTTACAATGATGGAAAAAACAACATTTGATAGTGTGCTGACCCTGGTGCTAGAGGGGGTACGCAGCTGGAGGTTGAATGTTTGAAGGGGTACGGGACTATAAAAAGTTTGGGAACCACTGGCCTAGTATATAGGTGCTGGATGTCAGGATGCTTGGCCCCAGTGATGTACTGGGTCGTACCCACTACCCTCTTGTAGCGTCAGATGCTGGCCAGTTGCCATACCAAGCGGTGATGCAACCGGTCAGGATGCTCTCGTTGGTTCAGTTGTAGAACTTTTTGAGGATCTGGGGACCCATGCCAAATCTTTTCAGTCTCCTGAGGGGGAAATGCAGGCACGGCGCCAGGATTTTTTGTCTCCCGGGGCTAAGGGAGGGGCTTGACCAATACCTGGGGGTGCTAAGAAAATTGTTGATTTTCATGACTTCAGAGTTATAAGGAAGTTCTCATTAAAAAGAAAAAGGTTATAGATGTCCACGAAGGAGTCTTTGTAAGGTTTAAGCATGGACAGGAACTCCAGTGTGCTGCTAATTATTTTGGCCTGTTGTTTTTTCTTTCCAAGAGCCAGCGCACTTGGTGCATCTCGGCCAGCAGATTGTCCTCTCTTATTCCATAGTGCTGTGCCATGGGCACAAGACTCTCCTTTTGAAGGAATGTGGCATGCTTGGGGTTGAGGGCTGACGTTTCCATGAGAACTGCACCTGCTTCTGTGGAAAAGCGTTGGGTAATTTCATTCACTAGTCGGTCAATGACAGGGTAGAACGAGGACATTTGGAGTTCATCCGGAGAGGACATGGATGGATATTCGGTTTGAATTGGAGCTTCAACTATAAATTCCTGTAGATGGCGAGGCTGTTGCGATTGTCTCTTCTCTTGTGGGGGTGGCGGTAGTTGTATGGCAACACCGACCTTTGCGCACAGGGCCTCTGCCTTGCTCCATATGGGTCTCCAAGAGTCCTCCATGCACTTTTCTTTTACGCTCGTGATGACCGAGGGTGCGAGGTCAGTGGCAGTCTCGAGGAAACGATCAGGGGACTGACATTAACTTTGTTGTGCAGAACAGATCCTCAAACAGGATAAGGTGGAGGATGAATTCAGCATCAATGAGTGTGAGTAGTGATCGTGCATCAGTCGATCTGCCTGAATTTGGCTGCGACTTAATGTCCTTTAAAGTTGCAATGATGGCTGGGAGGGTTTTGTGCACTGCCCACAGCGAGTAGTACTGGCAGGACCATCGCGTATCAGACAGTTTCTTGAGTTCAATGAGCTGCTGTGAAGGCTCAAGTTCCCTTTGCATCTTAATGAAATGAGCATGGACAAATGAGCCTGAGAAAAACTTGTACATGTCTTGCGCAATAACAAAAAAATCCCCCGCTGGCTTCTGACACAGTCCACCAAAACAAGATTGAGACGGTGTGCGTGGCAATGAATGTGGATTGCCTGAGGGACCTCTTCTCTGAATTTCTCCAGGACCCCACTGTGAACCCAGGTCATGATGGCCGCACCGTCATAACACTGAGCAATACGGGCAGTGTGATCAGTGTTACATTTACTAAGAGTCTCTTTGAACGAAGCAAGAAGCGATTCGGCATCTAATCCGTCAGCTGGAGTGAAATGAAGAAATCCCTCTACAACTTCATAATTTTTTTAGAAAGCGCACCACTACAGACACTTGTTCAATTTTACTGTGGTCCTTACTCTCATCTACCATCAATGCAAATAGCTCAGTATCTTTGTCACGTCCTGACCCTTGTAAGATGTAATTTTCTATCGTAGAGTAGGTCAGGGCGTGACAGGGGGTGTGTTTGGGTGGTTTTCTGGTTATCTGTTTCTATGTGGGTTTCTAGGTTTCTATTTCTATGTTGGGGTTGTTGGGATGATCTCCAATTAGAGGCAGCCGGTTCTCGTTGTCTCTAATTGGAGATCATATTTATGTAGGGGGTTTTTCCACTTGTGTTTGTGGGTTGTTAATTTGTGAGTAGTGTGTATTCTCTCTGCGTCACGGTTTTGTTGTTTTGTTATTTCAAGTATTTGGTGTATTGCAACGTTTCACAATAATAATAAATATGTGGAACTACAAACACGCTGCGCCTTGGTCCGATCCTTTAAACAGCCGTGACAATCTTGTATTTCACCACTTATCTGATCCCTAATCATATTTGCCATAATGTCTAGTATTTCATTCTGTATATCATGATGTGTGTACTTAGCATTTCTAGGATTATCTGAGATTTTCTGTGCAACTGTTTTGTCGAATTTATGACCTGTAAAAGTTCAAGGAATTTTCCCTGGTTGACAGCTATGTCGTTTTCTATGTCTCCTCTCTATGAAAGTCCCTGGTATGCAGTGTAACGCAATGACTCCACAACTGCTCTCATATACTCTTTGTTCTCTCTGACTATTTTCGAATGTCCATCACTTAGAGCATTGCATATTGTTTAGCCAGACTCTTTCTGAATATTCCACTCATTCCACTCTGTCATTGCATATTTATGCTCCACACTAGCATTGTGTGTCTTGAACAAACTTGTTGCCTTCTTCCAGTTCTGGTAGCCATCGTGGGTAAATGCTCCTTCTCTCCACCATGGTTTCCTGGACTTTGAAAGTGGTTGCATGTAAAGCAGAAAACAAGGTCCTTTGAAATAGAATATGCCAGCCATTTGTAATTCTCATACCATCTACGATTGAAGTAGCGATCCTGCTGTCCAACTTTTGTGGCTGGATAACCCCCGAAGAAGAGGGCGCCTTGGTTCTTCAAAAGGTGACTGGCTTAAATCATTGTGAGCGATGGCTGTGCTGACAGTGCAGCTAATGGTGGCTGTGGAGCAGCAAGGAGTGACTAACTGCTCTGGTGCTCCCTCACATCGTGGCTCACAAGTTTCTCTCTCTCCGACTCATCTTTCTTATCTCCCTCTTCTTCTTTGGCCCCCTCGGAGACAGGGTCTGGGTTTTGATTTTCAATTTCTACCCGCACTCTTCTCTTGATCAGAAAATGGTCCATTGCAACGGTGCAAGATGGGCGACTAGCTAGCTAGAAGTTAGCTCACAGAACTTAGCCTAGCGTGCGTGAGCGCACACACACCCACACACACACACACACACACACACACACACACACACACACACACACACACACACACACACTCACACACACGTCATAGGGTACACGCACGGCACGAGCATGCAGCCAGGGATCAGATTGGGAACAGAACGGCTGGTTATTAACTTTTACATATTTCTTTATTTAAAAATAAAAAAATACTAAAATGCTTGAGGGGGCTTAACTGGGGCTATGCAGATTTGTGACGGTGCTATAGCCCCCCTAGCCCCGGTGTAGCTCCGGGCATAGGGAAAGGTGTCTTGGTGTGTTTGCACCATGATAGTTTGTTGGTGATGTGGACACCAAGGAACTTGAAACTCTCGACCCGCTCCACTACAGCCCCTTCGATGTTAATGGGGGCCTGTTCGGCCCACCTTTTCCTGTAGTCCACGATCAGATCCTTTGTCTTGCTCACGTTGAGGGAGAGGTTGTTTTCACAGCACAAGACTGCCAGGTGTACTTATCACTCCTGGAGATATCAAGAGTCCTCTAGCTATAGAATGAAGCACTTTAGGTATCCCCAAAAAATATTTTACAATTTGATAATAGTTTGAAATTGGCCTTTATAGCCCATAGAAAAATATTGAATAACACATTCATAAATGACAAAAAATACAGTCCGTCCAAAAATACATCATAAGAATAAGGTTTTTGAAGTCTCTTTCCTATATATAGGATATATAAGAAAGCGCATATTTATCCCCTTACTTTTGTTGGCACAAAATGATCTCCATACTTCCATTCGTTTTCATGGGTTAGAGAACACCATTTGTAGGCCAGACCGTTTGGACACTACAGACGTTTTTGTGAGAAGACCAATTTTCGGAATGTCTGACAAACACAGCTGTAGCTAGGCCACCTTCCACCGCAGATGCGGAAGGCCAACATAAACAGCTGCGGAGGAGAGTGATGGAGTGCTGCATCAGATGATCTGGCCTCTACAATCACCTGACCTCAACCCAATTGAGATGGTTTGGGATGACCGCAGAGTGAAGGAAAAGCAGCCAACAAGTGCTCAGCATATGTGGGAACTCCTTCAAGACTGTTGGAAAAGCATTCCAGGTGAAGCTGGTTGAGAGAATGCCAAGAGTGTGCAAAGCTGTCATCAAGGTAATGGGTGGCTACTTTGAAGAATCTAAAATCTAAAATATATTTTGATTTGTTTAACACTTTTTGGTTACTACATGATTCCATATAAATCGTAATATTAAACATTCAAGACCATACAAGCATCTTATATCATTTAAAAGATTAAATTATTGTTAATCTAACTACGTTGTCCGATTTACAATAGGCTTTACAGCGAAAGCATACCATGCGATTGTTTGAGGACAGCGCCCCACATCAACATATTTTTCAACCAGCACAGGCTTCATAAAATCACAAATAGTGAATAAATAAATCACTTACTTTTGAAAATCTTCCTCTGTTTCCAATCCCAAGGGTCCCAGCTACAACATGAATGGTCATTTTGTTAGATAAAATCCTTCTTTATATCCCAAAAAGTCTGTTTAGTTGGCACCATTGATTTCAGTAATCCACTCGTTCAACGTGCAGACAAAGGAGTCCAAAAAGCTACCGCTAAACTTTGTTCAAACAAGTCAAACTACGTTTCTATTTAATCCTCAGGTATCCTAAAATGTAAATAAACTATAATATTTCATACGGGAAAAAAGTATGTTCAATAGAAAAGTAAAATTAGTAAGCGCACATCCTCTTCACCGCGCGCCAACAGACTGATTTTGAAATGGGAGTCTTTGTACAAAAACTCAAAATTCTTGCTTGTTCTTGAAGAAACAAGCCTGACAATGAACATCGACTGTTGACATCTAGTGGAAGCCATAGGAATTGCAATCTGGGAGCTGGAATTACAAAGAACCCATAGCTTTCCATTACATAGTTGAAGTCGGAAGTTTACGTACACTTAGGTTGGAGTCATTAAAACTCGTTTTTCAACCACTCCACAAAGTTCTTGTTAACAAACTATAGTTTTGACAAGTCGGTTAGGACATCTAATTTGTGCATGACACAAGTAATTTTTTCAACAATTCTTTACATACAGATTATTTCACTTATAATTCACTGTATCACAATTCCAGTGGGTCAGAAGTTTACATACATTAAGTTGGTCGTGCCTTTAAACAGCTTGTAAAATTCCAGAAAATTATGTCATGGCTTCAGAAGCTTCTGATAGGCTAATTGACATAATTTGAGTCAATTGGAGGTGTACCTGTGGATGTATTTCAAGGCCTACCTTCAAACTCAGTGCCTCTTTTCTTGACATCATGGGAAAATCAAAAGAAATCAGCCTCAATCAAAAGAAAGACCTCAAGAAAAAAATTGTAGACCTCCACAAGTCTGGTTCATCCTTGGGAGCAATTTCCAAACGCATGAATGTACCACATTCATCTGTACAAACAATAGTGTGCAAATATAAACACCATGGAACCACGCAGCCGTCATACCGCTCAGGAAGGAGATGCGTTCTGTCTCATAGAGATGAACGTACTTTGGTGAGGAAAGTGCAAATAAATCCCAGAACAACAGCAAAGGAGCTTGTGAAGATCCTGGAGGAAACAGGTACAAAAGTATCTATATCCACAGTAAAACAAGTCCTATATCGACATAACCTGAATGGCCGCTCATTAAGGAAGAAGCCACTGCTCCAAAACCACCATAAAAAAGCCAGACTACGGTTTGCAACTGCACATGGGGACAAAGATCCTACTTTTTGGAGAAATATCCTGTGATCTGATGAAACAAAAATAGAACTGTTTGGCCATGATGACCATTGTTATGTTTGGAGGAAAAAGGGGGATGCTTGCAAGCTGAAGAACACCATCCCAACCGTGAAGCACATGGGTGGCAGCATCATGTTGTGGGGGTGCTTTACTGCAGAAGGGACTGGTGCACTTCACAAAATAGATGGCATCATGGGGGAGGAAAATTATGTGGATATATTGAAGCAACATCTCAAGACATCAGTCAGGAAGTTAAAGCTTGGTCGCAAAATGGGTCTTCCAAATGGACAATGACCCCAAGCATAGTTCCAAAGTTGTGTCAAAATGGCTTAAGGGCAACAAAGTCAAGGTATTGGAGTGGCAATCACAAAGTCATGACCTCATTCCTATAGAAAATTTGTGGGCAGAACTGAAAAAGCATGTGTGAGCAAGGAGGCCTACAAACCTGACTCAGTTACACCAGCTCTGTCAGGAGGAATGGGCAAAAATTCACCCAACTTATAGTGTGAAGCTTGTGGAAGGCTTCTCAAAACGTTTGACCCAAGTTAAACAATTTAAAGGCAATGCTACCAAATACTAATTGAGTGTATGTAAACTTCTGACCCACTGGGAATGTGATGAAAGAAATAAAAGCTGAAATAAAGCATTCTCTCTACTATTATTCTGACATTTCACGTTCTTAAAATAAAGTGGTGATCCTAACTGGCATAAGACAGGGAATTTTTACTATGACTAAATGTCAGGAATTGTGAAAAACTGAGTTTGAATGTATTTGGCTAAGGTGTATGTAAACTTCCGACTGTAAGAGCCTGGGAGCTCAAAAACCCAACATTTCTGGTTGGTTTTTCATTGGAATTTCGCCTACCATATCAATTGTGTTATAGTCTCAGACATTGCTTTAACATTTCTAGAAACTTCAAAGTGTTTTCTATCCAATATTACCAAGTATATGCATATCCTGGCTTCTGGGCCTGAGTAACAGGCAGTTTACTTTGGCCACATCAGTCAGGCGGAAATTCAGGAAAATAGACCCTAGCTCTAAGAAGTTTTTAAGAAAAATGTTACTCCTGAGCTTATTTAGGCTTGCCATAACAAAGGGGTTGAATACGTATTGACTCAAGACATTTCATCTTTTCATTTTTTATTAATTTGTGAAAATGTCTAAAAAGATAATTCCATTTTCACATGATGGGGTATTGTGTAGGCCAGTGAAACAAAATCTCAATGTAATCCATTTAAAATGCAGGCTGTAACACAACTAAATGTGTAAAAACTCATACTGAAGGCACTGTAGATGGCAATGATTTTAATGGAGCTAAGGGTCTCCTTGCCCCCCAGCACCCAAATCAAATGTTTTGTGATGTGTTATTGAAAACCATCCTATAGAACAGTGACTATAGAACAGTGACTGTGTGCATGTTTTCACAGAAATGTATGGAGCCAGCACATGGAGACTTGCAAGATGATGTGATGAAGTCCAGACGTACAGACAGGCTTGATACTATTGTCTTAAAATTGAGAGACCTGGCACTCGGCATCATTTTTTTTAATAGACACAAATTGTTCTTGTATTGTCTTTTTTTATTATTGATTGAATGGTATCAGTCAATATGGGGAGGTAGAAACCTGGTTTATCAGGAAACTATACATCAGGCGGTGTCAGAGGAAAGGCCGAAAAATTGCCAAAGACTCCAGCCAACCAAGCCATAGACTGTTACTCTGGTCCCGCCCTGCAAACGGTACTGGAACATTGGCTCTCAGACCAACAGGCTCTGAAACAGCTGCTACCCCAAAGCCATAAGACTAAATAGTCAGACAGCTAAATAGTCAACTAATGGTACTCAAACTATCTGCACTGACTATCTTACACTGACCCAATGAACAATCACTAGAATTGATATACACACTCACTCACACACACACACTACACTGTCACTCTCACACATTCAAATAGTACATACGCACACACACACACACACACACACACGCATACCGACACAACACAAACAAACATACATACATACACACGCGAACACTCACAGACACACTTTTAATTTGCTGCTGCTTCTCTGTTCTTTATTTTGCTCTTATTATTATCTATCCGGATGTGAGTCACTTTACCCTGCCTTCATGTACATATCTACCTCAAGTACCTCGTACCTCTGCACATTGTTCTGGTACTCCCTGTATGTAGCTCCATTCTTGTGTACTTTATTCCTCGTGTTAGTTACTTTAAAATTTGTATCATTCTTTTTTAAACTTTGCATCGTTGGGAAAGGTTCTTAATAAGCAAGCATTTCTCACTTAAAGTCTAGACCAGTTGTACTCGTCGCATGTGATAAATTAAATTAGATTTTGATTTGATTTTGTATACGGGACAGCACACAGGAAGGTATGACCACTTAAATGTTTGCCAAGAAAAAAAATGGATTCTACCATGTGATGTCACAGAGAAGCATTTTTTTAGGACCTTCATTTTTTAACCACAGACAGAGAAACGCACTGTTTTTGTAACGCCCTGGCCATAGAGAGGGTTTTTTGTTCTCTATTTTTGGTTAGGCCAGGGTGTGACATGGGTGGGCGTTCTAGGTTTCTTTTTCTATGTTGGTGGTTTTCTTTGTTTCGGCCGTGTATGGCTCTCAATCAGGAACAGGTGTAGATCGTTGTTGCTGATTGAGAGTCATACATAGGCAGCCTGTTTTTCCTTTGGGGTTTGTGGGTGAATAATTTCTGTTTAGTGTTTGCACCTGACAGTACTGTTTGGCTGTCGGTTTCTTGTTTTTTGTCTAACGTGTTCTTTCTTGAATAAATTCATTTAAGATGAACACATCCTCCGCTGCACCTTGGTCTCATTCTGACGACGGCCGTTACAGATTCACCCACCAACAACGGACCAAGCAGCGGAGGAAGGAGCAGCACCAGGAGAGGAGCATTATGGACTCCTGGACTTGGGAGGAAATTTTGGACGGGGCAGGACCATGGGCTCAAGCTGGGGAGTATCGCCACCCGCAGTGGGAGATTGAGGCAGCGAGAGCGGAGAGGCGATGGTATGAGGCAAGGGAGCGCAACTTGCACGAGAGGCAGCCCCAAAAAATGTTTTGGGGGTGGCACACGGGGAGTGTTTCAGAGCCAGGATGGAATTCTGGGCCAACTCCCCGTGCTTACCGGAAGCAGCGTGGTACTGGTCAGGCACCGTGTTATGCTGTGAAGCGCACGGTGTCTCCAGTGCGCGCTCATAGCCCGGTGCGCTATAGGCCAGCCCCCCGCAAGTGCCATGTGAGTATGGGCATCGAGCCAGGGCGGATTGTGCCAGCTCAGCGGGTCTGGTCTCCAGTGCGCCGTTTCAGTCCAGGCTATCCTGCGCCAGCTCTGCGCGCTGGGAGGGCTCAGTTCGTCCTATGCCTGCGCTCCGCCCGTGCCGGGCAAGAGTGGGCATTCAGCCTGGAGTAGGGGTGGCAAGCCTACGCACCAGAACTCCAGTGCTCCCCCACAGCCCGGTCTATCCTGTGCCTCCTCCTCGGACCAGGCCTCCAGTGGGTCTCCCCATCCTGGTGAGTCCTGTGCCTGCGCCCAGAGCCAGGCCTCCTGCATGTCTCCTCAGCCTGGTGAAACCTGGGCCAGAGCCGTCAGAGCCGCCCGCCAGTCCGGAGCCGTCAGAGCGGCCCGCCAGTCCGGAGCTGCCAGAGTCGCCCACCTGTCCGGAGCCACCAGAGTCGCCCGCCTGTCCGGAGCCGCCAGAGTCTCCCGCCTGTCCGGAGCCGCCAGAGTCGCCCGCCTGTCCGGAGCCGCCAGAGTCGCCCGCCTGTCCGGAGCCGCCAGAGTCGCCCGCCTGTCCGGAGCCGCCAGAGTCGCCCGCCTGTCCGGAGCCGCCAGAGTCGCCCGCCTGTCCGGAGCCGCCAGAGTCGCCCGCCTGTCCGGAGCCGCCAGAGTCGCCCGCCTGTCCGGAGCCGCCAGAGTCGCCCGCCTGTCCGGAGCCGCCAGAGTCGCCCGCCTGTCCGGAGCCGCCAGAGTCGCCCGCCAGCCGGGCGCAGCCAGGGTCGCCCGCCAGTCCTCCGGCACAGCCAGGGACGCCACCTAAGTAGGCGAAGCCGAGGGTGGAGCGGGGTCCACGTCCCGCACCAGAGCCGCCGCCGTAGGAAGGCCCACTCGGACCCTCCCCTTTAGAGTCAGGTTTTGCAGCCGGAGTCCGCACCTTTGGGGGGGGTACTGTAACGCCCTGGCCATAAAGAGGGTTTTTTTGTTCTCTATTTTTGTTAGGCCAGGGTGTGACATGGGTGGGCGTTCTAGGTTTCTTTTTCTATGTTGGTGGTTTTCTTTGTTTTTGCCGTGTATGGCTCTCAATCAGGAACAGGTGTAGATCGTTGTTGCTGATTAAGAGTCATACATAGGCAGCCTGTTTTTCCTTTGGGGTTTGTGGGTGAATCATTTCTGTTTAGTGTTTGCACCTGACAGTACTGTTTGGCTGTCAGTTTCTTGTTTTTTGTCAAACGTGTTCTTTCTTGAATAAATTCATTTAAGATGAACACATCCTCCGCTGCACCTTGGTCTCATTGTGACGACGGCCATTACAGTTTTCATGTATGTAGACCTTGGTTTGGTGCTGAAGATGATGAATATGAAGTTGAAAAGTGGCTGAAATGCCCTTTAACTTCTCTCCACCCCATGGTAAAATTTGTAGAATTGCATGAAATTTGTTATCATTTTTTTTTCTCTCTCTGCCGCATGGCAAAATTTCTAAAATTGCAAATTAACTTTAAAATGTAAATTTTTCTCTCTGCCATCAAGAGGGTTGCCACCAAAAAATGTGCCTGCTTGGTTTCCACTGCTTTCTGCATTAGAAACTAACGCGCCTGTTATTGCGTAACCTGCGGGTTTGCTATGTATGCTGTCTGCTGCAGTGCCTTGATGCTCCACACAGGATGTCCTCTATAGGGGGCTATGGTTTATTAGATATCATAATGGGGGGGGGGCAGGGTGGAACTGTCTGAGGCAGAGGGTGTGTCAAGTCAAGTCCCGTTTGCATTCCGCAAGAGGAGCATAGGCTAAACCTTATCCAAGAAGCGTCTGTTAGAGACAGAAGAACTGGCATGAGCTGAAACTTTTGAAGCTGATAATACACGAACGGATATATATTAGAAACTTTCAAAAGTCACTCAAACTTTTTCGTTGAATAAAGAAGCCTTCACTCAACACAAAGTAAGGAATTGTTCATTTCATTCTTACAACTCTTGACAGTTAGTTACACTGTGGTACGCTACTCAAGTAAAGAACTTTCGCAAATTTCGCAAGTGAGTAGCCTATAGGCTGAAAGCTTGCAACTAGAAGCCTGCGTCCACCACATGTAGCTTATCAACTTGGCATGAGAGGCTGACAGAGGAAAGTGCTTATGTAGCCAATGGAAAAATCAAAATACCAGGCACTTTGAAATGGTAGGTAGTTATTAGCTCAGCTGACTGAACAATATTACGTTTCATTTGGCCATTGAATTACTGAACACTGAATTGCTCTCTCTCACACACACACACACACACACACACACACACACACACACACACACACACACACACACACACACACACACACACACACACACACACACACACACACACACACACAGGGTGATGGGTGTTATTGGCTCCAGTGGTACCAGGCTCTGCTCATAAAGTGAGGGATTCCCAATTGCCAACACCTTTCCACATAAATATTTTAGATACCATGCTGATAAAAACATGGAACACATTTTCTCTCCCTCCAGAAAGGTTTTCCTGTTCCCTCACATAATGTTGTGCGTCGACAACCAATGGAAATATGAGGCATTTTTTGCCTTTCTTATATATATATATATATATATATATATATATATATATATATATATATATATATATATATGTATACATACAGTACCAGTCAAAAGTTTGGAGACATCCACTCATTCAAGGGTTTTTCTTTATTTTGTACAATTTTCTACATTGTAGAATAATAGCGAAGACATCAAAACTATGAAATAACACATATGGAATCATGTAGTAACCAAAAAAGTGTTAAACAAATCAAAATATTTATTTTATATTTGAGATTCTTCAAAGTAGCCACCCTTTGCCTTGATGGCAGCTTTGCACATTCTTGGCTTTCTCTCAACCAGCTTCGTGAGGTAGTCACCTGGAATGCATTTCAATTAACAGGTCTGCCTTGTTAAAAGTTAATTTGCATAATTTATTTCCTTCATTATGCGTTAGAGGCAAGCTGTGTTGTGACAAGGTAGGAGTGGTACACAGAAGATAGCCCTGTTTGGTAAGAGACAAAGTCCATATTATGGCAAGAAAAGCTCAAATAAGCAAAGAGAAACATGTTTCATTACCTTAAGACATGAAGGTCAGTCAATCCGGAAAATTTCAAGTACTTTAAAGGTTTTTCAAGTGCAGTCGCAAAAACCATCAATGAAAATGACTCTCATGAGGACCACCACAGGAAATGAAGACCCAGAGTTACCTCTGCTGCAGAGGATTAGCTCATTAGAGTTAACTACACTTCAGAAATTTCAGCCCAAATAAATCCTTCACAGAGTTCAAGTAACAGACACATCTCAACATCAACTGTTCAGAGGAGACTGCGTGAATCAGGCCTTCATGGTCAAATTGCTGCAAAGAAACCACTACTAAGGGACACCAATAATAAGAAGATACTTGCCAAGAAACATGAGCAATGGACATTAGACCGGTGGAAATCTGTCCTTTGGTCTGATGAGTCCAAATTTGAAATTATTGGTTCCAACCGCCGTGCTTTTGTGAGATGCGAAGTAGGTGAACAGATGATCTCCGCATATGTGGTTCCCACCGTGAAGCATGGAGGAGGAGGTGTGATGGCGCTTTACTGGTGACACTGGAGGCCTGATTCAGTTTCAACTGTTCTGCCTGCGGCTATGGAACCCTGACCTGTTCACTGGACGTGCTACCTTGTCCCGGACCTGCTGTTTTCGACTCTCTATCTCTACCGCACCTGCTGTCTCTAACTCTGAATGCTTGGCTATGAAAAGCCAACTGACATTTAATCCTGAGGTGCTGACCTGTTGCACCCTCTACAACCACTGTGATTATTATTATTTGACCCCGCTGGTCATCTATGAACGTTTGAACATCTTGCGCATGCACTGTTATAATCTCCACCCGGCACAGCCAGAAGAGGACTGGCCACCCCTTAGAGGCTGGTTCCTCTCTATGTTTCTTCCCAGGTTCCTGCCTTTCTAGGGAATTTTTCCTAGCCACCGTGCTTCGACATCTGCATTGCTTGCTGTTTGGGGTTTTAGGCTGGGTTTCTGTATAGCACTTTGTGACATCGGCTGACGTAAAAAGGACTTTATAAATACATTTGATTGATTTATGTAGAATTCAAGACCACTTAACGATCATGGCTACCACAGCATTCTGCAGCGATACGCCATCCCATCTGGTTAGCGCTTAGTGGGACTATCATTTGTTTTTCAACAGGACAATGACCCAACACACCTCCAGGCTGTGTAAGGGCTATTTGACCAAGAAGGAGAGTGATGGAGTGCTGCATCAGATTACCTGGCCTCCACATAATTCATTTTTCAAGTTATTATTAGACATTTCATGATTTACAATTTCAGTGTACATTGTTCAAAGGCAGTGCTTCTCAATCCTGGTCCCGGAGACCCAAAGAGGCACATACCCCCACCCTCACTCCCACACACCTAACCCCATTCAGAGACTTGATGGTGAGTTGAATAGTTGAATAAAGGGCAAGATCAAAATTAGAACCCAAAAATAAATGAATAGGCATGTTATATATTTAATGTTGTACCCTTTCACCTATGACACACACATGTGTACCCCAAAGCACACACATCCATGGGTTGCTCCTCTTTTCAGTTCGCTGCAGCTAGCGACTGGAACGAGCTGCAACAAACACTCAAACTGGACAGTTTTGTCTCAATCTCTTAATTCAAAGACTCAATCATGGACACTCTTATTGACAGTTGTGGCTGCTTTGTGTTGTCTCTACCTTATTGACCTTTGTGCTGTTGTCTGTGCCCAATAATGTTTGTACCATGTTTTGTGCTGCTACCATGTTGTGTTGCTACCATATTGTTGTGATGTTGTGTTGCTACCATGCTGTGTTGTCATGTGTTGCTGCCTTGCTGTGTTGTGGTCTTAGGTCTCTCTTTATGTAGTGTTGTCTCTCTTGTTGGGATATTTTGCCTTTTGGTAGGCCGTCATTGTAAATAATAATTTGTTCTTAACTGACTTGCCTAGTTAAATAAAGGTCATGTGGTCTAAGGACCTTTTCTGTCAAATAAGAGGGCTACATTTTAGGATTTTTAGGCCATATCACCTAGCCCTATCTCGATTTTTTTCAAAGTTATGGGCGATTCACAATATATATCTCGATTATTGTATAATTAAAGGTAAAATACTAATCTAATGATCTCAGGGCTTGTGAAGTTATACCTAGGCTAAATATAAGCCTTCCACAATTAAACAGTCAGCAATAATCTAATGAACTCAGGGCTTGTGAAGTTATACCTAGGCTAAATATAAGCCTTACACAACCATAAGATCCACTACTAATTGAATGAGTTTATCAAAATAGTTTAACCTGCTTTTTTGTGCAATTATCACTGATCTGGCTTTCAAGTCTGTCTATGAAAATTCCCTTTTTGTTACAAATTTAACTAGAACCATGCATAATGCACATTCACTAATAATGACAAACTTATTGGAGCAGGCATTAGGCTATAGAAAATGAACACAGGTCTCAACAATCTCTCAAGCCGACGCTTGGGAGATTGTGGCCTACCTTATTTCTCAGAATGAGAACGAGTTGCCAATTCCTTATATAATTGTGTTTTATGCTTATTGCACATTTATAAAACACAATTAAAAAAAGACTAGACAGCTAGTATTACAGTCTTTGGCTGAAATACTGCTAGCGATACGTGGTACCCCAATGTCGCGCACGACAAACTGAGCATTCATTTTCCAGAATCGATGTTCATTTGATACTCTTGTTTTACTAGTGTCTGCTCTGTGCGCAACTGAGTAGTTGAGACATAAAAAGGGTATCGATTGAAAAGTTTATTTCTCCTCTATTACAGTAAAATAATGTCTCAATGTGTTTTGGTGTCCATATGGCCAATTCTGTTTGACGAGTTCAAACCGCTTGTCAGAGAGGAAGATGTGATCTTTCAACTGAGAGGAACTGAGAGGAAAGCGCTTGGTATGTGTGTAAACCACATAGAAAGAGGCAAGGTGAGAGGTTTCACTCTTGCTCAAATCTGTCCAAAATAAGGCCAATGCGTTTCAATGGGAATATTTTGGGCCTAAGCTTGTCGCCTGCCTTCTTGCCTTTGGGACAACGACTCCCATTGTTAGGACGGAGACAGATCTCTGGTGTAAATGGAAAGGTGCACACAGCACAGAGGAGCGAAGGAGACGAGACCAAAAATACAACGAGAACAAGCGGACATAAACGCTCATAAAAACGAAAATAACAAAACAGTGATTCTTGCGATACAGGAATTTGGAATATCGCACAAAAACATGAATTCGAATTAATCAGTCGTACTATAGGTTGCATGTTGTATGCCATTTAATTTGGAAACAAATGCTGATAGTGGGTGTTTTCTACATCTGGCATCAATTTGAGTGACTTTTTATATGTGTGTTGGTGAAGCAGCCTTCAACCCATAGCATTTAAAGTGTGGGTGTTGTTGTTGGGAAACTGCATTGAATTAAAGGCTCTTATCTCAGTGACCCATGTGCATTCCAACGGTGCTTGCATGGTGCTAGCTGCCAAAACAAACTTACTGGGCAGGAGAGAAACAGGGAGAGGGACACAGGTTTATCATCATTGGACCAGCATATGGACTGACAAGTTTCTAAATCACACACACACACACACACACACACACACACACACACACACACACACACACACACACACACACACACACACACACACACACACACACACACACACACACACACACACACACACACACACACACACACACACACACAGCTATAGTTGCTAAACCCACCATGTACAACACACCCCTCTTCTTCACCCAGCTGTTTTCTTTCCTCCCTCTGAGCTGTCACAGAACTATCTTACCATTTGTTATTATCAAAAGGTTTGTGCATAGAAGTCATTTAGCTCGTCTGGTAGCCTTGCTTCACTGGGCATCTCGCGGCTGGGCTTCCCTTTGTAGTGCGTAATAGTTTGCAAGCTCTGCAACATCTGACGAGCGTCAGAGCCGGTGCAGTGGGATACAATCTTAGTCCAGTATTTGGTTTGATGGTTCGTCTGAGGGCATAGCGGGATTTCTTATAAGCATCCGGGTTAGAGTCCCGCTCCTTGAAAGCAGCAGCTCTAGCCTTTAGCTCAGTGTGGATGTTGCCTGTAATCCATTGTGGTGGCAATTCCCTATGAAAAGCCACTGGCACCGGAGAGAGCTGTCCATAACACCTTTCCAAACGTTACTCTTTTGGTGTGAAGTTCCCATTTATTGCACATATAAAATATGAATAGCTCCAAAACACATATTCGTATACAAAAAGGTAGAGAGAGATGCATTCTATAAGCTATATCTGTGATATGGTAAGAACTGTATGCCCTCTCCTCTCACCTGTTCTATCCCTTCCTGGTTACATATACACACATGTGACCAGTGACCCATGACCCCAACATATAGTGCCCTCTAGTGTACAAAACAAGTAAAAAATAACACTTGATAGACAACATATACACATCACATAAACAGGCCAAAACGGCTCCCACACATGGCTTCTGGTTTGGGTATGTACGTACGGTCACTGTGGGGGACAACGTCCTCGATGCACTTATTGATGAAGCCGGTGACTGATGTGGTATACTCCTCAATAGGATCGGATGAGTCCCAGAACATATTCCAGTCTGTGCTAGCCAAACAGCCCTGTAGCTTAGCATCTGCGTCATCTGACCACTTCTGTATTGAGTGAGTCACTGGTACTTCCTGCTTTAGTTTTTGCTTGTAAGCAGGAATCAGGAGGATATAATTATGGTCAGATTTGCCAAATGGAGGGCAAGGGAGAGCTTTGTATGCGTGTCTGTGTGTGGGGTAAAGGTGGTCTAGAGTTTTTTTTCCCCCTCTGGTTGCACATCTGACATGCTGGTGGAAATGAGGTAAAATGGATTTAAGTTTCCCTGCATTAAAGTCCCCGGCCACTAGGAGCACCGCCTCTGGATGAGCATTTTCTTGTTTGCTTATGGCTTTATGCAGCTCGTTGTATGCGGTCTTAGAAGAAAACTCTCTTGGTAAATAGTGTGGTCTACAGGTTATCATGAGATACTCTACCTCAGGCGAGCAAAACCTCAAGACTAATATTTGATTTTGCGCACCAGCTGTTATTGACAAATAGACACAGACCGCCACCCCATGTCTTACCAGAGGCAGCTGTTCTGTCTTGCCAATGCAAATTATAAAAGTAAACATAATTGTTTACAACTGCTTTATTTCTCCTAACTATGTGCAGGGCTTATGGCTCATTGGGGCAGTGAGTGTATTACAAAAGGGATTCATCAGACCAAACTGACTCCACAGGGACTTCATTGTTTGGGTCCTGGGAGAGAACCCAGGCCTGAGCCAAAGTGGCTTTTTTGTTTAGACACAGCCGAAAGAAACAGTACAGATGGAGACCATGGTTGGAAACTTATCTTGGTCTTCTTGTAAACATGCCTCATGCGCTTGTTTTTACCTCTTCTGACCTTTGACATTTGACCTTTGAACCCCCATTATGTTTAGATGTGTAGCCTGGACTCTAGCGTGGTAGCCTGGATCCAGAGTTTCATAGTCTCATGGTTCGCTTAACCTTGCAGTTTGATGAATGGTGGTATAAACAGATGAACTAGACTAACTGAATAATTAAGCATTTTGCATTGTCATGACAATATGATAAATGGTCCCCATCATATCTAGAGATTACACACACATCTGTGGCTGGGTGGGGCTATAAGGTCAGGTATCAGTCAAGAGGAATGTTGGGGTGTTTGGGGAATTTGGGAACAGCATGCTTTGGGAACAGCAGGCTGTTGTAAAGAGTGTGAGTCAAGAATGGGGTAATTGTAGGAAAAGTTTAAAAAGAAAACAAGCTGGCTTCAGGAATGGAGGAAAAGAGGTGGAGAAGAAATGTAAGCAGCGAGAACATGCAGAAGAGAGGTTTACGTTGGGGAAATACAGGCTGAACTATAGGAGTAGTAATGTTAACAGTCTTTCTCAGTAGACAATTGTGCGCTGTGTTGTCCGACTGACGTGTGCACTTAACCTCTCTCACATTGAATTGTTGACATGCTTTTGCATCTTCATTTGATGTTATTTCATAGATTAACCTCAGTCAATTGGGCACTCCTTATTATGCATCATTATTATTTATCTCTGACTGTCTGCATGACCAATCTTACAGTTTCTTACAATCTCAATCTTACTATCTCATCTCTAACTTTATCTTTTGTAGCACCCCTTTCAGAATGCCAGGAGAACGATTGACAGGGAGCGGTTCTGATGTGGGCCGTTTCCATGGCAATGCCCTGACCATAGTGGAGGCAACCAACCAGGAGGAGGCGGAGTCTAAGGAGCAGGCGGGCTGTCTCCAGTGTTTTCAGAAGATATTCTGCTGCTCGCCACGCCATAGCAGCTTGTATGACGTCACAGATACAGTTGTCACGGACGAAGTGGTGAAACCGGACCCGCTTCCTGAGCCCCCTCAGCCCCACACTGGAGACAACAAGCTGGAAGGTATGGTCTCAGTCAAGTTAATTAGTTGGTAAGCTTAATGGTAAGCCCATGTAGATGGGAAAAAATACTGGCCCTACCTTTAAGCAATGACCATTGCATTAACTTTTTCAATTTCGCTCTCTCTCTCTCTCTCTCTCTCTCTCTCTCTCTCTCTCTCTCTCTCTCTCTCTCTCTCTCTCTCTCTCTCTCTCTCTCTCTCTCTCTCTCAGAGTTAATGTTGTCAGTGTACTCGGTGGATCTACTGAGCTCTAAAACGGGTCAGAACCGCATGGAGCATCACACCGACCGTTACCATGGCAACGAGCTCATCATCCGACGTGGCCAGACCTTCCAGATAGAACTGGACCTGTCGCGACCTTTCAACTCCAACACAGACAAACTCCACCTGGACCTCAAGACAGGTAAGTCTGACCTTGATGTCTGTCACAAAAAGGCTATTGTGTTATATTCCTTGGTACAGTATGCTCTTTGCATACAACATTATATCATACAGTGTGGAGTAGTTGGACATATGTGTCCAGCAGTTTCCCAGGCTCCCCGAAACAGGGAGGGAACACAGGCTGAAGCAGCTGTGACACATGAGAATTGTTCACATTATTCACATTGCTTACACACACTCGCACAAACACACACCCACACACAGGCACGCACACATGCACATACACAAAAGCCCCCACCCAACATGCACAACCCCTCACCCAAGACACACAGTTGATGGAAATGTGTTCAGTGCTGTGTTTGATTAGTGAGAGGCTGTGACTGTGGTCTTCACACTCTAAACCTCCGTAGTAATGAGGTCCAGGCAAGAGGACACTAACAGAGACACTAGAGAGCATGGGCTCCTTGGCTCCTGGGCTCCTGAATTCTTCTGCAAAAATATAGAATTAGAGTTGGATAAATATAGATAAACTATATATTTTTTTCACTAGGACTTATGCAGGATACTAACCTCAACATCAAAACCTTTAATCCAAATCACAATTCCATACCTAAAACCTTGATTTTGGACAAAATTACCTGAATGGACTATTACTACCAAGGACTTTAAAGAGTACCCCATGGATATTAAAAATAACAATACGTGGATAGAATAAGCACAAAAAAAGCTCTTCAATTACAATCCAGAGACACTATTTGCTGACTGCTACGAAGAGCAACTATGTAAGCAACTTCATTTTCCACACAGACCGTCCCCTGGCATGGCACAGTGCTATAAGAGCACACTACCTCTATGTCATTAGAGAGGGTGGCCCAGGGTGGAAACTTAGAATACTAGACATTGAGGAAATTCAAACAACCTCTGTCAATTTCTTTTTTTTTTTTTTATTCTTTTTTTTTTACCTTTATTTATGCAGGTTTATTCTCATTGAGATAAATATCTTTTTTCCAAGAGAGACCTGATCCAATAGCAGCAAGGGGAACAACGTTTCAGACAAACCAAATTTCATACACTCACACAACATTAAACAAAACTATAAACACACATACAGTACAACAAAAACATATTACATTTAAAAACATCTAGACTAAAAACAGCTGGCCTAAAAACAATTACACTCTTCTATAATATATACATCGATCAAGTGTTTAAACTCCGCCAACAAAACTAGATCATCACATTTTAAAATGTCCAAGAGAGAATTCCAGGACCCACGGAGCTGAGTAACTAAAACTATTCCTACCATGACCTGTTCTAATTTTTGGTACTGTTAGAAGCAAATCAGAATGGGACCGTAATTGATACTTATTTACTGACCTAACTAAAAAAGAACAGAGATAAAATGGCATTTTACCCAATATGGCCTTATAAATCAGTGTATACCAGTGTTTAAGCCTACAGAAGGTCAATGACGACCAGCCAACAGCGCTGTAGAGATCACAATGATGTGTTAGACGTTTCTGATTTGTAATGAACCTGAGAGCTGCATGATACACTGAATCAAGTGCTCTCAGGGTAGTGGCTGAGGCCTGCATATATATAACATCACTAAAATCTAAAACCGACAGTAATGTACATCGTACCAGCTCCTTCCTGGCCTCAAAAGAAAAGCAAGCCTTATGCCGGTAATAAAATCCTATTTTCAGCTTGAGCTTCCTTATCAAGTTCTCTACATGCACAGTAAAGCTCAGCTTATCATCAACCCACACACCCAAATATTTGTATACTTTAACTTGCTCTATATTATGTCCAGCCAATGTAGCAATGACATGATTTGTAACACGCCTGGCATTTGAAAATACCATGCATTTTGATTTACTCGAATTTAGAATCAGCTTTAAATCGTACAGATTCTGTTGTATGATGTTAAATGCTCTTTGGGCATTTTCAAAAGCTAAAGATAAACTACTACCACTTGAATAAAGAACAGTATCATCTGCATAAAAATGAACATCCTCTGTTTCAATAAGATCCCCAATGTTGTTGATATACAAAATGAACAACAGTGGGCCCAAAATAGAACCTTGCGGAACACCTGAGCACACCTCTATGGACTCAGATTTGCAACCATCTGCCTTACACATTGTGTACGATTTGATAGGTAATTTATAAATTAATTTAGACCATGACCAGTAATTCCACAACATTTTAACCTTTGCCTAACACAGCATGGTCCACGGTGTCAAAAGCCTTCGACAAATCAATAAAAACAGGCACACAATGTAACTTCTTATCAAGAGCACAGTGGATGTAATTTAAAACCTTCAATGTTGCTGAAACAGTGCTGTGGCCAGACCTAAAACCTGATTGTATTCCATTTAAAATAATGTTTTCTTGGAAGTAGGTCTTTAGCTGCCTACTAACTAAGTACTCCAGTACCTTTGATAGTACAGACAATTTTGAAATGGGTCGATAGTTGTCAAGTAGCGAGGGATCTCCACCTTTCAGGAGAGGCAGTACAAAAGCAGATTTCCATAACTTGGGGATTTCCTTAACATCAAGCTTAAGGTTAAAAATACATGTTAAGGCGGGAGCAATGATGTCAGCGACTAGGTGTAGGAGGCGGGGGTCTAGTTCATCAGGGCCAGGGGATTTTTTAAAATCAATTTCTTTCAGGGCTTTACACACTTCCGAAACAGAGAAGGATGAAAAGGAAAACCTGGTGGAGGAGTGCACAGGGGTGTCAGGTAAATTTATAGGGGGCTCAATTTTACCTTTGACCTTTTCAAATAAACCGCCTGCATCTATCAATGTCTACAAGTCTGGGACAGTAATGGTGCAGGACATGGCTGCGCAAATTAAAAATATATATATATAATTTATTTTTTTCACCTTTATTTAACCAGGTAGGCTAGTTGAGAACAAGTTCTCATTTACAACTGCGACCTGGCCAAGATAAAGCAAAGCAGTGCGACACAAACAACAACACAGAGTTACACATGGAATAAAGAAGCATACAGTCAATAACACAATATAAAATTAATAAATAAGTCTATATACAGTGTGTGCAAATGGCATGAGAAGGTAAGGCAATAAATAGGCCATAGTAGCGAAGTAATTACAATTTAGCAAATGAACACTGGAGTGATAGATGTGCAGATGATGATGTGCAAGTAGAAATACTGGTGTGCAAAAGAGCAGAAAAGTAAATAAAAAAACAATATGGGGATGAGGTAGGTAGATTGGATGGGCTATTTACAGATGGGCTATGTACAGCTGCAGCGATTGGTTAGCTGCTCAAATAGCTGAGAGAGCTAGTCCACACAATACAGACAGAACAAACCCACAAAACAGACCAGCAAGACTGTGCCTCAAAACCTAATGTCTTCCTGGCCCACCACTCCACCCTGGACTTGAACAGCCTTTACGACCAGGTTCGCCTCTACAAGGCAGCAATCCCAACTTTTGCCAGGACCCTCAACCATAGCCCCAGCACCTCACACAGGAACAACAGAACAACGGACACCCCGCCCAGACCAGCGAGACACCCTCCCAGACTTGCAAGACCCCCTCCTAAAGGACCTGCACTGAGAGAACCCACGTCAAGAGGACCTACACCCAGACCACTGCATCAACAGCCATACCCCAACCAGCTAAGACCACCCCAAGCAAACCCTGGCCACACTCTATATAGCCCCCCCCCCATATCAGACCTATGCTCCTTCTGCCCAACCCATGCCCCCCGCCCCTGCGGCAAGGACCTCAACATGACAGCAGGACATATGTCCAGGCCATGAGCAGAGCAACAGGCCCAACCCCCACTATTACACCTGCCGAAGCCCCATCCTGCGACCTAAGAGGTATGTATCACATGCTCAACATGCTCTGCTCACACCTACTGTAATGGTCCAGACCTAAACCACACAAAATCAACACTGGACACTATGGAACACAAATCTTTTACAATCTCATCCTGGAATATACAAGGTCTGAGGTCATCTTTTGGCCTAAAGAGCAGGAACCCAGACTTCATCAAAGAAATTGAAAATACAGACATTGTCATCCTACAATAAACATGGTATAAAGGAGATGGAACCACTGGTTTCCCTCTAGGTTAAAGAGAGCTGGTAGTCCCATCCACCAAACTACCATGTGTGGAACAGGGTATGATAATTTGGTATATAGCAGACCTAACCCACTCTATTAAATTAGTCAAAACAGGATTTACTTAAACAGGCAAGTCAGTTAAGAACAAATTCTTATTTACAATGACAGCAGGTTAACTGCCTTCTTCATGGGCAGAACAACACATTTTTACCTTGTCAGCTTAGGGATTTGATCTAGCAACCTTGCGGTTACTGGTCCAACGCTCTAACCACTAGGCTACCTGCCAGCCCAAATGAACAGTGCCAATTATAGGAATTAATAAGGAAATTATCTCAACAGAAAAAAATGACCTCTTGTGCTACCTGTATCCCCCCAATGTAATCCCCGTACTTTAACGATGACAGCTTCTCCATCCTAGAGGGGGAGATCAACAATTTCCAGGTCTAGGGACATGTACTAGCCTGTGGTGACCTAAATGCCAGAACTGGACAAGAACCTGACACCCTCAGCACAAAGGGGGACAAATACCTACCTGGAGAGGACAGCATTCCCTTCCCTTGAACAGAGATTTGCTCAATCATGAGGCATCAAAGCCAAAGATAATTGAATAATATTAAGAAATGCTCTAGATGGAAGGAACGTTGTGTGGAAATCTACCCAAAAACATTCTAGACAATTTCCTGGACAAAATGTTTCACTGTAATAGTGAAGGTGTAAACTTAGCAGTAGAAAACCTAAACAGTATATTTGACCACTCAGCTTCCCTATCAAATCTAAAAATGTCAAGCAGACAGCCTAAGAAAATTAACAACAATGAGAAATGGTTTGACAAAGAATGCAAAAACCTAAGAAAGAAATTGAGAAACCTATCCAACCAAAAGCATAGAGTCCCAGAAAACCTGAGCCTACGCCTTCACTATGGTGAATCATAAAACAATACAGGAATACACTACGGAAAAAGAAGGAACAGCACGTCAGAAATCATGTCAGACTCATACATTTCCTCAGCGAAAACAATGTAACCAAATTACCGTACGACAGACCACGTATTCACCTTGCACACTCTAATTGACAAACAAACAGAAGTCAAAGTCTTTTCATGCTTTGTTGATTTCAAAAAAACTTTCAACTCAATTTGGCACAAGGACCTGCTATACAAATTGATGGAAAGTGGTGTTGGGGGGAAAACATACGACATTATAAAATCCATGTACACAAACAACAAGTACACGGTTGAACTTGGCAAAAAACACACACATTTCTTTCCACAGGGTTGGGGGGCGAGACAGGGATGCAGCTTAAGCCCCACCCTCTTCAACACACACACATACATATATATATATATATACAATTGGCAAGGGCAGTAGAACAGTCTGCAGCACCCAGCCTCACCCTACTAGAATCTGAAGCCAAATGTCTACTGTTTGCTGATGGTCTGGTGCTTCAGTCCCCAGCCAAGGAGGGCCTACAGCAGTACCTAGATCTTCTGCACAGATTCTGTCAGACTTGGGCCCTGACAGTAAATCTCAGTACACAAAAATAATGGTGTTCCAAAAAAGGTCCAGTTCCCAGGACCACAAATACAAATTACATCTAGACACCGTTGCCCTAAAGTATACAAAACCTATGCATACCTCAGCCTAAACATCAGCGCCACAGGTAACTTCCACAAAGATGTGAACGATCTGAGAGACAAGGCAAGAAGGGCCTTCTGTGCCATCAAAAGGAACATAAAATTTGACATAGGTAGCAACGTGAAAATCGTTGTGGAAATCTGTTGCAGCTCAAGTCGACGACTAAAACCATAATGCAATGCTCTCTCACTGGGCTGGCTGGCTAACTAGCTAGGTAGCTAGCTAGCTGACAAATGTAACTACATACAATAATACCAAAGTCAATATCAGCATGTGAAGTAGATGGGTAGCTGTAAAATCACCTAAACAAACTGTACTATCAATTTACGAGTCTATCTAACAAGTTCAACTTGCAGTTCATCTCTTCCCAGAGCGAGTGCAGAATACGTGGCCACAGATAGATCAATGAGACAGATATTTTACTGGGTGTATCAATGTGAAGCATCCGCTTAGCGTTTCCACTCAGTGCAAGCCCACTGTCCGGCAGTGCGAGAAGATGAAATTACATGAATTTGGCCGATTTTGCAGGCGCATTGCGAGATGGTACTTGAAAGAGAAACTGAGTTGAATAATTTGGTACACTTTAGATGGAGCACATCTAAGCAAAATATAAACTTTGTCATTACGATGTGAACGGATGGATGTGTTCTAGACAAGTATTCCCATACCATGTATAGGCCATTGGAGGCTCCTCAGAGGAGGAAGGGGAGGACCATCTTCCTCCAGTGAATTTCATAAAAATAAAAATTGTGAAACATTTATAAACTATACTAAATATATTCACATGTCAACAAATAATTTATTAAAACACACTGTTTTGCAATGAAGGTCTACAGTGGCCTCAACAGCACTCTGTAGGGTAGCACCATGGTGTAGCCGGAGGACAACTAGCTTTCATCCTCCTCTGGGTCTGTTGACTTCAATACACTACCTGGGAGGCTCATGGTTCTCACCCCCTTCCATAGACAGTAATTATTACAACTTCCGGAGGATGTCCTCCAACCTATCAGAGCTCTTGCAGCATGAACTGACATGCTGTCCACACAGTCAAAGGATCAGAGAATGAATCTAGTACTGAAAGCATAATCTACAGCTAGCTAGCACCGCAATGAATAAAATGTGGTGAGTCGCTGACTCAAAGAGAGAGGAAGACAATAGTTGAACAGTTTTGAACAAATACATTTCTTTAAAAATTAAGGAGAAGCAAGAGAGCAAAAGAGAGATGCTTTTTTTGTACATACTTAGCTAGCATATGCAGCTAGCTAGTTTAGCCTACTCGAACACCCGGCTCAAGCAGAGGGATGCTATGTTAGCTAGCTGGCTATGACTATCCAACACAACACTGGAACTCTTCTAAGTCAAGGTAAGCTATTGGTTTTATAAATGTACTGCCACCAGTGCCTGCCGGTGTAACTGCTAAACTGCTTACTGACTGTATACTGTATCTCATGATTGTTATGATATGGTTTGGCTTGGGAAGTTTTTTTTGCTTGGTCACATACAGCTTATGTGTTGTGCATTGAAGTACACAAGGGAAGGGAAAAGGTGAGAGGAATGAATGAAATGCAATTGAGATTCTCCCCTTGTTTCCTCCATTGCTCACCTCCCTCTCAAAGCACATTGGGCTCCAATGCACTTTCAAGGAAAGGAGTGGAGGAAACAAGGACAGAGGAAGCAAGAACATGATGTCTAGTTTTCACACACAAACACTGCTTGAAGAGTTTACTGATTATAATGATTTCATTATTGGTTATTATTGTCAATGATTTTGTTGACAGAACCCATTGTATTATATTATTGTATTAAATTATTATATCAACTATTACAAATTTAGAAATGCTGTTTATATATATATATATATATATATATATATATTTAAATAGGTTTAGCATGTCTATAATTGATAGAGAAGTTGACTAAAGCACAAACAGCCCTGGCTACGAGGCATGACAAAGAATATGTTTCATGTGACATTTTGAATGACATGTAGATGATTTGTTGTTGCTAGGCGTTACAGTATGGTCTCATTGTGCCTATATCTAGACTCTTATTCCTGAAACTACACATGTGAAGCTACAAGAAAATCATATGTAAATGTATATCAAACCATTTTGAAATGTTGACTCTGATGTCACATATTGGTCCCTTTATTTATAGAAAGACTCTTATGCATTCTCATTTCAACGCCAAACCCACCACTGCTGTGCATGGCCAAAGAGCTCTATTTTCATGTCATCCAACAAATTGAGTTTGCTATACAGCATTGGCACTTAATATGGTGGTGGATCTTTAATGTTACCAGTAGCTGTGAGTGGGTAAAATCACTGAGGAAGCCAAGCCAGGAAAAAATATATATATTACAACCTATGTGTTGTGATAATTGCATTGTTTGCTCTATTCTTTATTTAACTAGTCAAGAAGACATTCTTATTTACAATAACGGCCAAACCCGGACTACACTCGGCCAATTGTGTGCGGCCCTACGGGACTCCCAATCACAGCGGATGTGATGCAGCCTGGATTCGTACCAGGTACTGCAGTGACACCTCCTGTACTGAGATGCAGTGTCTTAGAACACTGCGCCACTCTAGAACCTGTTAGTTCATATGCCTTGCCACCGTGATATATAAGCCTAAGGCCGAGACAATAAGAAGACACAGCGGCAGAATAAATTCAACCACACTTTTTTCATGACAAAACCGGAGAGCAACATCTGCCCGCTGGAGTCTACAAAACATATTGTATTTAATCAGTTACATGACCTACAGCATGGTCAATCAAGTTAATGTTTGCTCGCTAGCCTAACTTCCTTTCATGGGCAATGATGGGCCAGCTAGTTAACGTTAGCCTACTATGGCCTCCTGAGTGGCGCAGCGGTCTAAGACAGTGCTAGCTGTGTCTCTTCAGATGCTGGTTTGATCCCAGGCTGTGTTGCAGCTGGCTGTGAGGCAGCACACAATTGGCCAGTATCGTCTGGGTTAGAGGAGGGTTTGGCTGGCTGGGTTGTCCTTGTCTCATCATGCTCTAGCCACTCCTGTGGTGGGCCGGGCGCAATGCGTACATGGTCGCCAGGTGTACGGTGTTTTCTCCGACACATTGGTGTGGCTGGCTTCCTGGTTAAATGAGCATTGTGTCAAGAAGCAGTGCAGCTTGGCTGGGTTGTGTTTCAGAGGACACACAGCTCTTGACCTTTGCCTCTCCCGAGTCCAATTACCAATTGAATATTGCAAAAATAAATATTCGTTATTTATTTATTTCACCTTTATTTAACCAGTTGAGAACAAGTTCTCATTTACAACTGCGACCTGGCAAAGATAAAGCAAAGCAGTGCACACATAAACAAACGTACAGTCAATATCACAATGGAAAAATATATGTACAGTGTGTGCAAATGTAGAAGAGTAGGGAGGTAAGGCAATAAATAGGCCATAGAGGCAAAATAATTACAATTTAGCATTAACACTGGAGTGATAGATGTGCAGATGATGATGTGCATGTAGAGATACTGGGGTGCAAAATAGCAAGAGGACAAGTAACAATATGGGGATGAGGTAGTTGGGTGGGCTATTTACAGATTGGCTGTGTACAGGTTCAGTGATCGGTTACATTTTTTACATTACATTTTAGTCATTTAGCAGACGCTCTTATCCAGAGCAACTTACAGTAGTGAATGCATACATTTCATACATTTTTATTTTTTTTCCTGTGCTGGCACCCCGTGGGAATCGAACCCACAACCCTGGTGTTGCAAACACCATGCTCTACCAACTGAGCTACAGGGAAGGCTATGGTTAGCCGCTCTGAAAGCTGATGCTTAAAGTTAGAGAGGGAGATATAAGACTCCAGCTTCAGGGATTTTTGAAATTCGTTCCAGTCATTGGCAGCAGAGAACTGGAAGGAAAGGCGACCAATGTAAGTTGGGTTGGGTTTGGGGATGACCAGTGAAATATACCTGCTGGAGCGCATGCTACGGGTGGGTGTTGCTATGGTGACCAGTGAGCTGAGATAAGGCGGGGCTTATCTAGCAAGGCGGGGCTTACCTAGCAAGGGGCTTACCTAGATAAGGCGGGGCTTACCTAGCAAGGACTTATAGATGACCTGGAACCAGTGGGTTTGGCGACGAATATGTAGTGAGGGATAGTATATGGGGCTTTGGTGACAAAATGGATGGCACTGTGAAAGACTACATCCAAATATAAACATTAACCTACTACATATAGCTACATATTGAACTTCCATCCTCTCAAGCCAGAGGCACAATGTATGAATTTATGGTTGGATCAGAATTGCAATCATAATCATTGGCCAGAACGGAGAATTAAGTAAAACCACAAGTCCAAATCTCTATCTCCATCCATGGCTAATTTAGGAAAGGGCCAATTTTAGCTAGCTAGCCATCAAAGGACAACAACACAGCGAGTTGCAATAATAAAAAATAAAAAATATGTCAATGACGTATGGCTTTTGATGTGATGTGATTGGTGTGAAGCTAAATCCAAATGGGCTTCCCTTGACCCTTTTTTTGGTGTGCCAGGACCATTCACAGTTGAGCTCAGTTTAGCTCAACACTGATTGGCTATTATTTTATAAAGGGAGGCCAAATGCTCGCTGGCTTTCCTTGCATTCAATGCTACAGGCGGCAACAATGCCATACTCTTTTTGACCAGACAGCATCCGATAGATGGGATACACATACAGAGACAGAGGGACGTTGTTTCGCTCACTTAGATGCTTTTTCTGGTGAGATACATTCAGCCTCTTGCGAATTGAAGGAGAATTATGAAACACAGAGAGACAAAAGATTTTTTTTTACATTTCTTGGTACATTTTTGGGGGAAGTCTGGCTTCCCTTGGCAACCATGAATACACACCACTGGATGTTATGGGACTATTTTGCTTCCACTGGTCCTGGGGCCCTTGTTAAGGTCAACAGCATTGTGAACTTTGCCTCTGCCAGGAAACTTAGCCGCAAGTGGGTCTTCCAGCAAGACCATAACCCCAAGCACACATCAAAATCCACAAAGAAATGGTTGACCACAAAATCAACATTTTGCAATTGCCATTTCTTAAATCCCATTGAAAACCTCTGGTTTGAATTGAAGGGGACAGTCGGTAAGCACAGACGAAGATTATCAAAATGAGTACTTGATAAACAAAATCTCTTTCTCTGAGCAGTTGTATTAGTATAAAATAATATATTCTCCCATATGTTTTGAGCATACAACATAGCTCAGTATTTCAATTATTCATTTGATACGGTCAATTTTGGCTCGTCTTTATCAAGGGGTGTCAATAACTTCAGACCCCGCTGTATGTGTGAAGACGTTCTGTGTATTTGCTCTCAGTGGAGTTTTCACAGTACTAAGCTCTGTTTACCTAAGCTGAACTGAACTGCATAACAGTGACACACTTGTGGTTTACATTTGGTTTTGGCACTGTCACTCTCTGGCACAACAGGCTCTGAATTACAGTGGTGTGGATACTGTGGTTTCCTCACTTTCCTGCACAGCAGACTACACGTTACCTTTAAAGGCTGCTCGTTGTCATTCCACTATCTTACCTTTATTTCAACTCTTTTAAGGTCAATTCAATACAAGACCGTATTTAACTGGTATAGTTTGCAGAGCTTTTTCTTGCTGTTTCACACATGCAATTACATGCAATTACACACACATTCACTCTGTATAAATAGTCAGCATTGGCATTTGCCAAGTGGAGTGTGACGGTATTGGAATTTCCATCCCTCTGGTTATGTGAAGAATGTGATTCCTGCCTCTGCAATAGAATGTGTGTGCCAGTCAAGTGTAGCTGTTAGCTGTGTGTGTGCGTGTGTGCATACACTAGTGTGTGCGTATGGTGTATTTTGCTGAAAGCAGGTTTCAATTATTGCGTGTGTATTGTGGACCTTTTCTGTGGAAGGGTGAGGGCTTAAGTCCAAGAAAGGTACAGTAGGAATTCGATGTGGGTTGGTACGGTTTCCATCAGAGATAAGAGAACAATCAATCTTTACGCCGATCTTTTGGAGTAACACAATGGTCCTGAACACTGCATAGTTTGTTGAGATGGGTTTCAGGCACCACTACACTGTTATTACAATGATATTCCACCAATATTACACTGCTTCAATCCCCCTGAAGCTTTACCTGAAATGGCCCCTCTATTCCCTATAGTGCACTACACTATATAAGGGCACCATTTGGCACACGCTTATGATGACCATAAATGATAACCTGACAAACCGTTTACTAATGTGTCTGACAGGACCCCTCCCCATGGTGTCAAAGAACACGCACGTCATCATTCAGTTGGTGGAAGAGCTGGAGGACGACCGCTGGGAGGCCAAGATAGTGGAGCGGAACGGCAACAGGATCAAGCTGTCCGTCAACTCGCATGCCAAAGCTGTGATTGGCCAGTACAAGCTCACCGTGACCGTGGAGTCTCCGAAGGGCGAGTCTGCAACCACACACGACCCCAGGAAAGACATCGTCATGCTGTTCAACCCCTGGTGTGAAGGTAAAGACTGTTGGGAAATGACGGAGGAAGGAATGAGAGAGAAGGGGGAGAAAAATAAATATTGGTCTGCACGTTAAGGACCATACCATTGCCACTGAAGTGCCAACCCCACCCCCCGTGCTCACCTAAAGTTGACACAGTGGGTCAAACAAAGGTATTCCATTGTATCACAGTTCAGCTTCAATGCTGTATATAAGTCTAATGTTTCAATGTTGTTATTCCATTGCTATAGGAACAGACCTATGGCCCAATCTAAACACCAGGACTAAGTGACAGATCACAGAGTAGACGTAGAGTTCAAAAGAGCTAGGGTTTACACACTGAGTGTACAAAACATTAGGGACACCTTCCCAATATTGAGTTGCACCCCCTTTTGCCCTGAGAACAGCCTCAATAAGTCGGGGCATGGTGTACAAGGAGTCGAAAGAGTTCCATCGGGATGCTAGCCCATGTTAACTCTAATGCTTCCCACGGTTGTGTCAAGTTGGCTGGATGTCCTTTGCGTGGTGGATCATTCTTGTTATTCACGGGAAACTGTTGAGCGTGAAAAACCCAGATGCGTTGTAGTTCTTGACACAAACCGGTGCGCCTGGAACCTACTGCCATACCAAAGGCACTTAAATCTTCTTTCTTGCCCATTCACCCTCTGAATGCCACACCCACAATCCATGTCTCAATTGTCTCAAGGATTAAAAATCTCCTCTCCTTCATCTACACAGATTGAAGTGGATTAAACAGGTGACATCAATAAGGGATCATAGCTTTCACCTGGATTCACCTTCTATGTCATGGAAAGACCAGGCGTTCCTAATGTTTTGTACCCTCAGTGTCTAACAGAGGCTGGATCTAGGACTGTGCTCTATTTAGCCTCTTGGTCTCTCAGAGAAGCGTTAATGTAAATTTGCACATAGGCGGGAAACTCAGCTCACTGCCCAACAATGTGCTGCTATCCATCATAAAGTTACAGCTTGACCCAGTGTGACCCAGAATGTTTGTTTGATTCTCTGGTTGCACATCAAGACAACACGTACATTTGCTTGGGACTATGGTCTTTGCCAATTGACATGTTGGCCTGTTTTCCCTTATGTTGCTATATTGTCTTTTCAATCAATCCTGTATTTTGAGGTTTCTGGAGTTAGAACAAGAGAACTTCTGCGCAATTCCTGTACAAACTGCCTTGCGCCGTAGGAGAATATGACAGTAATACAGCTGCTGGAGGCAATCTGCTCTCCCCCTCCCTTGCTCTCTCCCTCCCTTGCTCTCTCTCTCTCTCTCTCTCTCTCTCTCTCTCTCTCTCTCTCTCTCTCTCTCTCCACATGCTGTAGATGTTTATTAAGGAGTAAAGCCAGCCAAATCTCAGCTGCTAGATCCTGCCATAAAACCTGTACACAACCTCTGCCCTTCCTCCCTCCCCTCCTTGCGATTCTACCACTCCCTCTTTATAGCGTCCTCTCCCCCCATTAGTTTGTGGAGCCTTTTTGTACCTCTTCCTTCCCACATCCCATCTTGACCACTGCTCCCAAACATGCCGTTTAACCTCTCTGCCCCTTCTGCAAGTTCTCCCTCCCTCCGTCCCCCCTCTAGCTTTTTCCTCTGCCTCCCTTTCTTCTTGTCCCTCCTCCCAACAGCTTTCTCCTGTTTCACAGTGTCTCACACAGATAATCACGTCCATGTGGTCAGTAAAGACAACAAACGGATGGAAAAGAGAGAACCAGATATTCCCAGAGGGTCCTTACTCCACTGTATTATCCCTTTACGATGATTTCACACAATCCAGCCCTTTTCCTCTAAATGAGCAAGGCCCCTCAGTGAGCGCCAGCCACTGTGCTAGCAACATTTAAACTTATTCTGGTCTCTAGTACTAGTAAACCCTCTCCATGCTTTGTGAAGTCCAGACATTTTGCTAGTAGTGATTAACCCTCTCCTGGCTACACTCACTCTCCATGCTTTGTGAAGTCCAGACATTTTGTTAGTAGTGATTAACCCTCTCCTGGCTACACTCACTCTCCATGCTTTGTATGGTCCAGATATTCAGCAAATAACAGTGAACCCTATCCTGGCCTCTCTGTCTGATTCTCCCCGGTGTTTATCAAAATAGTTATTTGTGGCAGATTTGACTGTGTTGTAGACTTTACACCAGATTACATTTCAGAAATGTTAAGAAAAACTATAAATTAAACTAATAATTTTTGCAATGCATCACTGATAAATGTATACCTAATCTTTGTCCCCCTTCCCACTCCCCCTAGATGACACAGTGTACATGGATGATGAGGAGGAGAAGAAGGAGTATGTGCTGAATGACACAGGAAGACTTTACTACGGCACAGAGAAACAGATTGGAGGTCGCACGTGGAACTACGGACAAGTACGAGACAGGGAGGGAATTAAAAATCAAGTGTGGTTGCGATGAAGTCTTTCTGCGAATTCCAGTCATTCTGAAAACCACAGTCGTTTAAGTCATTTATGAACCACAGAATAAGTCATTTATTCATTGCTGTCGGTCTGTTTCCCACTCTCTGTGCTGTTCAGTTCCTTGAGGGGATGCTGGAGGCCTGTCTCTATGTGCTGGAGAAGAGTGAGGTCCCTCCGCCTGGTAGAGGGGACCCTGTCAACGTGGTCAGAGTCATATCTGCCATGGTGAGTTACCGGTCAACTTATATGACCTCCAGTAGTGAACATACAACATATTTCTCATACTCCACATACTTTCCCGTTGATCTATTCCTGGCGTATGTTCATTGATCTGAAATATGTTGAGGTATGTTGATGTTAATTTCATGACCATTACTATAATGTTAAGGTAAAAAAAAAAGTGTTCTCAGTGACCTACCTGGTTAAATAAAAACAACCAGATGCTGCTGTATTTTATCTTATTGAAAATAAAACTGTCTCTCCCTGTTGCGTTCCAGATCAACTCCCAAGATGACAACGGGGTCCTGGCAGGGAATTGGTCAGGGAACTATGTAGGAGGAGTTTCCCCTACAGCCTGGAATGGCAGTGTGGAGATCCTGAAGAAGTACCAAAAGGAGGGAGGCCTGCCTGTCAAATACGGACAGTGCTGGGTCTTCTCTGGGGTCACCACCACAGGTGTGTCAAATCAAATCAAATCACATTTTATTTGTCACATGCGCCGGTAAGGTGTAGACCTTACCGTGAAATGCTTACTTACAAGCCCTTAACCAACAATGCAGTTTTAAAAATAAGAGTTAAGAAAATATAATATTTTTATTATTATAATATAATAAACTAAAGTAAAAAAGGTAACACAATAGAATAACAATAATGAGGCTATATACAGGGGGTACTGGTACCGAGTAAATGTGTGTTGGTATAGGTTATTCAAGGTAATTAAGGCAATATGAACATGTAGGTAGGGATAAAGTGAATATGCATAGATAATAAACAGCGAGTAGCAGCAGTGTAAAAAAATGCAAATAGTCCGGGTAGCCATTTTATTAATTGTTCAGCTGTCTTATGGCTTGGGGGTAGAAACTTTTAAGGAGCCTTTTTGGACCTAGACTTGGCGCTCCTGGGCCGCATGCCATGCGGTAGCAGAGAACAGTCTATAACTTGGGTGGCTGGAGTCTTCTGGGCCATAGGCACTACCCTCTGTAGCGCCTTGCAGTCGGATGCAGAGCAGTTGCCATACCAGGCGGTGATGCACCCAGTCAGGATGCTCTCGATGGTGCAGCTATATAATTGTTTGAGGATCTAGGGACCCATGCCAAATCTTTTCAGTCTCCTGAGGGAGAATATGTGTTGCCCTCATGCCCTCTTCATGACTGTCTTGGTGTATTCGAACCATGATAGTTTGTTGGTGATGTAGACACCAAGGAACTTGAAGCTCTCGACCCGCTCCGCTACAGCCCCGTCGATGTGAATGGGGGCGTGCTCGGCCCTACTTTTCCTGTGGGCCACGATCGGCTCCTTTGTCTTGCTTACGTTGAGGGAGAGGTTATTGTCCTGGCACCACACTGCCAGGTCTATGACTTCCTCCCTATAGGCTGTCTCTTCGTTGTCGGTGATCAGGCCTACCACCATTGTGTTGTCAGCAAACTTAATGATGGTGTTGGCTTGGCCATGCAGTCTTGGGTGAACAAGGAGTACGGGAGAGGACTAAGCATGCACCCCTGAAGGACCTCCGTGTTGCGGATCAGCGTGGCAGATGTGTTGTTGCCTACCCTTACCACCTGGGGGCGGCCCGTCAGGAAGTCCAGGATCCAGTTGCAGATGAGTTTAGTCCCAGGGTCCTTAGCTTAGTGATGAGCTTTGTGGGCACTATGGTGTTCAACACTAAGCTGTAGTAAATAAACAGCATTCTCACATAGTGTGTTCCTTTTGTCCAGGTGGGAAAGGGTAGTGCGGAGTGTAATTGAGATTGCGTCATCTGTGGATCTGTTGGGGCGTTATGCGAATTGTAGTGAGTCTAGGGTTTCCGGGATGATGGTGTTGATGGGAGCCATGACCATACTTTCAAAGCACTTCATTGCTACAGACGTGAGTTCTACGGGGAGGTAGTCATTTAAGCGGGTTACCTTGGCGTTCTTGGGCACAGGGACTATGGTGGTCTACTTGAAACATGTAGGTATTACAGACTCGGTCAAGGAGAGGTTGAAAATGTCAGTGAAGACACTCTCCAGTTGATCCGCACATGCTCTGGGTATACGTCCTGGTAATCCATCTGGCCCCTATGGAGAGCGTGATCACACAGTTGTCTAGAACAGCTGGTGCTCTCATGCATGCTTCAGTGTTGCTTGCCTCAAAACGAGCATAAAAGGCATTCAGGTCATCTGGTAGGCTTGCTTCACTGGGCACCTTGCGGCTGGGTTTCCCTTTGTAATCTGTAATAGTTTGCAAGCCTTGCCACACCCAACGAGTGTCAGAGCCGGTCTAGTAAGATTCAATCTTTGTCCTGTATTGATGCTTTGCCTGTTTGATGGTTCGTGTGAGGGAATTTCGGGATTTCTTATAAGCGTCCGGATTAATCCAGCAGCTCTAGCCTTTAGCTCATTGCGGCTGTTGCCTGTAATCCATGGCTTCTGGTTGGGATATGTACGTACGGTTAATGTGTGAACAACGTCATCGATGCACTTATTGATGAAGCCGGTGACTGATGTGGTATACTCCTCAATGCCATCGGATGAATCCTGGAACATATTCCAGTCTGTGCTAGCAAAACAGTCCTGTAGTTTAGCATCCCTGTCATCTGACCACTTCTGTATTGAGCGAGTCACTGGTACTTCCTGCTTTAGTTTTTGCTTGTAAGCAGGAATCAGGGGGCTATAATTATGGTCAGATTTGCCAAATGGAGGGCAAGGGAGCGCTTTGTACACGTCTTTTTGTGTGGAGTAAAGGTGGTCTAGAATTGTTTTCCTCTGGTTGCACATGTGACATGCTGGTGGAAATGAGGTAGACACAGTAACAATATAATTATCAATCACATCAGGGTGGCCCTCACTCGGTAGCTGACCCCAGAGCAGCACCCTCTGATAGGGTCCCACAACTGATATCTACCCAAAATACCCGATAGCATTCCTCTCATTCCTAACACTTTTGTCACAGACACACAGGCACATTTGTTGCTGACTCTCTGGCAGTGGTGGAAAAAGTACCAAATTGTCATACTTGAGTAAAAGTAAAGATACCTTAATAGAAAATTACTCAAGTAAAAGTGAAAGCCACCCAGTAAAATAATACTTGAGTATTTGGTTTTAAATATACTTAAGTATAAAAAGTAAATGTAATTGCTAAAATTGTATTTAGTATCAAAAGTAAAAGTATAAATAATTTCAAATTCTTTATGTTAAGCAAACCAGACAGCACCATTTTCTTTTTTCCTTTTATTTACGGAGAGCCAGGGGTACACTACCAACACTCAGAGATACCTACAAATGAAGCATTTGTGTTTAATATGTTCTCTTGATAAGTGCAGGAATTTGACAATTTTCCTGTCCTTGTCACGTCCTGACCAGTATAGGGGTTATTTGTTATTGTAGTTTGGTCAGGACGTGGCAGGGGGTGTTTGTTTTATGTGGTTCAGGGTGTGTTTTGTGTATGTGTTTAGGTAGAGGGGTATTTGATTTATTAGTCCGGGGTTTGTTAGTCATTGTTCTATGTTAGTATATTTCTATGTTCTATCTAGTCTTTTGTATTTCTATGTTTAGTTAATTGGGGTTGGACCTTCAATTGGAGGCAGCTGGTTATTGTTGCCTCTGATTGAGGGTCCTATAATTAGGAGTTTGTTTTTCATGGGTTTTTGTGGGAGATTGTTCTTGTTTAGCTGTTTTGCCTGACAAGACTGTCAAGTTCGTTTTGTTTTGTATATGTTTATGTGTTTTCCGTCTTCACCTAATAAAAAGAAGATGAGTGTACATTTTCCCGCTGCGTCTTGGTCTCTACCCTACGACATCCGTGACAGAATCTCCCACCAAACACGGACCAAGCGGCGGAGGAGGGAGCAGCAACAGATGGACTACAAGGAGTACTGGAGTTGGGAGGACATCTTGGAGGGGAAAGGATCCTACACATGGGAGGAGATCCAAGCTGGAAGGGATCGCCTACCATGGAAACAGGTGGAGACAGCGAGGGAGGAACGTCGTAAATGGAGCGAGGAGAAGAGGAGCAGTTACAGGGGAACACAGTTGGCGTTCAAACCGGAGAGGCAGCCCCAATAAAAAAAAAATTTTGGGGGGGCATACGGGTAGTTTGGCTGGGCGAGGATTAAGCCCCAAGCCAAATCCCAGTGCTTTTGTTAAACAACCTTTGACTGGACAGGTCCCGTGCTTCGGGTTATTGCGTACTGTGGCGAGGCCAAGTGTTTTTAGGCCGGTGTGCGCAGTGCCAGCGCTCCGCATTTGCCAGGGGGAATTGGGCACCCAGCCAGTACGGGCGGTGCCAGTCCTGCGCTCGAGACCGCCAGTGCGCCTCTACGGTCCAGTGCATCAGCCCAGTCCAGTATGTCCTGTTCCCGCTCCTCGCACTAGCCTTGAAGTGCGTGTCTCCAGTCTGATACCTCCAGTACCAGCCCCACGCACCAGGCTTCCAGTGCGTCAGCCCAGTCCAGTACGTCCTGTTCCCGCTCCTCGCACTAGCCTTGAGGTGCGTATCCATAGTCTGGCGTCTCCTAAACCAGCACCACGCACCAGGCTTCCAGTGCGTCAGCCCAGTCCAACTCGGCCTGTTCCTGCTCCTCGTACTAGCCTTGAGGTGCGTGTCTTCAGTCTGGTACCTCCACTACCAGCCCCACGCATTAGGCTTCCAGTGTGTCAGCCCAGTCCCGAGCTTCCGACGACAGTGCCCCGTCCAGAGTGTCCGGCGACAGTGCCCCGTCCAGAGTGTCCGGCGACAGTTTAGTTAATTGGGGTTGGACCTTCAATTGGAGGCAGCTGGTTATTGTTGGCTCTGATTGAGGGTCCTATAATTAGGAGTTTGTTTTTCATGGGTTTTTGTGGGAGATTGTTCTTGTTTAGCTGTTTTGCCTGACAAGACTGTCAAGTTCGTTTTGTTTTGTATACGTTTGTGTTTTCCTTCTTCGCCTAATAAAAAGATGAGTGTACATTTTCCCGCTGCGTCTTGGTCTCTACCCTACGACATCCGTGACAGTCCTGCTAAATGGGGGGGGGGTGAAGTCAGGCGCAGGAGACTAAATATACAGAGAAAGCATTTATTCCAGAGTCCTTCAAAATAAACAGGCACAGGACCAGAACAAGCAGTCCACACAAATGGTCCGGAACGCAGTCCAGAAAATACACCTGTCTAAATGAGCCAAAGACATAAAACGCTACCCAAAACCACGACAGGGAAAACAAAACAATCCCGCACGAATCCAAACTGGTAGGGCGAGAATAAATACCCTACTAATGAACCTAAACAGGTGTAACACAAGACAGACCAAACCAAAGGAAAAGGGATCGGTGGCAGCTAGTAGACCGGCGACGACAACCGCCGAGCGCCGCCCGAAGAGGATGAGGAGCCACCTTCGGTAGAAGTCGTGACATCAAGTAGTACTTTAAAGTATTTTACTTAACCCTTGTGTTGTCTTAAGGGTAAAACATGTTTAACAGCAGAGAAAACCCCCTAAATGATATTTTTTCAACAACATTAGAAAAAGTGAAACATCGCCTTTGTTCATATTTCCATGAAAGCTGTACACCACCAGGGTACAAAGATTGTCTTAGGGTCATTTTTGACCCGGCAGTTATAAAATCATTTACAAGAGGGAGCGAGGCCTTCATCAAAGTTTGCCTTCACCCCCACCACCAATCTAGTTTCTTACTTCCCAAAGACGAACAAGAATGTGGTCCTCCTAAGCACACTGCACAAAACGGCTGAGATCAGTGATTGTGAGGACAGGAAGCCAGCCATCCTGGACTACAACCACAACAAAGGAGGCATGGACAACCTGGACAAGGTGATTGGAACTTACAGCTGCAGGAGGACGACTGCCCGCTGGCCCCTGGTCATCTTCCATATCATCATCTTGTCCAGGTTGTCCATAACATCATTGATGTGTCCTCATACAATGTCTTCGTGATATGGAACAAGATCAAACCTACCTGGATGCCTGATAAGCGGAACAAGAGGAGTGTGTTCCTGGAGCAGCTGGGAAAGGCTCTTATAACCCCACACATTCAAAGAAGTGAGTGCCTCCCCCACACAGCAGCCTCTGCAGCACTTATGAAAGCTGTTCAGGGGGCTGATTCTTGTCCTGGTCCACCTGAGGCTGCAGCTGGGGCAGGTAAGAGGAGGAGATGCCAATTCTGCCCCCCAAAGAAGGACTGTAAAACAAATACTACGTGCTGCACATGTGAGAAATACATCTGCAAAGTCCATGCACACACACTTGCATACTATCCTACATGTGCTAATTAGAGTATCTTATTTTATTCTTATATATTGTTGTTGTTTATACACCTTGTGGGGGGGGCAATGATTACAAAAATGGGAGAAGACTAGTATTTTGTAGTTGAATTCCTTATTGTACAGTATATAAGAATATATCACTATGTTGCCAAAAACGTTCAAGACTTATTGTTTCCCTTCAATTAAATGCATTCAAAACGACTTTCTGCACATTTCTGCAACTTTCTTAGGCTTTACAAGTGCTATCTCTTGCTAAAAAATGTGTTTACACCTATGCAGTACCTTTAGCAATAATAATAATAATAAACCTCTACTTTAGTAAAGAAAACTATTATGACACGTGTTGTCATAAAAATGAGTGGTGTCCACTGATTAAATGCAGTCTTTCTGCATTGTGCAGAGGGAAAACCCAGATATTCACAAAGTTTGTGATGAATGACAGGTTGCTTCTTCATGCAAAATAGATTTGGGGTTTAAAATTCAATTAAGCTGCTTTTATATTAGGGGTTTAGTGAAGGCAGGTCATTTTTGGCCCTTTGGACAAGGGGAGTATACAGAATGTTAAGACTACACAAGGGTTTACTTAAGTACTTTACACCACTGCTCTCTGTGCGATCTCTCTCTTTTGCTTGCTTTTCATATCTGTGTCAATTTTGTTCATGCCTTGCCTTATTTGTGGTCCTCGCTCCCCCTCCCCCTCCTTTTCATTTTCTCTCCATCTCTCAGTGCTCAGGTGCTTGGGTATACCGTGCCGTAGTGTAACAAACTTCCAGTCGGCCCACGACACAGACGTCTCACTCACCACAGACATGTATTTTGATGAGAATATGGAGCCGTTCGACGAACTCAACACTGACTCTGTTTGGTGAGTTATCATCCACTTTAAGTAGGGCCCGGTTTTCCTGGTCACATCAAATGCATCTAATCTGCCACAAGTTTAAAGTGTGCCACTTTAAATACCCATCGCCTTGCCACACAAATCATACTCTATAAAAAGGCCTAGGAGATTTTCCTGACCATGTGACTGAATCAAGAAAAACACCAGGCTCTAGTTATATAAATACATGTCTATGGTCAAACTCCTGGTCCTAACTATGTAATCTCAAACCCCTCCTCCTCTCTGTAGGAATTTCCATGTATGGAACGACTGTTGGATGGCCAGGCCAGACCTTCCTCCTGGTAACGGCGGCTGGCAGGCATTAGACGCCACCCCCCAGGAGACCAGCCAGGGGACCTTCCGCTGTGGCCCTGCTTCTGTCACCGCCATCCGCACAGGCCAGGTCTACCTCAAATACGACACACCATTCATCTTTGCTGAGGTGAGTACTATGGGAAGGAGATGGTCGAAAATCTAGGATCAGTTTTTCAGTTTAACTATCCCAAATCTCAAAATAGAAAGGGAACGGCAAAACTGACCTTGGACAACTACATAGGTTTTATCAAAGATTGCACACTTTCCATATTTCTCCTGTCTGTCTCTGTGTGTGTCTGGTCAGGTGAACAGTGATAAGATCTACTGGCAGAGGAACCTGGATGGTATCTTCACTCAGATCCAATGTGAAAAGAAGGCCGTGGGCCACTGCATCAGCACCAAGGCTGTGGGCTCTGACGAACGCGATGACATCACACACCTGTACAAACACACCGAAGGTACAGTCATGTCATCATACACTTCAACACACTGTCAGAGGGTAGCTTGGCAACCATACACACACATAAAAACACTACGTTTCGGATGGTTACCTGTACGAAGACAGTAATATCAGAGTTCACATCTGAGGCTCTGAGGAAACATACTATTAACATACTATGCATGTATTAACAGTGCAGACATCGGGGATAGATATTTACACACCAAAGTTTCCAGCAGAATACTCTCTCCTCACCCCCTTCCCTCTCTCACCACTCTCCCCCCACCAGGATCAGAGGAGGAGCGTATCGCCGTGGAGACGGCCAGTCGTTATGGCACCAAGCCTGACGTGTACTCTACATCCAGAGCGGAGGACGTGAGCTTGGAGGTGAAGTTGGAGGGAGAGGGGCCTCGTATGGGGGCTGACGCCCAGCTGACCATCGTGATGACCAATTTGAGCTCCCAGGCCCGCAAGACCACGCTACACATCCAGGTGGCAGTCATGTACTACACCGGGGTGCTGAAGGGCACCGTCAAGAAGGACAAGATGCCTGTGGCGCTCAAGCCCAATGAAGGTTAGTAAGCAAGGGGAGTGGCTGGAGGTGGAGGGTGTCCTTAACCCCTGCTACAGGATCAGATATTTGTCATACTCCTAATGGTTAAGGTTAGGATTGGGGTAGGGTAATCTGATTCTAGATCTGGAGTTAAGGGCAACTAAAATCTCAAGCAAACAGAGCCAGCAGCTAGCCCCACTGCCACCATTTCAGCTCAGTCACCGTAATATCAAAAATTGTCTCCAACGTGCATCCTCTCAAATGGTCCCTGTAGAATGTGTAGTAATCTCTCTCTGTTCCTCCTCAGTGAAGACCATGGAGTGGGTCCTGCCCTACCATAGCTACCAGGACCAGCTGGTGGACCAGGCTGCTCTAATGCTGACTCTGTCTGGACGGGTCAGTGAGACCCAACAGGTCCTGGCCACTCAGACCAGCTTCAGGCTACGCACACCCGACCTCAGGATCGAGGTAAGACACAGTTTAGCATTAACACAATCTGTTACTGGGATTCAGGATATACCTTTTCCATCTTTTGTAAATTTGATGGTCAATAAAGCTGTTTAACATTGAATTTCTATTTTTTTTTAAATCAATGGTATACAATACGCTGGTTATGTTCTATCAGAATATTTTTTTTCCCTCAGTCTTTATTAACATGTACTGTACAAAAATATAAAACGCAATATGCAACAATTTCTATGATTTTACGGAGTTAATGTTCATATAAGGAAATCAGTCAATTGAAATAAATTCATTAGACTGGGCAGGGGCGCTTGGTAAACTGGCCCACCCACTGGGGAGCAAGGCCAGCTAATCAGAATGAGAGTTTTTCCCCACAAAAGGTCTTTATTACAGACTGAAATACTCCTCAGTTTCATCAGCTGTCTGTGTGGCTGGTCTCAGATGATCCCGCAGGTGAAGAAGCCGGATGTGGAGGTCCTGGGCTGGCCTGGTTACGCGTGGCCTGCAGTCGAGGCCGGTTGGACGTACTGCCAAACACAACAATTGAGAGAAATATGCTTTTTTTGTGCATATGGAACATTTCTGGGATCTTTTATTTCAGCTCATGAAATTATGGGACCAACACTTTCCATGTTACGTTTATATTTTTGTAATGCCAAATGTAATGCCACAGAAATGAAGTACTGATGTCTTGACTCAGGACCATGGCACAGACTGCATACAGATGTCACTGCACAGATAAACAACAGCACTGAAAATAATGATTGTGTTTGTTTCCTCAGGCTATAGGGGAGGCAGTGGTAGGTAAGAAGATGACAGCCAAGATCACGTTCACCAACCCTCTGCCACGTATACTGAGGGGCGTGGTGCTCAGGGTGGAGGGGCTGGGCCTGCAGGAGATCAAAGAGGTGGTTGTGGGGTAAGACACTAACCACCTCTATTAGCTTGTTATTACACTGCTCTCTCCTCTCTCTTTCACTTTATCTCTGTCAATTACAGTAATGATATTCCTTTCCATCTCTCTCCGTATGTATATCAACTCCTCTGTTTCTCTCCGTCCCTCTGCCAGTTACTCTTAGTCAGGGATGGGCAAAGGGCGGCACACGAGCCGCATGCACATAGATCAATTTCCCTCCCCCAATTTATTTTATTTTTTATAATTTGGGAACTCAACTTACTGTTGAGAGTTAGAATCAATTTTGAAATGTGGTTGTCCATCAGCAGTTTTTTTATTTTCTTTCACTCAATTAGCTCATGTCAGCAATTTATTTATTTAATCATAAGTTAGTCTAGCCAGTGCCGTGGAAATTTCAGTACTGAGAGAGGCTTGGACAGTTATTCAAGCAATCACCTTTATTTAACATCGATTAATTATTGCAATAATGAAAGCGTTGACCCCACACTCCAAAGTGTGTTGCCGAGTGCTTAACTGATCATGAAAAAAACAGATCTTATATAGGCCCTAAAAAATGCTTAGTCAATCATTTCTACCATTTCCATAAGCCTCCTTGGTCCATCTCCTGGTTTTCTGCACGGGATGTTGTTTTACTTCCAACCCGGCTTAGTTTCCCAGATGCCAGGAAGATGAGGCATTGTTCTGAACTCCAGGCTCTCTCTATCTCGGGTCACACACACCACATCTTGTCTATAGAATGACCGTTTTTAGGTTTTTAATCACCAAGTCATTGTCAGCTCAAGCTATCTCTAGCAAAACCCATTTGCTTGACCATAAGTCCAGACTAGCTGCAGGAAGCTGGAGTGTAAACCATCTCTTTAACACAGCATTGGTAGGACAGAAATACCTTAAGTAAATAATTTTAAATATCCAACAAATGAGGAAAATACGTAATTTCTGTCACGCCAGCTATCTAAACTTGTAGTAATCATGGTAACTATAAGGTTACTACAACTGGGGGGCCCCCATTGATTTTGTTAGTCACTCTCACTCAGATATATTAAAAACTGAAAACATTTCTCTCTATCTTATGGCAGAATGTGTAGAATTGCAGGAAATTAGCTTTAAAACGGCACCTTTTTCTCTCCGTCCCATGGCAAAACGACTAGAATTGCATAAAATTACTTATAAAATTGCTAAATCTTCTATCCGCCTCATGGCAAAATGTGTAGAATTGCAACAAAATTCCTTTAAAACTGCAACATATTCTCTACGCTCCATGACAATGTGTAGAATTGCAGGAAATGAACTCTAAAAGTTTCTCTCTCCGCTGTCGGGAGGGCGAATGTTTCACTTAGAGCTCTGACTGCATGTGTGGGTATGGATGTTGTTACCCAGACCTTTGAGCCCCTGCGGCCCCTCATGATGAGTTCAGATTTTTTGTGGCCCCCCCATCAGTTGCTCATCCCTGCTTTAAGTAGTAACTCTTGTCTCTCTCCTCTCTCAAGTGATGTTGGGAGCCACTCTACGGTGTCTCGGACAGAACACTTCATACCCACCCAGGCTGGACACAGGAAGCTTGTAGCAGCTCTGGACTGTAAACAGCTGACACAGGTGCACGGGGTTGCTGACATCGTTGTCCAGGACCAATGAGAGGGAGCCTTCAACTGCTCTCTCCTGTCCACTTATCTGGTGTTTCATTCAAGTCTCCTAAAAGAAAATGGGAAGCCTTTTATTCAGTTTTCCCTATGATTTGAGTATAATACATTTTTTTTTCATGCTGACATGTAATTATGGAAATACCCTGATCTTTGGATGAAGTTGTACACTAAATTGTTTTACCAGTGTTAATGTTTTTAATACTCATGTCATGTTTTTCAAATCAACCAAGTTTATTTGTCACATGCTTCGTAATCAACAGGTGTAGACTAACAGTGAAATGCTTTCTGACGGGCCCTTCCCAACAATGCAGAGAGAGAAAAAGGATAAATAGAAAAATAATAACACAAGGAATAAATACACAATGAGTAACGATAACTTGGCTATATACACGGGGTACTGAGTCAATGTGCTAGAGTACGAGGTAATTGAGGTAGATACAGTAGGTAGGGATAAAGTGACTAGGCAACAGGATAGACAATAAACAGCAGTAGCGTAAGTGATGAACAAAAATAGTTAACCAATAGCTACCTGGACTAACTATTTAGCAGTCTTATGGCTTGGGGGTAGAAGTTGTTCAGAGTCCTGTTGGTCCCAGACTTGGTGCATCGGTACCACTTGCCGTGTGGTATCAGAACAAACATTCTATTATTGGGGAGGCTGGCTGACCTTTCTCTGACACCGCCTGGTAAGCTCGGCCCCAGTGATGTACTGGGCCATACGCACTACCCTCTGTAGGGCATTGCGGTCAAAGCAGTTGCCAAACCAAGTGGTGATGCAGCCAGTCAAGATGCTCTCAATGGCACAGCTATATAACTTTTTGAGGATCTGAGGGCCCATGCATAATCTTTTTAGCCATTGAGGGGGAAGAGGCATTGTCGTGCCTTCTTCAGGACTGTGTTGGAGTGTGTGGATCATGATAATGCCTTAGTGATGTGGAAACAGAATCTTGTAGCTCTAGGCTCCGTCCACTGCAGCCCTGTCGATGTGGATGGGGCGTGCTCGGCCCTCCTTTTCCTGTAGTCCACGATCAGCTTCTTTGTCTTGCTGACATTGACGTCGAGGTTGTTGTCCTGGCACCACACTGCCAGGTCACTGACTTCCATATAAGCTGTCTCATCATGGTGATCAGGCCAAACACCGTTGTGTCAGCAGCAAACGTAATGATGGTGTTGAAGTCATGCACTGCCACGCAGTCGTGGGTGAACAGGGAGTACAAGAGGGGACTAAGCACGCACCCGAGGGGCCCGTGTTGACGGTCACCGTGTCGGATGTGTTGTTGCCTATCCTCACCACTTGCGAGCGGCCCATCAGGAAGTCAAAGATCCAGTTTCACAGGGAGGTGTTCAGTCCCAGGGTCCTGAAATTAGTGACGAGCGTGGAGGGCACAATGGTGTTGAATGCTGAGCTATAGTCAATGAACAGCATTCCTTACACAGCCTGGAGGTCTGTTTTGGGTCATTGTCCTGTTGAAAAACAAATTATATCCCATCTAGTTTGTTCTTAGTGGGACTGGCGTATCGCTGCAGAATGATGTGATAGCCATGCTGGTAAAGTGGCGATTTATTTAGAATTCAAGGCAGACAGTGTCACCAGCAAAGCACCTCCACACATCACATCTCCTCCTCTGTGCTTAACGGTGGAAACCACATGCGAAGATCATCCAAGAAACACAAGCAATGGACATTAGACCAGTGGAAATCTGTCCTTTGGTCTGATGTGTCCACATTTTAGGTTTTTGGTTCCAACCGCTGAGTCTTTGTGTGATGCAGAGTAGGTGAACGGATGATCTCCGCATGTGTGGTTCCCACCGTGAAGCATGGAGGAAGTGTGATGGTATGGGGGTGCTTTGCTGGTGACACCATCTATGATTTATTTAGAATTCAAGGTACACTTAACCAGCATAGCTACCACAGCATTCTGCAGCGATACACCATCCCATCTGGATTGCGCTTAGTGGGACTATCATTTGTTTTTCAACAGGACAATGACCCAAAACACACCTCCAGGCTGTCTAAGAGATATTTGACCAAGAAGGAGAGTGATGGAGTGCTGCATCAGATAACCTGGCCTCCACAATCCCCCGACCTCAACCCAATTGAGATGGTTTGGGATGAGTTTGACCGCAGAGTGAAGGAAAAACAGCAAACAAGTGCTCAGCATATGTGGGAACTCCTTCAAACATTTCAGGTGACTAACTCATGAAGCTGGTTGAGAGAATGCCAAGAGTGTGCAAAAGCAAAAGGTGTCTACTTTGAAGAATCTCAAATATAAAATATATTTGTTTAACACTTTTATTGGTAACTACGTGTTATTTCATAGTTTTGATGTGTTCACTATTATTCCACAATGTAGAAAATAGTAAAAATAAAGAAACACCTTTTTTCACCTTTATTTAACCAGGTAAGCTAATTGAGAACAAGTTCTCATTTACAACTGCGACCTGGCCAAGATAAAGCAAAGCAGTGTGAAACAAACAACAACACAGAGTTATACATGGAATAAACAAGCGTGCAGTCAATAACACAATAGAGAAAAAAGAAAGTCTATATGCTGTGTGTGCAAATGGCGTGAGGAGGTAAGGCAAAAAATAGGCCATAGTAGCAAAGTAATTACAATTTAGCAGATTAACACTGGCGTGATAGATGAGCAGATGAGGATGTGCAAGTAGTGATACTGGTGTGCAAAAGAGCAGAAAAGTAAATAAAAACAATATGGGGATGAGGTAGGTAGATTGGGTGGGCTATTTACAGATGGACTATGCGCAGCTGCAGCGATCAGTTAGCTGTTCAGATAGCTGATGTTTAAAGTTAGTGAGGGAAATGTAAGTCTCCAGCTTTTAGTGATTTTTTAAAAATTCGTTCCAGTCACTGGCAGCAGAGAACTGGAAGGAAAGGCAGCCAAAGCAGGTGTTGGCTTTGTGGATGACCAGTGAGATATACCTGCTGGAGCGCGAGTGGGTGTTGTTATCATGACCAGTGAGCTGAGGTAAGGCGGAGTTTTACCTAGTATAGACTTATAGATGACCTGGAGCCAGTGGATCTGGCGATGAAAATAGGTAGCGAGGGCTAGCCGACTATAGCAAACAGGTTGCATTGGTGGGTGGTATAAGGGGCTTTGGTAACAAAACGGATGGCACTGTGATAGACTGCATCCAGTTTGCTGAGTAGAGTATTGGAAGCTATTTTGTAGATGACATCGCCGAAGTCGAGGATCGGTAGGACAGTCAGTTTTACTAGGGTAAGTTTGGCGGCGTGAGTGAAAGAGGCTTTGTTGCGAAATAGAAAGCCGATTCTAGATTTGATTTTGGATTGGAGATGTTTGATATGAGTCTGGAAGGAGAGTTTACAGTCTAGCCAGACACCTAGGTATTTGTAGTTGTCCACCTATTCTAGGTCAGAACCGTCCAGAGTAGTGATGCTAGTCAGGCGGGCGGGTGCAGGCAGCGAACGGTTGAAAAGCATGCATCTGAATTTACTAGCGTTTAAGAGCAGTTGGAGGCCACGGAAGGAGTGTTGTATGGCATTGAAGCTCGTTTGGAGGTTAGTTAACACAGTGTCCAAAGAATGGCCAGATGTATACAGAATGGTGTCGTCTGCGTAGAGGTGGATCAGGGAATCACCCACAGCAAGAGCGACATCGTTGATATATACAGAGAAAAGAGTCTGCCCGAGAATTGAACCCTGTGGTACCGCCATGGAGACTGCCAGAGGTCCGGACAACAGGCCCTCCGATTTCACACACTGAACACTGAACTGTCTGCGAAGTAGTTGGTGAACCAGGCGAGGCAGTCATTTGAGAAACGAAGGCTATTGAGTCTGCCAATAAGAATACGGGGATTGACAGAGTCGAAAGCCTTGGCCAGGTCAATGAAGACGGCTACACAGTACTGTATTTTATCGATGACGGTTATGATATCATTTAGTACGTTGAGCGTGGCTGAGGTGCACCCATGACCAGCTCGGAAACCAGATTGTACAGCGGGATTCGAAATGGTCAGTGAACTTTTTATTAACTTGGCTTCCGAAGACTTTAGAAAGGCAGGGCAGGATGGATATAGGTCTATAACAGTTTGGGTCTAGAGTGTCACCCCTTTTCACGAGGGGTATGACCGCGGCAGCTTTCCAATCTTTAGGGATCTCGGACGATACGAAAGAGAGGTTGAACAGACTGGTAATAGGGGTTGCAACAATGGCGGCGGATAATTTTAGAAAGAGAGGGTCCAGATTTTCTAGCCCAGCTGATTTGTACGGGTCCAGGTTTTGCAGCGCTTTCAGAACAACTGCTATCTGGATTTGGGTGAAGGAGAAGCTGGGGAGGCTCGGGCAAGTAGCTGCGGGGGGTGCGGAGCTGTTGGCCGAGGTAGGGGTAGCCAGGAGGAAAGAATGGCCAGCTGTAGAGAAATGCTTATTGAAATTTTAGATTATCATGGATTTATCGGTGGTCACCGTGTTACCTAGCCTCAGTGCAGTGGGCAGCTGGGAGGAGGTGCTCTTGTTCTCCATGGACTTTACAGTGTCCCAAAACTTTTTGGAGTTAGAGCTACAGGATGCAAATTTCTGTTTGAAAAAGCTAGCCTTTGCTTTCCTGACTGACTACGTGTATTGGTTCCTGACTTCCCTGAACAGTTGCATATCGCGGGGATATTCGATGCTATTGCAGTCGCCCACAGGATGTTTTTGTGCTGGTCAAGGGCAGTCAGATCTGGAGTGAACCAAGGGCTATATCTGTTCTTAGTTCTACATTTTTTGAAAGGGGCATGCTTATTTAAGACGGTGAGGAAATTACTTTTAAAGAATGACCAGGTACCCTCGACTGACGGGATGAGGTCAATATCCTTCCATGATACCCGGGCCAGGTCTATTAGAAAGGCCTGCTCGCAGAAGTGTTTTAGGGAGCGTTTGACAGTGATGAGAGGTGGTCGTTTGACCGCGGACCCATAGCGGATGCAGGCAATGAGGCAGTGATCGCTGAGGTCCTGATTGAAAACAGCAGAGGTGTATTTGGAGGGCAAGTTAGTCAGGATAATATCTATGAGGGTGCCCATGTTTACGGATTTAGGGTTGTACCTGGTGGGTTCCTTGATCATTTGTGTGAGATTGAGGGTATCTAGCTTAGATTGTAGGACTGCTGGGGTGTTAAGCATATCCCAGTTTAGGTCACCTAACAGAACGAACTCTGAAGATAGATGGGGGGCAATGAATTCACATATGGTGTCCAGGGCACAGCTGAGAGCTGAGGGGGGTCTATAACAGGCGGAGACTGTTAGAGACAGTGAGATACTTATTTCTGGAGAGATTCCATTTTTTAATTAAAAGCTCGAACTGTTTGGGCATAGACCTGGAAAGTATGACAGAACTTGAATCAGTAGGTGTCCAAGCTTTTGACTGGTACTGTATATTATTCACATCCTTGTTCAACCACGACTCTGAGAAACATGGGATATTACAGTTCTTCAGGTCCTGTTGATAGGATAGTCTCGAACGGAGCTCGTCCAGTTTGTTCTCTAGGGATTGTACGTTTACCAATAGAATGGAGGGTAGAGGCGGTTTAGTTACTTGGCGACGTAGTCTTGTCAGGGAGCCCACTCGTTTGCCTCTCTTGAGGAGAGCAGTACACCCACAACTGCCGACTCGTTGAAGTAGAAATCTTCATCCGAATCGAGGTTAGTGATCGCTGTTCTGATATCCAGAAGCTGTTTCCGGTCATAGGAAATGATGGCGTGAATATTATGTACAAAAAAAAGAAAACACACATAGCAGAATTGGTCAACAATAATTGTTGTCAGGAGCCCGTAAGACGGCATCTATCCATCTCTGCAGCGCCGTCATGATCAATATCCACTAGATTAACCAGTTTGCCTTGGTCTGAAATGGATTTGCCATTACTGTTAGGGTCGTCCACACTAATGAAGAAGAAACAGAAACAATTATTGTTAGGGCCATTGAAATGCTTTATGAAAAATCCTGTGGTATATTTTATTATCTAGATATACATGATCTAACGTTACTGTATTTTCAGTAGAATGTACTGAACAAACGATGTCAAGCTTCTGTCATCAAAATATTTTATTAATACACTGTAAAAGCATAAGAGTATCCAATGATGTTATTATTCAAGATGTATGCATTGTACATTGTTGGATATACTGTATGTAGCGTAACATGGTTTATATGAAGGTGAAGCGCTTTAGTTTGATTTTATGAGGCTTATGCCTAAAGAAGTCCTTCTCAATGTGTTTGTTTATTTTTATATGAAAGAATTGAAGACATTATTATATTATTTTGCTAATAGTGCTTCCTTGCCATAAAGTGCTCTTATGAAATCACTGTTCCAAACAGCAGTCACCTCCTGAGAGTTTACAGTTGTATCCATGGCCCTTGATGACCTTGGTCTGCTCTCATAGTTTGTGAGTTTTTATACCCCTGGACTTTAAAATACAAGAAAGGAAACTGTTTTAACGCATTACATTTAGATTGTATTAATTCATCTATATACATGTTTTTTTTTCAATTGTCAATGTATTTGTTAATAAACAATGTTTCCTGTTAAACTGCCCGGTGAAAATCTCCCTTTAAAAGTTCATATTCTGTTAACTCATACCCAAATAATGTTGCCGACTCAGCCTATACTCGTATTTGTGGTCAAAGCATTAATTGGAGAAAAAAAAAAACACTTTAAAAACCCCACCTCAAACCGACCGTTTAAAAAGTATTACTATTTCCTCATGTCATCCTGAGGAGGATGAGCTGGCCAATCAGCGGTCTACTCGCATAAATATTTTTAACACAAAAAGCTGCTTTTTAACATACTTAATTACTATTTCATGAAAGGAAAACTATTTCACTCTTAATGTAATTATTTATAGGTCATATTTCATAGAAATGTTGAAACACTGGAAAGTTACTTTTAAGTTAAGTTATTTGCATGATGACTCCCTGTAGGACAGAAAGGTGTGAATAGATCAGAAAGATGACATTGTTCAATGTAACAGAGTAGCAAGTACATACCTCTAGTAGCCAAACTTTCCCTCCCTGGCGCACTTATTTCAAAATCCAGAATTATAACTTTATACACCCTTGGCTTCCTCATTAACCTGTTATTATCTATTCAAATTGTGTAGCGTCAGGCAAAGGTGTGTCTTGCACAATTTAACCTGAGGAAATGGAAAATCTCATGCATATAATTCAGTGGAGGCTGCTGAGGGGAGGACGGCTCATAATAATGGCTGTAACGGAGCGAATGGAATGGCATCAAAACACATGGAAACCATGTGTTTGATGATGTTGTTACCTTTCCACCTATTCCGCTCCAGCCATTACCACATGCCCAACCTCCCCAACTAAGGTGCCACCAACCTCCTGTGATATAATTTGATCTCTACAGTACAGTTGGCATGAATGGGATCTGTGTGGCTCATCCACACGTCCCTCAAAGGTAGTGCACAGGCCTACGTGGAAACACCCCAAACATACTCCATAGAACAGGAACTTAAATAGCAATTTGCTGATCTCTTGTGGTCATGTTAAGTATATTTGTGTTACTGTGCATTTCAACCAGATCATGTGAGCGGAGTTGAGAGGTTGGAAATCCCGCTCATCGCTCATGGAGAATGCTTGCGCACCCCTCCCAGCGCCACTAAAAACCGCTCTGCAAACTGCAGCTCTAAATTCGGTCCATTCATTTTAAATCACAATTTAACCAACATCCATCTACTTTTGTGACTACCTGGACCTACCATTTGCTTTTGAAGTATTGAAACCAAACCATATGGATTTGAATTAAAGGTATGTGAATAAACATGAAAAGGTGAGTGTAAGAAGTGCACATTGACTACATGTCATATTAAACAGAATATAAACATTCTAAATCGGTAAGGAGCCAAACAGGGAGCCTAAGAAGGAACGAAAATAAATTATTTTGGTTATTTCAAGACTATAGCCACCAAAGAAATGCATTGTGAGCAGTGGCGATATTAGCATGCAAATGTTGGTGGGGCAAACTCCCCCCAACATTTTTTTATCCCTGCCAGCAAAGCCACTAAACAATACATTAATTGCACTATAACAATGACAAACGGTGCCCACAAACTGTTATGGCCTACATAAAGCTAGCCACCCTTTGCCTTGATGACAGCTATGCACACTCTTGGCATTCTCTCAACCAGCATCATGAGGTAGTCACCTGGAATGCATTTCAATTAACAAGTGTGCCTTGTTAAAAGTTCATTTGTGGAATTTCTTTCCTTCTTAATGTGTTTCAGCCAATCAGTTGTGTTGTGACAAGGTAGGGGTGGTATACAGAAGATAGCCCTATTTGGTAAAAGACGAAGTCCATATTATGGCAAGAACAGCTCAAATAAGCAAAGAGAAACGACAGTCCATCATTACTTAAAGACATGAAGGTCAGTCAATTGCGGAAAATGTCAAGAACTTTGAAAGTTTCTTCAAGTGCAGTCGCAAAAACCATCAAGCGCTATGATGAAACTGGCTCTCATGAGGATCACCACAGAAAAGTAAGACCCAGATTTACCTCTACTGCAGAGGATAAGCTCAGAGTTAACTGCACCTCAGATTGCAGTCCAAATAAATGCTTCACAGAGTTCAAGTAACAGGCACATCTCAACAGCAACTGTTCAGAGGAGACTGTGAAGCAGGCCTTCATGGTCGAATTGCTGCAAAGAAACCACTACTAAAAGGACACCAATAAGAAGAAAAGACTTGCTTGGGCCAAGAAACACAAGCAATGGACATTAGAACGGTGGAAATCTGTCCTTGAGATTTGAGATTTTTGAAAGCATGGAGGAGGTGTGATGGTGCTTTGCTGGTGACACTGTCTGTGATTTATTTAGAATTCAAGCCACACTTAACCAGCATGGCTACCACAGCATTCTGCAGTGATACACCACCCCATCTGGTTTGAGCATAGTGGGACTATCATTTCTTTTTCAACAGGACAATGACCCAACACACCTCCAGGCTGTGTAAGCGCTATTTGACGAAGGAGGAGAGTGATGGAGTGATGTATCAGATGACCTGGCCTCCACAATAACCTGACCTCAACCCAGTTGAGATGGTTTGGGATGAGTTGGACCGCAGTGTGAAAGAAAAGCAGCCAACAAGTGCTCAGCATATATGGGAACTCCTTCAAAACTGTTGGAAAAGCATTCCAGGTGAAGCTGGTGCCAAGAGTGTGCAAAGTTGTCATCAAGGCAACGGGTGGCTACTTTGAAGAATCTCAAATAAAATATATATTTTGATTTGTTTAACACTTTTTTGGTTACTACATGATTCCATATGTGTTATTTCATAGTTTGGATGTCTTCACTATTATTCTACAATGTAGAACTTTTGACTGGTACTGTTTGCATAGTACATTTTCAGTGTTGCACAAAAACAAAGAGAAAACAACAGCAATACAAATTTATCACTCAAGGTGGGGAAAACTTTGGAGTAACTGTCATCCAGTACCAACATCTCTTTTACAGGCCGGCATGTGAAGAAAATCTATTTGCATATTTACCAAAGGGCACCAGGGGACTGACTGGTAATTCCCCTTTGGACACATGACTCACATTGTGATTCATGCGTCCGAATTTTTTTTTAAAAACACTGCCTGTTAAATCAAAAATAAACAAATTAGAATAAATCAAATCGAATTCTCTTAATCAAATCAAATATATTTATATAGCCCTTCTTACATCAGCTGATATCTCAAAGTGCTGTATAGAAACCCAGCCTAAAACCCCAAACAGCAAGCAATGCAGGTGTAGAAGCACGGTGGCTAGGAAAAATTGATAACTCAATAACGAAATAATTGTATCCCATAAGGTAATGGTAAAATGGAAATGGAGACGGCTCTGTCCTTCTCATGGTCCGAAATAAATAAATTATAAACTTCTTAATTACAAGCACTCACTTGTGTAATCATGAAGTGCTTTGAGAGACTAGTCAAGGATCATATCACCTCCACCTTACCTGTCACCCTAGACCCACTCCAATTTGATTACCGCCCCAATAGGTCCACAGACGATGCAATCGCCATCACACTGTACACTGCCCTATCCCATCTGGACAAGAGGAATACCCATGTAAGAATGCTGTTCATTGACTATAGCTCAGTATTCAACACCATAGTACCCTCCACGCGCATCATTAAGCTCGAGGCCCTGTACAATTTGGTCCTGGACTTCCTGACAGGCCTCCCACAGGTGAAGGTAGGAAACAACACCTCCACTTTGCTGATCCTCAACACTGAGGCCCCACAAACGTGAATGCTCAGCCCCCTCATGTACTCCCTGTTCACCCATGACTGCGTGGCCAAGCACGCCTCCAACTCAATAATAAAGCTTGCAGACAACACAACAGTAGTAGGCTAATCTACTATAATAACATCTCACTCAACGTCAACAAAGGAGATGATCGTGGATTTCAGGAAACAGCAGAGGGAGCACCCCCTTATCCACATTGACGGAACACCAGTGGAGAAGGTGGAATGTTAAATTCCTCGGCATACACTGACAAATCAATGACAAACTGAAATGGTCCACCCACACAGACAGTGTGGTGAAAGCGGCGCAATAGCACCACTTCAACCTCAGGAGGCTGAAGAAATTTGGCTTGTCACCTAAAACCCTAAACATTTTACAGATGCACAATTGAGAGCATCCTGTCGGGCTGCATCACTGCCTGGTACGGCAACGGCACCAGCCACAACCGCAGGGCTCTCCAGAGGGTGGTGCGGTCAGCCCAACATCCCCGGGGGAAAACTACCTGCCCTCCAGGACACCTACAGCACGCTATGTCACAGGAAGGCCAAAAGATCATCAAGGACATCCACCCCCTGAGCCACTACCTGTTCATCCAGAAGGCGAGGTCAGTACAGGTGCATCAAAGCTGGGACCGAGAGACTGAAAAACAGCTTCTATCGCAAGGCCATCAGACTGTTAAATAGCCATCACTAACATAGAGAGGCTGCTACCTACAGTTGAAGTCGGAGGTTTACATACACCTTAGCCAAATACATTTAAACTCAGTTTTTCACAATTGCTGACATTTAATCCAACTAAAAATTCCCTGTCTTAGGTCAGTTAGGATCACCACTTTATTTTAAGAATGTGAAATCTCAGAATAATAGTAGAGATAATGATTTATTTCAGCTTTTATTTCTTTCATCACATTCCCAGTGGGTCAGAAGTTTACATACACTCAATAACTATTTGGTAGCATTGCCTTTACATTTTTCATCTTGGGTCAAACGTTTTGAGAAGCCTTCCACAAAAAGTACAATCTTTGTCCCCATGTGCAGTTGCAAACTGTAGTCTGGCTTTTTTATGGCGGTTTTGGAGCAGTGGCTTCTTCCTTGCTGAGTGGCCTTTCAGGTTATGTCGATATAGGACTCGTTTTACTGTGGATATAGATACTTTTGTACCTGTTTTTTCCAGCATCTTCACAAGGTCCTTTGCTGTTGTTCTGGGATTGATTTGCACTTTTCGCAACAAAGTAAGTTAATCTCTAGGAGACAGAATGCGTCTCCTTCCTGAGCGGTATGACGGCTGCGTGGTCCCATGGTGTTTATACTTGCGTACTATTGTTTGTGCAGATGAACGTGGTACCTTCAGGCGTTTGGAAATTGCTCCCAGGGATGAACCAGACTTGTCGAGCTCTACAATTTATTTTCTGAGGTCTTGGCTGATTTCTTTTGATTTTCCCATGATGTCAAGGAAAGAGGCACTGAGTTTGAAGGTAGGCCTTGAAATACATCCACAGGTACACCTCCAACTGACTCAAATTATGTCAATTAGCCTATCAGAAGCTTCTAAAGCCATGAAATCTTTTTCTGGAATTTTCCAAGCGGTTTAAAGGCACAGTCAACTTAGTGTATGTAAACTTCTGACCCACTAGAATTGTGATACAGTGAATTATAAGTGAAATAATCTGTCTGTAAACAATTGTTGTAAAAATGACTTGTGTCGCACAAAGTAGATGTCCTAACCGACTTGCCAAAACTATAGTTTGTTAACAAAATTTGTGGAGTGGTTGAAAAACGAGTTTTAATGACTCCAACATAAGTGTATGTAAACTTCTGACATCAACTGTATATACAAAGACTTGAAATCATTGGTCACTTTAATAAATGGAACACTAGTCACTTTAATGTTTACATATCTTGCATTACTCATCTCATATATTCTATTTTTAGTCTATGCCGCTCTGACATTGCTCGTCCACATTCATTTACTTAGATTTGTATGTAATGGGTATATGTTGTGAAATTGTTAGGTATTACTTGTTAGATAATGCTGCACTGTCGGAACAGGAAGCACAAGCATTTCGCTACACCCACAGTAACATCTGCTCAACACGTGTATGTGACCAATAAAAAGTGATTTAGTTGTGTTAGGCTTTGAAACAACATCCACAACGACCATGTTCTGCACTCAGTTTCAACCTGTCGTTGAACTTCTTTCTTCAAATTGCTCAATCACAGTGAGGTGAGTTTTAAAACCACATACTGTTTTTGATGTGATTTTCAATTGCCTTTGCATTGATGTCAGAGTGGTTAGAGGGACAATAGAGCCCTGAGTACCAGACCATTAGTGACCTGATGGTCGTTAGTGAGTTGGGTACTACTAACGCATGTCCAGAGTGCATAAGAAAATATTACCGGGACTCAACGTTCACGTTGAATTTTACTGCAGTCATGACTGCCAGTGTGGCAGTAATATGGCCAACACAACAGCCCTAGTGTACACATGTTTGCACTGTCAATGTATATCAAGCATTAGCTTTAAGGCAATACCATAATAAATAATGACATCACCATGAGTGAACAATAACATGGCCTCTCACCTAGAAGGGTGCTGGATGATGTAAGACGTTGCCAGCTATCCACCCAGACTATGTCCCAGTAGGATCATGTTCAAGGCCTACTGATTGCCTCTACAGCTCTTCGGGCAGGGCAGCATCTGTGGGGAAGGGGGGGTGGAGAGCTCTGGCCAAACCCCAGGAGGTCAAACGCATAGACTTTCCGAGAGCGATTCAAAGCATCCAGGTTACAGATCCACAGACCTACTCCTCCTCCTCCATCTACACACAATACCCCATAATGACAAAGCAAAAACAGGTTTTTAGAAATCTTTGCACAATAATTAAAAATAAAACGTATTCAGAATTCAGATCCTTTACTCAGTACTTTGTTGAAGAACCTTCAGCAGCGATTACAGCATCAAGTCTTCTTGGGTATGACGCTACAATCTTGGCACACCTGTATTTGGGAAGTCGCTCCCATTCTTCTCTGCAGATCCTCTTAAGCTCTGTCAGGTTGGATGGGGAGTGTCGCAGCACGGCTATTTCCAGGTCTCTCCAGAGATGTTAGACCAGGTTCGGGCTCTGGCTGGGCCGCTCAAGGACATTCAGAGACTTGTCCGGAAGCCACTCCTGCATTGTCTTGGCTGTGTGCTTAGGGTCGTTGTCCTGTTGGAAGGTGAACCTTCACCCCAGTCTGAGGTCCTGAGCGCTCTGTACTTTGCTCTGTTCATCTTTCCTTCGATCCTGACTAGTCTCCCAGTCCCTGCCGCTGAAAAACATCCCCACAGCATGCTGCAACCACCATCATGCTTCACCATAGGGATGGTGCCAGGTTTCCTCCAGACGTGACGCTTGGCATTCAGGCCAAAGAGTTCAATCTTAGTTTCATCAGACCATAGACTCTTGTTTCTCAAGGTCTGAGAGTCTTTTAGGTGCCTTTTGACAAACTCCAAGTGGGCTATCATGTGCCTTTTACTGTGCAGTGGCTTCTGTCTGGCCACTCTACCATAAAGGCCTGAACGGTGGAGTGCTGCAGAGAAACAATATGTCCACTGAAAAGAGACAAATTTAAGATCTAAAGACATTAACATGGTCTTACAGGTGAGGATTTTGGCCTCTGTGCTCTTCAGGAGGGACATGGAGGACCAGCAGCCCCACCCCAAATTTGGCCTGGGGGGAGAGAGAGAAGATTATGTTCCTGACAGCCATATTAACACATTAACACTGTATTATGACAAACACAATGATTACTACAAAGCAGAGACAGAGTAGGGTAAAGGTCTAAGCAGGCATTGTTACCAGCATACAACTGTTTGCATAAAATAAGGGCTGTGTTTCATGTAGGCTTACCCTGATGTGATGTTTTGGACAAGATGACTTATCAATATATTTGCCTGTATTTACCCGCTATAGGTCCGCTAATAATAATAATAATAATAAAGGCTCAGTGCACTACTTTTGTGAAAAAATATTTTTGGGCAATTTTTTTTTTCAGGGGGTGCTGCAGCACCCTCGACACCCCTATTTCCCACAGCTATGACTCCAAATGTCATGATGATCTGGACGAGACTGCCGAATAGAGGCAAAGGTAAGAATCTCTGGATTAACTATCTAATGTTAGCTAAATGTAGTAAGGAATAAATTGCCTACATTTCTTTGAATTAACAATTCTGTTAACTGTCTTGTGCAAGCTTTAAATGTATACAATACCTGTTAGCAAAGGTGCCAGCTAGAGATGACGTGCATGAGCTTGCAGGGATTTGTAGTTTTGCATGATGTCAACTTTTATGCTAATTTCTATTTTCAAATAGAATACAGCCGAATAATTAATAAAAGTCACCTTGTCCGAGAGAGATTTACATGGTTATCAAAACATCACGCCAGATATGAAAGATAAGTAACTTATGTATCGAAAACCGTATAGCAAGCAATAACCTGACATTTGTAAACATCCGTGCCGATTTTAGCACGTAAATCTTGGTGGGACAAACTCAAAAAAATAAATAACATTGTAGATGCATGCCAGCAAAGCCACTACACAAACACTAAACAGTACATTAATTGCACTATAACGGTGACAAACAGTGCCCACAAACTGTTAAGACTTTCTTTTCAGCATCATGGATTGAATCCTTACCGCTGCTACACCTGGCTCAATTACTGCCTTTTAAAAACCCATAGCTGATATGGCTGACTTGCTTAAACAAATGTGGTTTCTACTGACAATTGAGATGTACAAACTATAGCATAATGGGACGACGAGCAGATAAGAGGCAATCCGTAATTTCGATTAAGACATTAATGAGCTAACAAGGACAGACGTAGTTAACATAACCATTTGTTCAGCACTTTTGTAGAGCAACAGAATTCAGAACATTGGCTGTTCTTATAGTATTCTCCCTATACACCAAGTCAGATGATTATATGTATCTAAAACAGGCTATAGGCAACATGTGCACCACCAAGTCAGAACAGTAGACTAAATTATGAGGGGGAAAGGGACTAATAATTTGGGTGAGGCACATGGGCTACTAACAGCTTGCTACAGAACTTACACAAATTATTACTTTCTTAGCTACAGTATACATATCTACCTGGCAGATTACATCATTTATGTAGCAGCATACAATATATTTTTAGACTCACCTTGTTGTGCTGTGCTCACTTGAACAGGAAGGTGACACAGCGGTCCATCTTGTGGGCAATTTTTGTCATCAAATTTTGTCATCAAAAGGTGCTTTCAAGACAACTGGGAACCTGGACAAAAATAAGGTTGAATCATGACGTCAGTGATCTTCAGTTCTGAGCTCTAGAAAGAGGCCCTAGAAAGAGGCTCCAACACTCTGACATTATTTACAAAATATGCATTTGTGTTCAGGGATGACCACATGTTCTGTTGATAAGTGCGTGAATTTCACAATTTTCCTGTTCTGCTAAGCATTCAAAATGTAAGGAGTACTTTGGGTTGCCAGGGAAAATCTATGGCGTGAAAAGTAAAATATTTTCTTTAGGAATGTAGTAAAAGTTGTCAAAAAATATAAATAGTAAACACAGATACCCCACTTAAGTAGTACAAACATTTTTTTTTAATAAGGACTTTGCACCACTGCCTGAACATGACCAAAAGGAATGTGCAAGGAATGTTCCAAAGCAAAGCAGCTATCCTGCACCATTCACAGAAATTTGTGGGAAGGTTGTATGCAAAATAAGGAAAGGAAAACTGTCACACCCTGATCTGTTTCACCTGTCTTTGTGCTTGTCTCCACCCCCTTCCAGGTGTTGCCCATCTTCCCCAGTGTATTTATACCTGTGTTCTCGGTTTGTCTGTTGTCAGTTCGTCTTATCAGGTCTTACCAGTGTGTTTTCCCATCTCCCTGCTTTCTCAAGTTCTGTTTCCTAGTTTCCCCGGTTCTGACCATTCTGCCTGCCCTGAATCCGATCCTTCCTGCCATTCTGTACCTGCCTGACTCTGACCCATTTACGAACCTCTGCCTGTCCTGACCTCTAGCCTGCCTGGTGTTCGGTACCTTACTGATTCTGCCCTGGATTACGGACATGTGTCTGCCTTTGACCTGTCTCTTGGCTTCCACCTGTTTGGGTCAATACACATCTGTGACTCTAGCTGTCTGCGTCTGGGTCTTATCCTGAGTTCAGATAGTACGAACTGGCCCTGACTGACCCAGCAGACTCAGACCAGCTTCACAATGCTGTCTCCCTGCAAGGAGCCACCATTGGAAGACACGAGGAGTTACTGCAATGTCTTATGGAGGGACTCCATACCCTGGCAGAATGCTATGACCAGGCGTTCGATTCATTGCTGGAGCAATTCCTTGGATTCCCCATGGGGCACTGGGTCACACTGTAATCTTCCAGCCTACTCTAGTGTCCCGAGAACCCCACTTACCTCCTTCAGAGCGCTACACTGGAGATTCCGGAACCTGCTGGGCTTTTCTCTCCCAGTGCTCCCTCATTTGAGCTGCAGCCTTCTTCGTTCCCCTCGGACCGCTCGAGGATAGCGTAAATCATTACGCTGATGTCCGGGAGGGCACTCGTTTGTGGAGGAAGTTCGGAAGGTGTTTGATTCTCCGTTGAGGGCTGCCGACTCGCCTCCTTCAGAGTCTATGCACCTGGGCTAGATTGACTCCGGCTGAGCGCTTACACCGACTCCACACCCAGAGCTGCCTATATTGTGGAGTTACGGGACATTTCGTAGCTACATGCCCATTAAAAACCCAGGCTTATCAAGAAGGGACGAGTACTCTGGTGGGCCATACAGAGAACTTTTCCTCTCCCCTTACCATGCCATCCAGCTGTTGGGGAACCAGTCAAAATGGGGAACCAGTCTCTCCAGGTACTCATCAACTCTGGGGCCGATGATAGTTTTCTGGACGCTATCCTGGCGTCCAAGCTGGGCATCCCCACTCAGCCCCTCTCCATTTCCATGGATGTTAAAGCGCTGGACGGGCACTCTATAGGCCGGGTCACCCACAATACCACCCCCATCCACCTACGTGTGTCAGGGAACCACAGCGAGACAATCCAATTCCTGCTAACTAAGTCTCCTCAGGTTCCCGTGGTATTGGAATTCTCTTGGCTCCAGTGACATAATCCCCTTATTGACGGGTCTGCTGGTGCCATCATGGACTGGAGCTTGTTCTGCCACGCTCATTGCCTGAAGTCAGTGCTGGGGGTTCGGAAGTTGCCCCGGCCCTCTCCGCCATTCCTGCGGACTACCAGGACTTCCGGGAGGTGGCCCGGGCCACTTCGCTTCCGCCTCACTGACCCTATGACTGCGGGATCGACCTTCTCCCAGGCAGAACTCCACCCCAGGGATGACTGTACTCTCTGTCGGGTCCAGAAACCAAGGCTATGGAGACCTACATTGAGGACTTCCTAGCTGCAGGGTTCAACCGTCCTTCTGCCTCCCCGGCCGGTGGCGGGTTCTTCTTTGTGGAGAAGGACAAAAACCTGCGCCAGTGCATCGACTACCGGGGCCCCAACGACATCACTGTGAAGAACCGCTACCACTCATCTCCTCGGCCTTCAAGCCACTCCAGGTGGCCACTGTATTCTCCAAGCTGGACCTACGGAATGCCTACCACCTGGTACGGATAAGGGGACAAGTGGAAGACTGCCTTCAACACAGCCAGCATTCACTATGAGTATTTGTTCATGCCATTTGAACCAGTTTGTCTTAGTCTATCTCAACAACATCCTTGTTTTCTCCCGCTCTGCCCAAGAACACATGCTCCATATCCGACAGCTTCTCCAACGCCTCCTGGAGAACCGGCTTTTTGTGAAAGCAGAGAAGTGCGAATTCCATTGCTCCACCATCCCCTTCCTGGGTTACATCAATGCTGTAGGGATTGTACAGATGGATCCCGGGAAGGTGAGAGCGGTGGTGGATTGGCCCCAGCCTATGTCCACAGTGCAACTGCAACATTACCTGGGATTCGTCAACTTCTATCGCTGTTTTATCTGAGGTTACAGCACCCTGGCTTCCCACGTCTGCACTCACCTCTCCCAAGGTTCCGTTTACGTGGTCCCCAGCTGCTAACCAGGCATTCCTGGATCTGAAACACTGTTTCGCCCATCTTGGTTCATCCTAACCCACCCCGCCAGTTCGTAGTGGAGGCCAATGCTTCGGATGTTGGAGTGGGGGCTGTCCTGTCCCAGCATTCTGCCCTGGACCTCAAGTATATGACGGGTATGTTGAGTCATTCAGTCAGAGTTTCCTCCTGATTGCTAGCAATAGCATCAACACTTAGTTTCACAGTGTTATATGACAAAGGTATTGATGTGAGTTTCTGAGCCTCTGCCTCCAAACACGTTGTTTTCACCATATCAACGGTGGGCGGTCATATCAAAATCTCTGCAATTGTCTGTGGTTTCATAGCGTAGCGTGCCTAGCCATTCACCGTGGCAATGATTCAAGTGCAACTGTCAAGTGCGGCCTTTTCCTATGACCTAAGGGCGCTCTGTGGTTGAATTTTAACTTGAAGATTTTTATCATTTTCATTGAGATTTTTAAGGTTATCCACATTACAATGATTTTGAGAGACAAAGACGATATAAGATGCAATTTATATATATATATATTTAAAAAATTTACTAGGATTTTGAAAATTCTCCGGCAACTACATTTTCATATCAGGGACCCCTAGTTTGGGAACCGCTGCCCTATACAGACAGACAGACAGACAGACAGACAGACAGACAGACAGACAGACAGACAGACAGACAGACAGACAGACAGACAGACAGACAGACAGACAGACAGACAGACACCGTAACACCACTCAATGAGAGAACCAAGTGAAGATTAATCATGTTTTTTTTTTTACATTTTATTACAAACATGTTTAGAAGTTTTTTTTTAAAAGCATACATACTTACATATCATAACAACAGTGAATGCTGGCAAAGCAAAAAATATTTACAAAAAAATCTCAAGACATTAGAAAGAACTGACTAGCAGTCTTACTCTCCTGTCTCTCTCTCTCACTCTCACACACACACACACACACACACACACACACACACACACAATATTAGGCTATAGACTATTATCTTTCTTAGCTGGAGTGCAGACTAGATGACCAGGGCCTACGGTAGCACTAACAGCACGAGGGTAACATCACAACAAGCACCTGAACCTCTGTTAATAACCCAGCCACTAGCACCTGACAGCCTGTTGAATCTAACCAAAACTGAACCAGTGGAAGCAGAGTTTATTGTGGCTCGCACATTCTTGGAAAGTGAAATCACAACCACAGTCAGCAACAACAAATGGACCCCACTCAGTGGTCTGAAAGATACGCCGATGGGCCTTTGTCAGCAATGCAGACTGTGCTGTTGGCACTGAAACATGATTAACATTTTTGTGGAATCCACAGCAATGTGCAAAACATTTATCCACCCTGAAGAACGTATTCAGTGAATACAGAGTCTGTTACATCAACGACATACCCAGCTTGTCCAGCTGACATTTGAGAGGGACCTGACAAGTACATTTTGCCAGGAAGGAGAATGGAATCAGAAACTTCACATGAGGCTGTATCAAGGAGGCTGCAACTCTTCTAAATAGTAAGCTACAACCTTTTTGGCCCTGGCCACCGTGACATAATTATTTATTCATTGGTTTTCCCTCATGTAAGCCTACTGGTTGTTTACCAATTATTTGTATGTAATGTAAAGTTTAGGCCTTTGCTATTTACTTCAATGCATCTTTTTGATTTATCTGTGATTCATTGCTTGCTTTTGCAGGTTTAACTGCTATTGATAGATATTCAGCTTTGCGTTATTTGTTGGGTATAGGGACAATTACCAATGTAGCCTAATTAGTGGTGCTCTGAAGTGGGCTTGTCAAACTGCACCTGGCTATCCCCTCCAGTGGTGCTGAAATTGGGCCTCTAACGTTAACCTTTCATCACGTTGACTGGCGGTGACCTTCTGTCCATGGTCCTGAATTGATGGTTAAGGTGTGTGCTTAATGAGCGGATCTTGGTCTACTAGTCTTCGCGAGGCTTCTCTTCAACATCGTGTGTGCAAAATGACAGTTGTGTATATGGCTGCATTTCAGATAGGCCTACATTATTGTAGGCCTACATTTTGTATGTCGCAGTAGTAGGACCAATACCGTGTGTAGCCTACTAAAAGAAATAGGCAAACATTCACTCTATAATCATTCATTTGCATTAAACAGTTGTTGAGTGATAGGCTACTGTAAAAGTGATGTGAGTACTATAAAACGCCACAGCCTACTTTTTCGCCCCCTCCCAGTTCTTTTGCTATAGTGTGTGCGCGTGTGTGTAAATCTCTCCCACACAGAAAATATTTCCCACTTGATGTTGTGGCTTGCTTACACTCATTGCATAGTGTCACAAATTCGACAGCAATCTCGTTCAAGTTATGAAGCCTGTAAGAATCTTTAATAGCCTAGTCGTGCTCATACTGTTGAGCTGATCTGTGCGTGTTGGTAGGTGCAAATCATGTGTAGGCCTACTGCAGCTACAGATACACTTGTATGTCCCAGCAGGCACATATCTTTGTGTCACATGAAACGAAGGTTGTTGATACACTACCGTTCAAAAGTTTGGGGTCACTTAGAAATGGCCTTGTTTTTGAAATAAAAGCACATTTTTGTCCATTAAAATAACAAATTGATCAGAAATAGAGCGTAGACATTGTAAATGTTGTAAATGACTATTGTAGCTGGAAACGGCTGATTTTTTTATGGAATATCTACGTAGGCGTACAGAGGCCCATTATCAGAAACCACTCCTGTGGCACGTTGTTATATTTAATCCAAGTTTATCATTTTAAAAGGCTAATTGATCATTAGAAAACCCTTTTGCTATTATGTTAGCACAGCTGAAACCTGTTGTTCTGATTTAAAGAAGCAATAAACTGGCCTTCTTTAGACTCCGTTGAATATCTGGAGCATCAGCATTTGTCGGTTCAATTCCAGGCTCAAAATGGCAAGAAATGAAGTACCTTCTTCTTAAACTCGTCAGTCTATTCTTGTTCTGAGAAATGAAGGCTATTCCATGCGGGAAATTGGCAAGAAACTGAAGATCTCATACAACGCTGTGTACTATTCCCTTCACAGAACAGAGCAAACTGGCTCTAACCAGAATAGAAAGAGGAGTGGGAGGCCCCGGTGCACAACTGAGCAAGAGGACAAGTACATTAGTGTCCAGTTTGAGAAACATACGCCTCACAAATCCTCAACTGTCATCTTCATTAAATAGTACCCGCAAAACACCAGTCTCAACGTCAACAGTGAAGAGGCGACTCTGGGAGGCTGGCCTATTAGGCAGAGTTGCAAAGAAAAAAGCCATGTCTCAGACTGGCCAATAAAAAGACAAGATTAAGATGGAGGAACTACTCCCAAGCTTAATTGCACCCACCATAACCCTTCCTCCTACAGACATCTCCTGGTGTAAACCCTGGGCTAAGGCACCCCTCATGTCTCTATTAGAACTAACGATTAATAATAGTTAACGATCAGAAATCCAAACCCATCACTGGCATGTCAACTGAGCCAGGATCACAATCAAATGGATTCTGCTGATTTGGTCACTCATCTGAAGATTTTTTGTTGTTGTTGCATTTCCCCTGCATGCTTGCGTTCAGTTCATTCAGTTTCCCGAACGTGTCTGTTAAGTAGGCAAGGATACACATTTTCTTTTCATTACACAGAAATTCAACAAAGTCGTTTTTTTACATCCATTGCGAATGACAACAGTTCCTCTCTCAATTTGAAAACTCTTTCCAACACTCCCCCTCAAAAACCACCAAGTTTTGGTGTGAAATAGAACATTGTCATGCTCTGATCCCACATCTCCACATAGTTTTGCTTGTGCAATGTATGAATGTATGTGTGTGGGTAGGGGGGCAGCAATGCCATGATGATAATAACAGGATGTGACACATACAAATAGCCCCTTACCTGTGTGGGTGGGGGGTATACAGTTCCCATAACAACATCTGGAGAAACAATACATGTCCACCCCCCTGCCCACACACACAGCAGGATGGTTTAAGTGAGCTTGACTGGCCAACCATACCATGGGGATTTATACGTTTCACTTTCAAGAGCATAAAGATACACCTCATCTCTCTTTCTCTTTCTCTCTGACACACACACGCACACCGTAACACCACTCAATGAGAGAACCAAGTGAAGATTAATCAGGTTTTTTTTCTCATTTTATTACAAACATGTTTAGAAGTTTAAAAAAAAGCATACATACATACATATTTACATACCATAACAACAGTGAATGCTGGCAAAGCAACAAATATTTACAAACAAATCTCAAGACAGAAAGAACTGACCAGCAGTCTTACTCTCCTGTCTCTCTCTCTCTCTCTCTCTCTCTCTCTCACACACACACACACACACACACACACACACACACACACACACACACACACACACACACACACACACACACACAATATTAGGCTATAGATTATTATCTTTCTTAGCTGGAGTGCAGACTAGATGACCAGGACCTACGGTAGCACTAACAGCACGAGGGTAACATCACAACAAGCACCTGAACCTCTGTTAACCCAGCCACTAGCACCTGACAGCCTGTTGAATATAACCAAAACTGAACCAGTGGAAGCAGAGTTTATTGTGGCTCGCACATTCTTGGAAAGTGAAATCACAACCACAGTCAGCAACAACAAATGGACCCCACTCAGTGGTCTTAAAGATACGCCGACAGTTCTTTGTCAGCAATGCCGACTGTGCTGTTGGCACTGAAACATTAACATTTTTGTGGAATCCACAGCAATGTGCAAAACATTTATCCACCTTGAAGAATGTACAGTGGGGGGAAAAAGTATTTGATCCCCTGCTGATTTTGTTCGTTTGCCCACTGACAAAGAAAGGATCAGTCTATAATTTTAATGGTAGGTTTATTTGAACAGTGAGAGACAGAACAACAACAAAAATATCCAGAAAAACGCATGTCAAAAATGTTATAAATTGATTTGCATTTTAATGAGGGAAATAAGTATTTGACCCCCTCTTAATCAGAAAGATTTCTGGCTCCCAGGTGTCTTTTATACAGGTAACGAGCTGAGATTAGGAGCACACTCTTAAAGGGAGTGCTCCTAACCACAGGTTGTTACCTGTAAAAAAGACACCTGTCCACAGAAGCAATCAATCAGATTCCAAACTCTCCACCATGGCCAAGACCAAAGAGCTCTCCAAGGATGTCAGGGACAAGATTGTAGACCTACACAAGGCTGGAATGGGCTACAAGACCATCGCCAAGCAGCTTGGTGAGAAGGTGACAACATTTGGTGCAATTATTCGCAAATGGAAGAAACACAAAAGAACTGTCAATATCCCTCGGCCTGGGGCACCATGCAAGATCTCACCTCGGGAGTTGCAATGATCATGAGAACGGTGAGGAATCAGCCCAGAACTACACGGGAGGATCTTGTCAATGATCTCAAGGCACCTGGGACCATAGTCACCAAGAAAACAATTGGTAACACACAACGCCATGAAGGACTGAAATCCTGCAGCGCCCGCAAGGTCCCCCTGCTCAAGAATACATATACATGCCCGTCTGAAGTTTGCCAATGAACATCTGAATGACTCTGAGGACAACTGGGTGAAAGTGTTGTGGTCAGATGAGACCAAAATGGAGCTCTTTGGCATCAACTCAACTCGCTGTGTTTGGAGGAGGAGGAATGCTGCCTAGGACCCCAAGAACACCATCTCCACCGTCAAACTTGGAGGTGGAAACATTATGCTTTGGGGGTATTTCTCTGCTAAGGGGACAGGACAACTTCACCGCATCAAAGGGACGATGGACGGGGCCATGTACCGTCAAATCTTGGGTGAGAACATCCTTCCCTCAGCCAGGGCATTGAAAATGGGTCGTGGATGGGTATTCCAGCATGACAATGACCCAAAACACACGGCCAAGGCAACAAAGGAGTGGCTCAAGAAGAAGCACATTAAGGTCCTGGAGTGGCCTAGCCAGTCTCCAAAGCTTAATCCCATAGAAAATCTGTGGAGGAAGCTGAAGGTTCGAGTTGCCAAACGTCAGCCTAAAAACCTTAATGACTTGGAGAAGATCTGCAAAGAGGAGTGGGACAAAATCCCTCCTGAGATGTGTGCAAACCTGGTGGCCAACTACAAGAAACGTCTGACCTTTGTGATTGCCAACAAGGGTTTTGCCACCAAGTACTAAGTCATGTTTTGCAGAGGGGTCAAATACTTATTTCCCTCATTAAAATGCAAATCATTTTAGAACATTTTTGACATGCGTTTTTCTGGAATTTTTTGTTGTTATTCTGTCTCTCACTGTTCAAATAAACCTACTATTAAAATTAAAAACGGATCATTTCTTTGTAAGTGGGCAAACGTACACAATCAGCAGGGGATCAAATACTTTTTTCCCCCACTGTATTCAGTGAATACAGACTCTGTTACATCAACGACATGCCCAGCTTGTCCAGCTGACATTTGAGAGGGACCTGACAAGTACATTTCGCCAGGAAGGAGAATGGAATCAGAAACTTCACATGAGGCTGCATCAAGGAGGCTGCAACTCTTCTCAATAGTAAGCTACAACCTTTTTGGCCCTGGCCACCGTGACATAATTATTTATTCATTGGTTTTCCCTCATGGAAGCCTACTGGTTGTTTGACAATTATTTGTATGTAATGTATAGTTTAGGCCTTTGCTATTTACTTCAAGGGGGGGTGTAGCACGGCAGCCACCCTCCCTTCCCTCCCTTTAGTTTAGGGGATTTATTTTGTTTTGGGGTTATTTTGTTTATTTGTGTGAGGTCATCCGGGGGGGGGGGGGGGGGGTACTGTCACGTCCTGACCAGTAATAGGGGTTATTTGTTATTGTAGTTTGGTCAGGATGTGGCAGGGGGTATTTGTTTTATGGTGTTCGGGCTGGTTGTGTTAGTTGTAGGGTGTTTGATTTAGTATTCTGGGTTTTGGGCACTGTTCTATGTTTATGTATTTCTATGTTCAGTCTAGTTATTTGTATTTCTATGTTTAGTTAATTGGGGGTTGAACCCTCAATTGGAGGCAGGTGTTTTCTCGTTACCTCTGATTGAGGGTTCTATAAATAGGTATGTGTTTGTTTTAGTATTTGTGGGAGATTGTGCTGGGTATAGCTTTGTTGCCTTACCGGCCTGTTATTAGTCGTTGTGTTTTTGTTGGGTACGTGTTGTTTTGGTTCACCTTCTTTGTCCGATTAATAAAAGAAGATGAGTGCACATTTCCCCGCTGCGTCTTGGTCCACTTTTACCCTACGACAACCGTGACAGTTCCTCTCTCAATTCGAAAACTCTTTCCAACACTCCCCCTCAAAAACCACCAAGCTTCGGTGTGAAATAGAACATTGTCATGCTTTGATTCCACATAGTTTTGCTTGTGCAATGTAGTTTACAATCGAAGTTACTTCCTGCATATCTCCCGAGTTCTGCGCTCAGCTCTTTTGCCGCCAGTTGCTCTCTGTGTATTCATTATAGCTCAATGGGTGTATCATACAATGCGTCCATATGGCAGAGGGAGACACATTCATAACTAGAGTGCAGAGGCCTGTCTGCCGTCCCATGATAGATGGAGCCCCATCTGTGCAAAAGTCACCATTCAATCCCATGGAATCTGTTTTTCGTCAATATAGCCTCGCAGCACACTGAACATCCCTGAAACAGAAATATATGGCCTTGTGAATAGCATCCCCCGACATGTAGCGAGCAAAAGTCAATGCATGGGCATCTCGGCCCTCACAGCTAACATCCGTTTGGAGAGTATATGATGGGTATGTTGAGTCATTCAGTCAGAGTTTCCTCCTGATTGCTAGCAATAGCATCAACTCTTAGTTTCACAGTGTTATATGACAAAGGTATTGATGTGAGTCTCTGAGCCTCTGCCTCCACACACATTGTTTTCACCATATCAACGGTGGGCGGTCATATCAAAATCTCTGCAATTGTCTGTGGTTTCATAGCGTAGCGTGCCTAGCCATTCACCGTGGCAATGATTCAAGTGCAACTGTCAAGTGCGGCCTTTTCCCACGATCTAAGGGCGCTCCTCTGGTTGAACTTTACCTTGAAGATTTGTATCATTTTCATTGAGATTTTTAAGGTTATCCACATTACAATGATTTTGAGAGACAAAGATGATATAATATGCAATTTATATATATATATATATATTATTATTATTTTTTCTAGGATTTTTTGGAAATTCTTTGGCAACCACATTTTCATATCAGGGACCACTAGTTTGGGAACCGCACAGACAGACAGACAGACAGACAGACAGACAGACAGACAGACAGACAGACAGACAGACAGACAGACAGACAGACAGACAGACAGACAGACAGACAGACAGACAGACAGACAGACAGACAGACAGACAGATTTGTCTGTTGTTAAGATGCAAAAAAATCCTCTGCTGTTGTGAACACTCACACCTGGTCCAGTATCACACGTCTGAACATGGCCACCAGAGATGTTTTGGGCTGACAGAAGTAATAAAGGCCTAGTGCACCAATTTTTGTGAGAAATACTTTTTTTCCTACTTTTCTTTTGTCTGTATTATTCTTGGGGGTGATATATCAGGGGGTGCTGTAGCCCCCTCAGCACCCCTACATCCCGTGGCTATGGTCTGAAACATCAGCCAATTTCATTTTCAATGTGAACGTGTGTGTATGGGTAGGGGGGCAGCAATGCCATGATGATGATAACAGGATGTGACACATACAAATAGCCCCTTACCTGTGTGGGTGGGGGGTATACAGTTCCCATAACAACATCAGGAGAAACAATAAATGTCCACCCCCCTGCCCACACACACAGCAGGATGGTTTAAGTGAGCTTGACTGGCCAACCGTACCATGGGGATTTATACGTTTCACTTTCAAGAGCATAAAGATACACCTCACCTCTCTTTCTCTTTCTCTCTGATGCACGCACGCGCGCACACACACCGTAACACCACTCAATGAGAGACCAAGTAAAGATTAATCATGTTTTTTTTTTTTTACATTTTATTACAAACATGTTTAGAAGTTTAAAAAAAAGCATACATACATATTTACATACCATAACAACAGTGAATGCTGGCAAAGCAAAAAATATTTTAAAAAAAATCTCAAGACATTAGAAAGAACTGACCAGCAGTCTTACTCTCCTGTCTCTCTCTCTCTCACACACACACACACACACACACACACACACACACACACACACACGCACACACGCACACACGCACACAATATTAGGCTATAGACTATTATCTTTCTTAGCTGGAGTGCAGACTAGATGACTCTGACTCTGTCGTTGTGGACGTCGTGGCGCCTGTTCGTCTACGCGGGAGAATCTTCAGGCTGGACATGCGTGTAAGTGTGAGGGCGCGGCGAGCAGAACTCTTGAAACCCACACCCAGGAAGGCGTAGAGCAGCGGGTTCAAGCAGCAATGAGCGTACGCCATTGGCTCAGACACCGCTAACCACAACCCCAGGCCTGACTCCAACGTACAGCCCCGCGGGATCAGCTCCAAGCGGAGGAGAGCATCCACTGTGATCCCAATGCAGTACGGCAGCCAGCAGAGGA